>NC_140073.1:20871516-21336757 GCF_964194135.1 Talpa europaea
AATTTAAATAATTAGCAAGCAGAGTACAGATAATCTAAGAAACTAAAGATGTGACTCAAAACTCCAGAAAAATCACTTTCCTCTGAAAAATTCTTCATACTTCAATTACCCTGTATGCCATCATAATGTAAAATGTATCAGTGTTTTCTAAATATATAATGCAATTTTCTATTTTTCCTATAAAATGCTTTCTTGTAAGACAAAATATTAGAAGCAATCATTCACGTCAGTCCAATACTTCAAACAAATTTTCCAATGGCTACAAACCCATACCCAACATAAAAGTTTTCCTCTTCAAGTTTTTGCTTTCTTATCTATAACAAATAATTTCAGGTAGTTGTAAAAGAACCAAACATTTGTATTTCACTTTTCAATATTTTAAGTACCTTTCATGGTATTAGCCTTTATAAGTGATTTTCTAATGTCTGCTTAACACCAAACACTACATCTACCACGATTTACTTTTAGTCTGTTCCCCAGTGTTATAATGTGGTTCACTGGTTTTCCTTGAATTATTTCATATAAGTTCTTAGGAGGAAAATTACTAAGTCCTAGAAAATGAACATTTTGAGGGGATAGGAGGCAGGTCTTGATCTTATAGCTGAAGCACCTCCTGAATGAACTGGTTCAATTTACATTGTTATATGGATTGTAAGAATGTTGCAATTTCATATACCCGTTGACAACACTAATTTCTAAAAATTTACAGAGGGAAATGTCTGAGAGTGACATTAATACAAGTATTTTAATTTTCCTTTATTTGTATTTGCAACTAAACTTGCTTCTTTAAATTTTTATTTTCCAATGCTTCAAAAACAAGGAAACAGAGCTTGTCATTACATATGAAAAATTAACAAATTATTTAAGAGTAGAAAAAATTGAAGCTATTGTCATTTTAATACACGAAATAAATCTAGAGCATACAGACAAACTAATATAGGTATAAATCAATCAATATTGGTAACAATTTTAAACCATAAATGATTTAAATTTTGAAAAAAAAATTCTTCAAAAATTTTTAAATTATCTCAACATTTTATTGCCAAAGGAAGTAACAGAGATTTATATTATTTGGATACAGTTACTTGTAAAAAATTGAAAACTGAAAACATGAACTTAAGACTTACATAATCCTTAGAATAAGAGAAGTCAAAAGAACAAGCTATATACATGTTTTTCTTTCTCCTGCCCTAAGCAATTAAGTGTTCACATGATTTGAATAGGCACATATCACATGAACTTTGAAAGGCATTTCTTTAGAGGCAGATGATCTCAACATATCCTGATGAGTTATTAGGCTAAAACAAATGAAAACCATATTCTTTTTAAAAATGAGATTGCAGACACACATAATGCAGTTAAAAAAAATCTCTGCAGACACTAAATACATCAGCAGGATATTTCTACCAGCGAAATCTGAGGTTCTGGAATAAGGACAGATGCTGATGAAACTGTTGCTCCGAAAATTCCTAATTTTCACAGGAATTCCCTGACAATGTGAACTCAAAAATGAAAGCATGTTACCTGAAGCATCCATCTAAAAGGCTACAATACAAAATGATTATCAAATATTTCTACAACATATCATACTTCTTAATAATTCATCTAAAAAATTTACGGAATACTAATGAAGTGAATTCTGTCTCTGTGCTTTGAAACTTAGAATTAATGAAGAACAGCATGAGATCTAAGGTTTGTACTATAACACAAACATGAACTTGGCTGAGGCATGCTTTAGCCCACATACTGACATCTTTGGGATTATTGGGATTAAAGAAGAAAACACTAAGTGCACATGTCTGTGTTTTTAACCTGGGGTGCACAAAAGATTTCTAGGGTCCCACAAACTCTTCAGATTCATAGAAAGTTTTTAATAAAATCTCTTTTTAAAAAATCACTGAGCATCTACTATCCTCCAAGCACTCTTCTGAACTACATATATACATGGCAATGAACAAGACAGTCAACATCAGGCAATAATAAGGCACATAGAACAAAGTAATTTCAAAGATTGATGGACCATGTGAAGATAACAAAGCAGGGCAATATCAGGAAGCTACCTTAGCTCTGGAAGTCAAAGAAGGTCTAAGAAAATGAAATATAAGAAATGCTTAGGTTTAAGTAAATTGACAATTTCTCAAGCGTGGACAAATTTAAGGTGCTAAAACTCAGTTTCCCAGTTTCAAAGTGGAGAAGTTAAGATTCCAACTATATTATTGGACTAACATGATATAAAGTGCTTAGCTGAAAGCACAGTGTATAATTAGAGACAGGGGAACACTGACAGAGAAGCAGCAGATATGTAAGAAGCACAAAGAGAGAAGCAGAGCACAGAAAACCTTATGAGTTGCTGGCAATAACAAGAAATGTTCAAGGACTACCAGAGGCACGAGAACATTCCAAAGGGCCTGAATTGCCCTTCTGAATGCTGGGTAGTGAATGCCCTTCACTACCTCAACTCCCCAACTTAGGTTCTCTCAGGATGTAAGGAACAGAGAATGCCAACAAGAATATGTATTATAGTTGTAAAATGGGTAAACTGGTGAAAATCAAAGATAACTTACCATGTTTTAATATGCAATATATTTAAAGAAGATTCCAACTCTACACTTAAATTCAATCTCATCTGAACTTTACAAAAACACCAACAAACATGTATTCTCATTGTTACTGAAAACTCTTGATGAATAAAAATTCATGCATTGTCCTAAGTAAATCAATCTATATTACTTTGACTTTTGAACTGGCCAAATAAATGTTCTCTCTTAATTAAGAAAAAAATTGCATTTTTATCTATAAAACTACCCTCTGCAAATTATTTCAAAGAGGAATGAAGAAAGACCTAAATTTGTTAACCCCATTAAAGTTCCCTTCAATTAGATCTAACTCGAAACTCTACGAGTATAATTTTAAAACTAGGGTAACTTACATTCATTTCTTTTGGTAAAGAAGGTCTATACATTTATATATTATCAGCACTCCCAAGGTAGTAAGTAGTTGCTTCTACATTTTTTTATATCCCCCTTATGACTTGGTCTACCATACATGGGGGTATGAGTGCATGCACACACACAAAAACACACACACACACACAGGGGTGCTTGGTAAATGAAAACATAAAAGAATCATTTATCTAAATGAATAGGAACTTTTCAATGGCAACACTTCAAAATATGTGACACTTCTGCTAAAAAAAAAAAAGCTTAAGTAGTTTTAGTGGTCTTAATTTTAGAGAGGAAATGAATAAACTTGCTTTCAAGAATAAAATGCTGTTACAGTGAAATCTATCCATTAGTACATTCACAGAACTATAGTTTCAGCTTTAATTTTAAAATTTATTCAAAATATTTAGTGCTTGAATTGTCAACTTAGATAAAGAAAGCACTGATTTATAACATGAATACAGTTGGCCCTTATCTGTGTGTGACCTCTAAATTTGTGTGTTCTCAATGTTGTTGAAATAGGTTATACTGGATAAAAACTTAAAAGGCCTAAGTACCTAACTGACAACCACTTAGAAATTAAAAATTTTATATCTACAGCTATACTGTATATCAGTGTGACCAGATCATGTTGACATTTTATCAGACAGTAAACTGTTTCATTTAGAAAGCACACTATTTCCTAAGACATACCTTTACAGAGTCAGCAATTTCCTGTATACCCTTAGCAGCGGCATTTTTTATGATTGGCGTGATTAAACCTTTATCTGTGGCCACAGCCACTGAAATGTCAATAAAAGGCAGTTGCTTTGGACCCTCGCCATCCCAACTTACATTAACAACTGGCATTTGCTAGAAAAAAGAAACAGAAAAAACATGTTACTAATGCAGCAGTTTCAGACCAAGAAAAATAGTTAACATTATTAGCATTTTTTAAAAGTGAATATAGCTAGACAGAAGGAAATAAATCAAAATTCAGTTTAACAATAATTAAGCAATCTTTTTAAAAGGAAGTTTGAAGAAATTCTGATTGTGCACGTTTTGGTCTCTTCCTATCAGGGTTAGAAAGAAAGGATTGCCTTTGTTGAATTTACTACAAAGTACTTAGTGTTTGCTCTACCTCTTGCCTCACATAATGACCAGCAGGACCTTGACAATGAGGGGATGGAGGCAAACAGTGACATTCAGCCACATCATTCCTCTGGCATGAAGGAAGTCTGGTTTTCTGGTGTAGTCCTGGGAGATATCAGAAGGCCCTTAATAAAGGACTCCCCTATTAAGAGAGATGTCTTAGGCTTCATATATACACAACATATGACTATGCTTATGTTTAATATACTTATCACAATGAGAATGAAAATACCATCTGAAATGACTAAATGCCTGGAAACAGTGTATATTCATAATGTTGCCAAATATCATAGAAGATGATACAAAAAAACAAAAATAACAAACTTTTTTCTCTTTCTAAAAATTCTTTGTTTTCTACAGAGTAAGTCTCAGCCTTTCAGGATGTATCCTTTAAGCAAGGCAAGCCACAACTGATTCCACCCAACCTATTTAATTTTATTCCTGACCACTCCCCTAAGATGAATTTCCTACTTTACTCAGGTTTCTCAATGGCAAGCTATGCTACTTCTATTATGTTTCAACTGCTCTTTTCACTTCTCCTTCTTTTGAGGTTTAGCTCTTTCATTCAATAATGCCAGTGTCAAAATAATGAAGTGCCAACTGATAGAAGATTTTCAGTTCTTCACAGACAACACCAAAGTAAAAGAAAAACAAAAAACCAAAAAACCTCACAAAGGAAGACTATCTAGCAAATATATTTAATTAGAAAGTTACATCACAAAAATCTGTGGGACATAGATTAAGTAGTTTCCAAAAGAAAATTCATCATCATAAGCCTACTTATTAATAAAAAATAACTAAAATGATTGCACAAATTTTCTAACAAAGTCTTTCTAACCATTATAAACCTAAGGAGAAGAAAGAATACATAATGAAACACTATAAAAGGAGTGAGAACACAAATATGGAACAAAAGTGAGAATCTAGAAAAACACCAGGCACAGAAGACAGTAAAAGAATTCTAAGAAACAAATTTAAATGACTCCATGCTAATAAGTTTGGGAATCTACATGAAATAATATTCCCAGAATTATATTCTGGAAATACATAAATAATCCAAAATTGATTTAATAAAAAGCTGAAAATTAAACAGGTCAGCAATTATTAGGAAAAAAATGGGAAAGTTGCCAAGGCCCTCTTCCTCACACAGAACTGATCAGATATTTGCATTGGTGAATTCCACAAAATGGGAAGGAAAAAAATCTTTACAGTATTGAAGCAAGCACAGAAAAAGGAGAAGGAATAAGTATCCAAATTCATTGTATGAAGCCACTGATATAAAAAGAAAAGCCTGAGAAAGCTGTTGCAAAATTTAAATTACAACTGCTTATAGCTCTAGACACAAAATTATAAAATACTAAGAAATAGCTAATGACCACTACAGAGTCACCTAAAGAGGGCAAGAATGATTCTTAGTTAGAAATTCATTAATATAATTCAAAACACTTGGTCAAAAGATAAAAGTCATACAGGTATTTACATACTGACTGGCTGAAAAGGCATGCCTTTAATATTCTCCAATATTTTATTGTTCAAGATCTAAAAACAAATTTAAAGTATATAAATATACACCTAGTTAAAGATAGTCTGTAATATGCACTTAGTGCCACAGAGAATTAGCCTAGTTATAAAAAAAGAAGATGTGAAAGAAAATGGTGCAGAACAGGGGTTTCAGACCTTTATCTTATAACTCCACTGACTGCAGGTCTGTGTCATGCCTCACTGCCACGTGCATGGGGGCTTGATTAGACTTCTCAAATTTAATTATTTCCCAAACCAAATTCTCGATTCTGTGCTTTTACACCTGCTTCTCTCCCATTTTCCCAATCTGAGCACACATAAACCTTCATTTCTGCTACTGTGTCCAGCCAAAATCATCTACCTTCTTTCTCAAAACACCCCACATGCAACCCATCAACAAATCTCACTGGCTCTTTGTGAAATGTAACCAAAATCTTCACCTCATCTCAAATCCACTGTTGCCACCTTAGTCTAAGCCATTGTTTTAGCCCACAGCTTTCTAGGAGAGCTCAGAACTCCCACCCTTGCCTCTGCAGGCTGTATTTCACCCAAACAACCAGAGGCTTCTCGCCTTTTCCTTTGTATCGCTTGAGCAGGATCATGTTACTCCTCCGTTCTACATCCTCCAAAGGCTTCCTTCTCATTCACAATCCAATACCTAGTCCTTACTATGGTCAACAAGGCCTCATGGACTTCAAGTCTCCCTTAAATACTCCCTCTTTTAAAATATTTAATCTCATCTCTTATCCTCCCCACTGCAGGCAGACTTAGTTCTCAGGGCTTTGTCTCTGAAACATATTCTGTTCTTCAGCGCCTTTGGGTGGAGTACTTTTCTAACCAGACATAGTTCACTCCCTCTTTTTGCATGCCTTGTCTCAATTAACACCTTGTCAGAAAGGCCTTCCTTGCCTAACTTTGGAAAGAAACACCCCTAATTATTCTGTCCCTTTACCCTTTTCCTTCTCCTAAGCACTTTTACTGTCTGTCATACATATGTTTGTCTCTCAAAATTAAAATATAAGCCCCATGAGAACAGAATACATGTAGGCTTTTCTTTCACTATGGTATCTCAGAACGTCTGGAACATATTTAGCACAAGTTAAGGGATTAATTAGTATTTGCTGAATAAGTCATCATTATTCTGCTGCAATTACTTCTAAGACCTTTTGGTTCTTGGTTATTTCACCTATAAAACTGAGGGAGTGTGATTAAGTGATAGAATCATTTTAGCAATAAAATTATAGATTTTGTGACTTAAAATTAAGAGTTCTACTTATCATTAAAAAAATCCCCAGATTAAGACTGTTTTAGAAGCAAATATTTTCTGGAGCTTACTACTCACTTGAAGGGTTACAGCTGCAGCCTTGATGATAAAATCGTTTACTGATACTTTAATGTCATCTGAAAAAAAAATACGTATATTAAAATTAATCTTCATAATAAAACTTTAATATTGACCATTATGATTTCAAATTTGTAAATTACAAACTGCAATGACAATGACGAGCTTTTGTTTCTTTTAGTCAGTAATTCAGTAAGGCTCCCTTGATTAGAAACACTTGCATTAAGATCTTGGATATGTAATATTAACCATGAGTATGAAAGTTCACTTCTAAGCCTTGATTACATTTTTTCTAAATGGCTCAGATATCATACACAAGAACTTGAAGGATACATTATAACCACTGCCAGAAAGAAAAGAACATACTCTTACATGTCTAAAAGACAAATAGTATCTCTGTGGTTATACAGCCAAGTTTATAAAATCATTTTTTCTCATCCTTTTCAAATGTCTTTATTTTAAGTATGCTTTATAATGTATTAGAAGAGCAGTACATGTGTTTATTTTAAATAAAGACTCCTTTGTTCAGGTATCATACCATAAATGATGATAGAACCAAATATTCTCACAGAAAAAAGAGAAGCAATTATTTTTCTAGCATTTCAATAAGCCCAGATGATTAAACTGAAATAAAATATAGCAAGTGTATTACAGGAGTAAATTAAAGTTTACCAACCTCTGACCAGACTTTGTCTAACTTTTAAAACAGCTCCAATGTCACAATCAGTAGTAGCATAAGCATGAGGCACAGTACTCTTAGATTCAGTTAACCGCTTGGCAATAACTCTTCGAATATTGCTAGCAGGGATTTCAGTGAATGTGCCCTGCAAAGAAATAGCAATCTGCCCTTTAAATTATAAATAGAAGAAGAACAAACAAACAAACTTCATAATTGAAATCTAGCCTCACTGACTTATAATAAAAACCATTGTAGGAAAAATACTATTACAAATTCTTAGTATAAGAAGAATAAAGAAATGTGAGCAGTTATGACTTCATAGTATATATGAAAATAAAACATATAAGACACAGTATATAAGAAAAATGTATTTCTTACATTACAGTATGGGATTATAGTATGGGATTATAGAAAAATTCATGTTTCAATTGTATAGGGGACATCTTATGTTACACCAAGTTCAAGGTGATGAAAAGAAAATATACCAAATTACAAATAATTGCCCCATGGGTATCTGAGAGTGCATGCATACACACACACAGATACCAACTGCAAACAACTTCTGTTACAAACATCATTTCTTAATAAAACTCAATAGCCAATAAAACAACAAACCAACTAAAAGCAATTCTTACTTATAAAAATGCAAAGAGTAGAAAAAGATTATCTAATATACTGAATAATCTGCCAAAGTATTTCTATTTTGGTTTGTAATTAAAAAAAAAAAAAAAACCCTCAGAAGTACCATAGTTTCTAAAAGTTCCTAAGTTAAAGTATGAATGAGACAGTAAAATCTTCCTGAAAGCTTACTGTAGCTCTCCCATTGTATTCCCTGAACCTCTAACAAATGCATGATAACCCTGGATGTTAGGTTCACCTAACATCACTTCATTCTAGGGTAATATACTTCAGGGTAAGACAGAGGCAAAAATTCCCCCAGCAGCTGGGCTTCATTCTTTCTTTTTTATTTTAACAGATGCTCTTTTAGAGAATTAAGCATTTTATGTTAGCAAAGTACTTGATCAATTAGAATAAAAGCTCTCTACAGACCACAAGAATTTGAAAGGCTTATCTTCTCTAACTTGTTACTTTTTTTGTTTTCTAATTTGAAAAACTTATTTTTAAAAGAAATACTTTATTACACATAAACATTTTGTATCTATAGCATGAATTGTTAATGTACATTGGAAAAAATCTATTTTCCATGAAACTTGTACTGTTTCCAGATCAGAATATATTTCTCCATCAGGAAGAGCAGTAGGTTTGTTCATTAAAAAAATTTCAGTGTCTGTAATTTTAAATAAATTGAATATCCTGCTTTTCTTTGGATGGAAAGCAAATGACATGAATGATACTAAAAAGGGTGACACAAAGGTCAAATGGAATAATTTGAAAGCAAAGAGGTCTGTTTTTGTTGATTAGCTATATAGTCTACAGTTCTTCATAGTGAGACTTTCCTCATTCAAAAAACAAAACATATCCATAAAAAGGTGCTATTGTCAGCTGCTAATGATTAGTCCTGCACCCAAGGGGGGAAAAACCTGAGAAGGCTCATGATTACAGAGCATATATATGGTATTGAAGTTATGGAACTTGCAGTAAATTTAAAATTGAATCATATCTCTAATGTTTTATTTGGAAGTTAGCATTGTACAAGTTTTGTTTGTCCTAGAAAATCTGCAAAACAAAGCATTTGAAGTATATTAGTTACTACTAATGTGGACTGGTAAAAGTACTTGTAAAACATAAAATAACGGTTCTTATTTTCTCTCTCAGTTAAATCTTAAATATGGAAAAATCGACTCAGATGACATTACCGCTACATTGGGTTGTCCAGGAGTTGATACCGGTGGGATGAGTGGCCGGGGATAAGATGGCATGGCTGTGGCCTGTGGTTGCGAAGGCTGGACAGGAGTGGGTGGAGCAACTGGGGTGGGTCTGGATTCAGTGATCTTGCCCGTCTGTTTCAACTGGACCAATTTGAGAGCATCTCTGAAGATGTGAGGAAATTGCATAATCATGATTAGCAACAAATAATGTAAGAGAACTTTCAGAAAATGGAGGAGACATGAAAGATAGAAATATATAGATGTCAAGCACAATCAATCTTCTTTTTTTTTTTTTTCTTCAGCCTCCTACCCAATTGCCTCCCCTCAGCCTATTAACTCACTGACTCTCAATTCAGCCTCCAATTCATTGGAACATGGGACAACCACAGGGGAGGAAGTGCTCAGCCTCCCCTTGCCTGGACCACAGCAGAAGCCTGTATACTCAGGCAAATCTTGTCTTTAACCTGATCTGCTGATTCATATTGATTTTTCAACAGCTACAATATTTGTACATTTTCAAAAACCAAGCAAAATTAGAATTTTACGAAAGTATTGGATATAGACAGCTATTTTAAAAAAGGAAATTAGTATTCTTTTTTCCCCCGAGGAGTGGGAGAGTGGGGAAGAGGAGGTATCATTTGGTAGGTGAGCAATTCATAAATTAAACCATATCCTCATTCTTGATACTTGTGAAATAGTTTGCACATGGCATTCAGAAAATGTCAACCTTATCTATGACTATCATTAGGACATTTACCAATCAATGTTTATTCCCATGCAAATTAGCTTGCTTATGGCCAGGAAATTGCACTATTTAAAATTCTGTCCAAATGCTATCAGGACAACCTAATGTAAAGAAACTAATTCACAGCATCATTCAGAATGAAAAGTAACATGTAACAGACTTGTCTTTGTATTTCTCTATAAAACAAAGATACCTATTTTATTAAGAGGATATAAATTAAGCTACTAAATATGTCAAGCTCTTAATTTATGCTAATATACAATGGGTATCAAGTAAAGTATTTTCTTAAAATTTTTCTTAAAATCTGATGTCTAACAAGTCAAAAAAAGTTTTACATTTAAAAATACTTTGAATACAATAATTTTAAACAATTTAAAAAGGCATTCCATAACATAAACAACTTCAGGTTGACACATATATAAATGGATTATATTTTTTACATTTCTCAAACACAGTTAATACTTTGGTATTGTCTGTCAAAAGAACTGGTAAAGGGTAAAACCTAGCGCCTATTGATCATGTCTGAGATGACAATTATCCTCCCTAGAACGATTTTACTTAGAATCTTCTGGCAGCATGTAGCAAAATTTTGAGATAGCTCAATATTCTTGTTCCTTGTGTACACATCTCATATAGTCCCTACTGAGTGTGTCTGTAACAGATGTCACTTCCATGACAGAAACTGGGATTCCTGAAAGAAGAAATCTGAAGGGAGAGATGCTCCTGCTGCATGGGAGAAGCAAACGGGCATTTGTGAGCTGCCTAACGGGGATGATACAAGGCAAGGATCTAAAGGAGGCCTCTAGGAGTTGAGTGTGGTTCCTGGCTGAGAGCCAGCAAGAAAACAGGGGTCAGAGTCCTATAGCTCCAAGGAGCAAATTCTGTCAACACCATGACTTAGAAGATTTCAAGCTTCAGAGAAGACCGTGACCCTGTATATGCCTTGATTTTAGCCTTGTGAGACCATGACCTGAGAACCCAGCTACACTGAGCTTGGACTTCTGACCCATAAACCTCTTAGGTAACAACAGGTGTTGTTTTAAGCTATTGAATTTGTTGCAATAATTGATGGTGCATCCTTAGAGGGATAACCCCCACCTCCTCCAGTGTGAACTGTTACAATTCTTTAGGAAGTTGACTCTGTCCTTTATGTCAGGTCCAGAAAGGAATCCATGGACTTAAATACATTACTTATAAGTAATTTGTTTTAAAATTAAAGAACTGACATTTAAGGTAAGAGGTGAGACTGACAAAGAAATCTTAAATGTTCATGTTCTTGGATCCTAAGTACTGTAAAGTAGAAAAATTAGCCTCCCTTATGTATGGATTATGCTCAAGTTATTATTAATCTAACACCAGTCATGTTGAAGTTTTATAACTTCCAAGTGACAGATGAGTAAGCAGACACAAGAGGTTAAGATTCCATGAGCAATTCAATTGTTCCTCAACCACCTGACCTATTCCGAGTGTTGAGGATATAATATCAAACAAAACACTTCCCATCAAGGGGCTTTATTATATCAGGAAGTCATACATCAAGCAAGTAAACAAATGAAAAGTGGCCATGAAGAAAATATAAACAAGAGAAATGAGACAGTGATGGGTGAAAGGAGGGTTCTTCAAATAGGATGAGCCACAGAAAGATTGAGTAAGCAAGAGTAAGTTTATGTCCTAGGGAATGATCTTATGCACTGTTAAGGTTTTTGACAATAAGCTCACTTCTGTTTGGAAATTAATTTTAAATTTACTTATGATATTCAAAACCAAAAGCACCATTGTCCAGTTAATAATAGTATTTACATATAATAATGAGTCTGCCAACACAATCCCTGGGCACATATATCCTGAGCCAAAACCCCAGACAGACAGACAAAAGTGTGAGCACTGATATAAAATAAGCCTTCCGTTGACTCAGAAAAATGTCCTCAATGAAAGATATTTTGCTTTGAGTGTTTTCAAAGGACACAGTCTATTACTAGTCTTTTTTCATTCTATAAGGTAATTAAATATATCTCTCTACAAAAGCTATTATTAACCTGGATTTCAAATCAAATTAAAATTTAGTTCCAGAATGACATATCCAAAACACATTAATTTCCTTATATGGGGATTCCTAGTTTTACTCAGTATCATGAGTTAATAACAAAACAAGCAAAAATGAGCACTTGGGAAGAATCTGGTACCCAAAATGCTAATGTCTTAATGCATCTACTAAAAAATAAAACAAAGAAGATTGGTCACACTAAATAGACTTACTTCATATCATCATAATTATTACTATTTTATGAAGAAAAGGCAGTATAATTCATCCCTGTAAAAATTAAGATCCTTGGGTAAATCAGCAGTTGGTGTAGAATAACATAAGGAGTCATTAATCATAGACAAGTTAGGAGAAAATCAATTCTGGTCACTGGTTCACAGTAAACTTTTATTGCTGATTTTATACTGACATACCTCATAAAGTATAAATGCTAATTATTGTTTAGTAATAGCCAACAGTTAAGTTTCTACAATGAACAGAATGAGTTTAATGATTTCTATCCTTTAAATAATTAATCAGACTAAGCTTGAAGAATTAGGTGGACAATAAAAGCTATAAAAATCAGGAGAAAAAGTAAAACACCACACACTTCTGCAGAATGGGAGAGAACACTCATGGCAGAAATTTCTCTGTTAGAGATCCTGATTTAAAGTTCCCTAAATTCATTTAGATGTGCCATGAATTAGTTTTACAAAGGAATAAATACTAGACACTTGCCTGTCATGCCTTCCAGATTCCTGATGCTGTGGTCTGAATACAATCATTTAACAACTATGATTTAAGACAGTACTATACCACAGATGTCAGGCTGCGGGCAAGGAACCTAAATATGTTCTGCTTCTGTGACCCTAGCAGTTGTTTTCTTAAAATAGTTGCATGCACAAGCAAAGAAAAGTTTCTATATATTTATTTTCCAAAACATTTATTCTGAGCAATACAATTGCTTTAATGCAACATTAAAACAGCAACGCTAACTCTTATGATTTTCTTTATAACTACAATGGGTCAGAAGCACTTCCTTGGTCATTGGAAATGATTTTTCTATTCTGCTTAACTTTTCATTGACAGGATAAAGAAGACGGATGTCCCACACTACTCCAAGAACATGTACTAAGGTGTTTGGGGGCCACTTATGCCAAAGCCTGAACTTTTTCAATCTTGTCAGAAGATGACACTTCTGTAGTGACACCAAGCAGAAGTTTTTTTTTTCCCCAAAGCTCATCTGAATGTTAAATAAAAAACAGACAGTAGCATACAAAGCAAAAATCCCCAATAATGCCTGACTTAAGGATTCATTTTTCTCACAAAATTTTTGTAGTATGCCATATTTGGAAGACCAAAGATTGACTCTCCGGTGATAGCTAGTTAAAGGACAGGGAAAAGACCTGAATAGAAAGTTGGCAACATTTTTTATTAAAAACAACTCTTTAACACTGCTTCTTTAGGGCATCCAGGAAGGCCATACCATTTTATTCTCCTTAGGAAATGTTAGGATACTATTACAGCTTTCAACTCAGGTTTGGAAAAAACCATTTATTTATCATACATGTATTAAGCATGGAAGGAAAGAGAAGGGAGAAAAGAAGAAAACTCTTATTTCATTTCACTAATGTCAGTCAGACCCCTGCATTCCTTTCTAAAAGGTCATTTAAGCAACAACTTCAAAAGCTTTTTCTAAGACCCCATCTTCCTTGATGCTTTGTCCATCTCCCAGGTATCCTCCAACACAGGAATTTCTTTCCTCTAAAAAAGTCCACCTACTGATGAAGTCGGTTAACTACCTCTTTATTACCTACCAAACCTACCTCTTTAGTCCAAAACTATCTCCCGAGATACATCTTCACCTTGGTGATCCTGATGCCTGCATGGCTTGTCCATAATGACAACACATTCCAAGCAAGGCACTCACTTCACCAAGACAGATGCTTTCCTGAACCCTTTATTTCTACTTACGGAACCGAAATTTCATCACCGGACCCTAATTCCAATTCCCTTACTTACTGCTATCTTGGTCTATGCGGCACATTCAATCCTTTTCAAAGATTTCTGGATTCTATCCTTATGGAAGATCTTTATCAGATCTTCCAATCCACATTTCAGCATTAACTCTACCTGGATTACCTTATTAATTTATCTCCTCCTCCCTGAGTTAATTTATAATGTGATACAATCCCTAAAATACCAGCTTCCTTGTCCAACTCCACCAGTGGGGTAAAAGATTATTTAAAGATCATATGGAAGAATAATAAAATGAGAAGAAACCAAGAAACCTGCCTTATTAAAAAAGCAGGATAACTCATATCAGATTTTAAAGTATACTATAAAATATTGATAATTAAAAGTCTAGTACTATAAGTCATAGGCAAGAGGGACAATGGAATGGAAAAGAAAATCCAAAAAGTGACCCAAGTGCAACGGGAAAATGTTTCGATCATACAAATGAATGAAATCCAAATGAACAATAAAATTAGTTCTAAAAGTATATTTCCATGTTCGAAAGAGTTAAATGTGATTACATGATTATTTCATACAAACTAAAAACAATATAAAGTTTCACCAGTTTGCACTCTAATTTTCTGCATTTATTGTCATTTCTAAAGATCTGGCTTAGTTACCAAATTAGAACTATTTTTCAGTAATGCTGCAATTATTCAGAAAACAACCCCTGCATAGACTATAATTTTATACTGACAAAAGCAATTAAAAGAATATACTTTCCTTTAAATCTTTACAATGAATAAGCTTTTTGTTAAATACTTTCTGAAAAAGATGATTGTGATAAATAATGAAATTAGTTAATACAAAAAGCACACACATACTCTTTAGTGAATATCCCCCGAGGGCCAGTGGCTGTGCCCTGGCTAGCATCCAGTGCATGTTTTTCCAGAATATTGCGGGCAGCTGGACTTAAACGGAACCTAAAAAGAAAACCTGAAGATTAATGGAGCCAATTAAGGCTTATGTTTGAACTATATATAGGTGTCAACAGTTTTACTGATAATTAGAAAAAGAAAAACTTACAATAAACTAAAATGACTTTTACAGATAGTCACAGTTAATCTATAACAATATGATTTATTTTACTATCACATTTTCATACAAATTGAACTACTTGAGTAACATCAAAATTGTATGTATTTGAAAGTATTCTTTTTTTTTTTTTTTTTAAAGATTTATTTATTGATTGATACAAGCACTGGGTACAGTCAGAAGTGCGGGAGGGTGAGAGAATTCACCAGAGCCAGAGCAGGGAGCAGAACAGGCAGAAGGACCGAAGTACACTGCTGAGGGGAGCAGCGGGCGGCAGGAGAGGTCTGCGCGCCATGTGGGACCCTCGCCTGGCGGCCGGGGATCGAACCGGCGCTGCAGAGGCTGCGGGCAGCCTCGCAACCCAGCACTCAACCGCTGTGCCACCAAGGAGGCCCTGAAAGTATTCTTTTAATAAGACTAAATATTCATAAGGAGAGAGCTTATATTTGAACTCATTAACTTTTCACATGGTTCTTCCTCAATAAAGAATTAGCTAACTTCTTTCTTCACATATCTTTTCTGGTAAAATACAAAACTTACCATTTGGGGCATTTTTAGGCATACAACTGAGTGTCGTTCAACCTGCCATGCAACCATCACCACCATACATCTCTAGAACTTTTTTATCTTCCAGAACTGAATCTCTGTCCCCATTAAAGAGAAATTCCCCATCCCTTCCTCACCAGCTCCTGGTAACCATCAATGCTATGTCTTTACTAATCTGACTTCCCTAAGTAACCCATATAAATGGAATCATACTGTATGTTAATTTTGTAACTGACTTGTTTTACATAGCACAGTGTCTTCAGGATTCATCTATATTGTAGAATCCATCGGCATTTCCTTCCTATTTTGGCTGAAGACATTTCCATTTTATATAATAGCACATTTTGTTCACTGAATTGTTTTTACCTTTTGGCTATTGCAAACAATGTCTTTATAAACGTGGGGGCACAAACATCTCTGAGTCTCTGCTTTCAATTCTTTTGAGTTTATACTCAGAAGAAGAATTGCTGGATCAGGGTAATTCAATTCAATTCAATGTTTTGAGGACCTGTCATACTGTTCTCCACAGTGACCTTACCATCTTACATTCCCACCAGCATTGCACAAGAATTCTAATTTCTCTGCATCCTTGTCAACAGGTATTTCCTTTTTTTTTTTTTTTTAAAGATTTTGTTTTATTTATTTATACAAGCACTGGGTACAGTCAGAAGCGCGGGAGGGTGAGAGAATTCACCAGAGCCAGAGCGGGGAGCAGAGCAGGCAGAAGGACTGAAGTACACTGCTGAGGGGAGCAGCAGGTGGCAGGGGAGGTCTGCGCGCCATGTGGGACCCTCCTCTGGTGGCCGGGGAGCAGCCGGGGATCGAACCGGCGCTGTAGAGGCTGCAGGCAGCTTCGCAACCCAGTGCTCAACCGCTGCGCCACCGGGGAGGCCCGGTATTTCCTTTTTTATAACAGTCATGCTAATGTGTGACGTAGCCCTGGTTTGCAATTCCCTAACGATGAGTGATGCTGAGCATCTTCTCATGTGTTTATCTGCCACAAGCACATCTTTCTTTAGAAGAAATGCGCATCGGAGTCCTTTGCCTGCTTTAAGTTGTTTGTTTTATTATTGTTGAATTGTACCCCTCATATATTTTTTAAAGTTCTTAGTATCTGCATGAAAGCATGTTTATTTGCAAACCAGCTAATACAAATGACTACATAGCAAGGTAAAGAAGAAAATGAGTAAAAGAGACTGGAACTAGAAAAAAATAGAAAGGAACAAATCTGGCATTTGCTGCTTTTCAAGGAAAAATGGCTCTATTTGATATGGGCTCAGTGGTACCAAATCTTCAGATTTTTCAAGAAACTGAAATTTTAGATTTTTATGTAAGATAAATTAATAACCATTCAACTAAATTTTTTTTTATAAAAGATCACCGTGTGGGTCAATACTACTGGCTCACGGGTTTTTCCATCTTCAACTGACACTGTGGAGTTTTAGATCCATGTAAAGTCTTTAATGATGGGGCTAGCAGAATGCCAGAGCAAATACACATTATCATCTTCACAAGCAAAGAAGAGCATTAAGTAAAAAACACCCATGATCCCCCATCTGATAAAATAAAGGGGAGTTTTAGGCAATGGAGTAAGAAATACTGTGTGTGGTAACAGGAATTAAAACTTAACACTTCATGGGCCTCCCTGGTGGCGCAAAGGGTTAAGACGCAACCTATGAAGCTAACTGTAGCCTCTGCAGCATCCCCCGTAAGGAAGCTGCCCACATTGCGCAGCAGACCTCTCCTGACTTGCCCGCTGCTCCCCTCAGCAGTGTATTTCAATCTGCCTGTTCTGTTCCCCACTCTGTCTCTGGTGAATCCTCTCATCCCCTGCACCTCTGGCCTGTACCCCATTTCTTATATGCATAAATAAATCTTTAAAAAAAAATAAAACTTAACACTTCATAAACACTGATTTTTTTCTGACACAAATTGAAAGGGTTTACATTTTCATTTAAGTTCAAAAGCATTTTTTTTTAAAGATTTATTTATTTATTTATACAAGCACTGGGTATAGTCAGAAGCACGGGAGAGTGAAATAATTCACCAGAGCCAGAGAGGGGAACAGAACAGGCAGACCGATGAAATACACTGCTGAGGGGAGCAGCGGGCGCGGCAGGAGAGGTCTGCACATCATGTGGGACCCTTGCCAGTGGCCGGGGATTGAACTGGCACTGCAGAGGCTGCGGGCAGCTTTGCAGTCCAGTGCTCAACCGCTGCGCCACCAGGGGAGGCCCCAAAAGCAGTTCTTAATGAGACCTTCACAAAGAACTTTTCCTTATAAAGAAAACGTATTTTTATATAATTGGAAAGAATATTAAAAACAAATACGTAAAACATATTGGAATTTCCAAAGTACATGAAGTAAAGCTATATAATGCTGAAGGATAATGGTATTTATTAACTATCAGAATGGCTACAGGATAACAGGACAAAACTGGGCTCTGATCTGTGATAGATACTCCACAGAACAGCTGGGAAAGGAAAGCAAGTTAAATGTTAATTCCATTTTATATCAGTTTAAAACTGAAATTCACTCTATAATAATTAGAATTCCACAAACGGGAATACAATCTGAAGTTTAGTGTACTGAATTCCATTCTGGAAACCTAAAACTAAATTCAAGTATACCATGGACTGTTTATTTTCTGCTGAGTGAGCACTTTTTTCACAGCACCTATAACATAACAGGTACCCTTGGTGAATGAACAGTAGTAGTAAAATAGTCATCCCTTGGTGTCAGTTTCCTAAGAGATTAAAAAGGAAGATCAACAACTTCCCTCTTAATAGACAAAGATGTTTCAACTATACATTAAAATACCCTAACAGTTGCTGCCATATTTTTTTCATCACCATTCACATAAACATACTCACTGCAGTTTCCCGGGTGCATGTTCCTTCTTGGCAGGGAGGGAAACTTGTGGTCCTGGTGAGGGAGGAGGCGCCGCTGGCTTTGAAGCTGGAGGTGGTGGACCTATATCTTTGGGAATTTCAACATGTTTCCAATCTTCTCCTTCTTCAACCAGCAAACCAATTAGTGACCCTAACCGTATATTTTTAGATCCTTCTTCAACCTGTATTTTAAGAAGAAAATTATTACAGAAATGGAAAGGGTCATGACCTTATGAAGTAGTGTACACCTTTGTTGGATAATTCTTTACTGGTTAGAAAGAGCTTTCAATTAGAGCTAAAATATACTTCCAAGTCACTCTTCCTTCTATCCCCAAGTTCCTTTTTTAATTTCCCTGATATGTGCATAGATAGACAGACAGACACCTTCATTCACAATTCCCCCTCTCCCGTTTACTGCTACCTCCTGAAATAAAAGGAATAAATCTGGAAGCTCTTCTCTTTTTGATTCTTCAAATATATAAAGTGGTCAATATTATATTCCTTTTTATGTCAAACAGTACAAATCCAAAACAGAAGACTGTGGTTACATATCTTAATTATTTGTCTTTCTCAGATAATATCTACACAATGGTTTAGAAGTTTCAAAAGTTCTTAAGGGATTAACTTTCCTAAATTAATCTCATTTACTAAAATTAATTTATAGTAAAACTGTTTCAGTAAACTTAGTCTCTGGAAAAAAATCAATTGTACAATAGATTTGGATTAATCTTTAAATGTATTTTTCATTTTTATATCTAACTCTTCCCTGGATAAGGTCTGCAAAATAAAATAAAATTCTTCATAACTATATCAGAAACAGCGGTGTTTCAGCTAAGCAAATATTTTCTCATAGCTGGTAGCAATTAAAATCACATTTTGTTTCAGCAGCATTAATTTATAAAAGGTTGATTCAATTCTTATTTATTAATTAAAAATAGGGTCCCTAAAGAACCTTCGGATGACAATATTTGATATTCTCAGTACTGGAAGAAATGTCACTCTTAAAATTTTTCTATTATTTCCCTCAATTACTTTAAATGAGGCTCATTACAGATGTAATTTAATGAATAATAGAATTATAGGCTACAGGACTTCAATAATATAGTAATTTTTAAGTAAAAGCATAACTTTGAGATTGGGTTTGACATTTCCAAGAAACATTAATTCTGATGCTTATTATTATGTGCACTATTCTTAAAATAATAAGGCATAAGTTCTACGAGCTAAGAATCTTTCTTCTTTATTTTTTAGATTTATTTATTTATTTATACAAGCACTGGGTACAGTCAGAAGTGCAGGAGGGTGAGAGGATTCACCAGAGCCAGAGTGGGGAACAGAACAGGCCTGCGCGCCATGTGGGACCCTCGCCGGTGGCCGGGGATCGAACCAGCACTGCAGAGGCTGCAGGCAGCTTCGCAGCCCAGCGCTAAACCACTGCGCCACCAGGGGAGGCCCAGCTAAGAATCTTTCTAAGTTTACTAAGTTTACAGAGCCAGAAATAGGATCAATATCCACATACAAAGAACATCAGTAAAACGCAAAGCATTAAAAAAAAAAAGTTGTCCTTTAAAAATATTGATAGGGAAGGACTAGAGTCAAAATAAGGGGGGTGGGGAGTGCAATTGTATGGGGAATATAACCAAAATGAAAATGTATACATTGTGCAAAGATGAAAAAAGATGTAAGAATTATATAAAATAAAATATTTAAATAAAAAAAAACAAGAAACAAAAAAATAAAAATATTGATAGATTTCTAAAATATGAATTGGACTCTAAATGTAATCTGTTTCATTACCACAATAAATCATACAATTGATTTTTATATATATATATATATATATATATATACACTACCAGTTGATACCTACACAAATAAGCAATAAGGAGCATTTAGTATGGTTTCAATTTTTACTATACCTAAATATCAAATAACATTTTCCCATTAAAAAATAGTACCATGAAGCATGAACCCCAAATAATATAGACAGGGCACATGATACATTATCAAACTTGAATGTGTAACAGAAATTGAAAATAAATGTTTATTACAGTCCCATTTAAAGTCATTATAATCACAAGTTTAAGATAATTTCACTGACCTTTTCTATTGCCTTAGTGCAATTCTTTTAGAGATGGGCTAGATTTTTGGTAAACATTTACTTATGTTGTAGTCAACAAACGTTTAAAGCTGGTATAGATTTAGTAACAAGTAAATAAAGTGCTTTCAAAAACTATTTAGAAACCAAATGAGCCTTTGCTACTGCTCCCTCTAAGTTAGCACTGCGGATACAGTGGGTGCCACTATTCTGGAACTCGAAGGCACCTCAAACGCCCAGGTAGTTTCCCAGGCACTTGATTGACTTGCTCCCTCCTACTCTTGTGCCACTGACTTCTTAATATTTAATGGCAGGATACCTTTTTTTTTTTCCAGATAAATATTTTTTTATTTTTTATTTTATATATTTTTTACATCATTTTTCATTTTTGCACAATGGATGCATTTTCATTGTTATATTCCCCATACAATTCCCAACCCCCTTATTTTGACCCTAATCCCTCCCTCTCTCCCCACCATAATGTGACTCTGGTTTATAGTTGCTTGTTGATTTTGACTTTTACTTTATTATAATTATAATAAAATTTAGCCCTGCCAAAGAGCTCACTCATGCTGACATATTGGATCTGCTGTCTGTCATTCAGTGTTAGCCTTCCCTCCCAGTTTCCTATGGACTTCCTGGCTATCTGTACTGGCCCTGCTACTTACTAGAATCTCACCATGACTGTTTCTTCAACTGCAAAATAAAATAAAATAGTAATAGCAGCTATGTCACAGTGTGGTTATGAGAATATAGGAGTTATACACAAGACATCTAGTAACAGCTACATAAATGCAAAAGGTATTATTTTTATTGTGGTAACGATGTTTCCCTCCAAGTTACTGATTTTTAAAACAAAAAATAATACACTCAACATGGATCAAGATGAATTATAGAGGAGTGCCTCTTGGTAAGACTTAGAAATTTAAGCCTAAAGATCATCCTGCATGGAACTGGTGGTACTACTTCGTAAACAGCATCACACGAGACATAGAGATAGTAAGGCCTGTGACAAACTATCTCTCTATAGAAACCATAGAGAGGTAAAATTGCAATCTGAGGCCTTGAGCCCTTTATCAGAGACAGCTCTGAAGGCTGCCATGAATCACCTGGAAGTTAGCTAAGTACAGACCACCTAGCTCATCAGTGGACTCAAGGATTTGGGATGCTTAAGTCAAGATACAAAATACCTACAGCAATATCTCCACACAGAGAAGTTGTCTGAAGGGGTTCATTCCATTAAAGGTGCTGGTAAATAATTCTGCCTTGATGCTGACATTAAAAAAAAATAAAGTAACTAATTATTAAAATATTTTTCTTCATAACAGTTTGAAAGCTGCTAAGTGGGTAGTGAGGGAGCATGCACAGTAGTTAGTGGAGATGAACTGAGTCACACAACTGATGTGGTCTGAAAATTTATGGTTTGGAAATCATGTTTTGAACCACTAATAGCTATAAATTATTTTTATTCTTTAACACATACAGTTTAATTTTCACACACAATGAACTTTGGTTTAAAACGAAGAATTCACAAGAAACACTGAAGCTGAAAACAAGTTAACGACATGCTAAAATGCAGAGGGGATGAAGAAATGGTTAGTCATTGAATAATAGCCTGTCTGGCTTTCAAGTGATGCTCTAGCAGATTTAACTCCATTTAACTCTCCGATGACAGTAAGGGCTACTATTATTCCTATTTATACATGAGAAAACTGAGGCACAGAAAGGTTAAGTAACTTGTTCAGTAGCACAAAGCTAGTACTGAAATAAGCCAGAACTGATATGTGCTTTGACATTAGAGGTAGTATTTAAAATGATCAGTATTTAATACTATGTTTAAAAACAAGTTTCAAAGAAAAGATACAGGGTAGATTACAACTGACTTAGCTTTTAATTCATGGAGAACATAAATTATAATTCATAAATATTATATACAAGTTTAAGTAACAATAATATCCTACACCTGTTTCACTCTCAGAGGTATCCTGTTTGTATGAAAAATTATATGATAACCCTAAATATGTTAGAAGTCAAACTAGATAATCTTCAAGTATGTCATTTTAATGGTCTATCTTATTAATTTATCATCTAAAACACCTGCTGTCCAATTTGCTGGATAATAAATTTTTAAGACTAAATTTATGAACTAAAATGTGTATAATAATTTAAGGTTTTTTGCATAACAATTTAGTAGTGATTAAATGAAAATTTAACAATTCTCCCATTAACTGAACTAAATTGGAAGTAAATTACAAATTATCTATATTCAATAATTATTCTAAGTTCTTGTTCTAATTGCTATACAATATAATCATTTCATACTTAAAACGAATTTAGATGCAAAAACTGTAAGAGTACAAAGAAATGAGTGAAACTGTCAGGGAAGAGGGAATACAGAAATCTCTCACAGAATGTGGAAATAAATCCTTACAATGAGCAAAAGAGTTTATAATTTCTAATCTTTCAAAAATAGGGGCAAACTAAAAATTGAAGGTTTATATTACCACTCGCCTTTTCATAAGCTCAGTTATTTACCTTAATTTTTAAGGTAAATATCTCTTATATGTACTATAAAAGTCATTTTATTATGTGAGCTAATATAAGAATTATTCCACAATAAAAGATAAAGGTGTAACTTGCTAGTTTGGAGTTTGGGATTGGAATAGGGCAAATGATTTAAAACAAAAACAATAACAACCTATAATACCACCATAATAATTTACCCCCATAAAATTATATGCATTGTAACAAGGATATATTCCCAACCCTATTATTTGAAAAGCATGTGGAATAATAATAAAGCCACAAAGCCCTAAAATATACATACAATCTCTTTTTTGGCAAGGAAATAGCTATTTGTGCTCTAAAGCTGCTATCAATCATAACCTCCCAGGACCCTACCTTTTCAGAGCATAAGAAAGGGATGAACAGGCACTCTGGACCTATGACATTGGTAGCAATTTAAAATGCATTATTAAGCAGCTAAGTGGGAAAATGCTATCAATTCTGGAAGACTATCATAGTCAAACAATCCAGAACTAGGGCCAAGAACACAGCTTGCCAAAAGCACACACAATAAAATGTAGCGGGGTTTATTACATATGGTAATTCAAACAATTTTTTTTCAAAGTGCTGCATAAATTAGTCCCACAAACTATTTTTAGTACGAATAGTTATATTTTCCTAATTTGAAAGCACAGAAATTTTAGACTTCCATTCATATTTCCTCTAAGAAAGTATTTTCAACATTTTAACATGGCTGTTAATATCAAATTATAGACGACAAGAAAGTTTGATGAATCAAAGGTCAAAAATAAAATATAAGCGACTAAATAAAGGAGAAGGGATTTTCAAGTTAGAAACACGAAGGAAAAAACTCTGTATAGATCTATATCTAATTAGAGCAAAACATTCCAAAGTGTGGTCTTTGAATAAAATACACAAAGGAAGAATCTTTTAATCTTTATGTAACTATTAACTAGAAGAACTTATTGTCTATATAAGAATCAGGCAGAAGTATTACTTAAGAGCCTATAACCTCAGCTGCCACACCACATTATCTATTATTAAATGTTCTAGAAGTTAAGGAGCATGCTCCATGAGTGCATATACCATGTTACCCAAAGTAATCATGCTTCAAGTATTTTATATTATTTTTTACATAAATTAATATCCCACATAAAACAGCAAAAGTATTACAGAAAATAGAAAACATGGGGCAGAAGGATCACTTCTTCCTCAAGAATGTTCAACATTTTTATAATGTTTTATTCTAATCTTTCTTATATTTGTTTTTCCTAAAGTCCTAGGAGATTGTAATCACTTCCATAGAAATTAAAAGCAATTTTTCCAAAAAATTGTTGAGCTTTTACTAATGTATAAAGAAATCACATTATTTTTCTTGTAAAAAAATTTTAATGGCTACATGTATTCTATATTGTCTTCTATTATTGAAGTAACCACTCTTGCTTTGGTACACATTTTGGTTAAAGTGCTGTGCTAACTTCAGCTTCCAGTAATAATGCTAAAGTATCCAAGTTGTACCTCCAGTTTTAATTAGTTATAAAGCGAATTTTGTCCAGAGTACTCAAAATTACTGGACATATCAAAATTTAGGTCTATAAGGGAGTAATTTTGGTCTTGCTAGCCCTACAATCATATTTTCCATTGAAATGGTCAGGGAACTGAAAATACACCACCAACAGACAAGTCTGTCATTCAATTGTATCCTCATAAGATATTCTATACATATGATTCCTGATAATATATACTTTAAATGATTATAAAAAAATGTCCAAATTGTCAGGATGAGTAAGAATTGGACAGGTAACTAAGTGACAAAACTTTGCACAGGACAGAATTAGAACTGAGCAGACAATCATTTAATACACACCAGCCTGAGCAGTCCTGCATTCAATGAAGACAGGAGTTCTTGTTTTATGTGATGAGAGTAAAACATTTCTTCCTTTTGCTGTTATCATATACAAACATGAATCTCAAAGCTTTAACTTACCGTCTTCTATCATCCCTCAGCCAGAATGCTTCTCATTCTCCACTCGGGAACCCAAAACACTGAGTACTATTTTCATGGTTGAAATAATTCTAAGTTGTCTGATCATTATTATTAGACCTTACCATTAATACATCTTAAACATTTAAAGAATATTATGCAGCAGATAATGCATTATAAACAGAGTAAAAACAAAAGGTAACTTTATTTATTTATTTTTAAAGATTTATTTATTTATTTATGCAAGCACTGGGTACAGTCAGAAACACGGGAGGGTGAGAGAATTCACCAGAGCCAGAGCGGGGAGCAGAGCAGGCAGAAGGACCAAAGTACACTGCTGAAGGGAGCAGCGGGAGGCAGGAGAGGTCTGCGCGCCATGTGGGACCCTCCTCCGCTGGCCGGGGAGCAGCCGGGGATCGAACTGGCGCTGCAGAGGCTGCGGGTAGGTCGCAACCCAGCACTCCACTGCTGCGCCACCGGGGAGGCCCAAAAGGTAACTTTATTTAAAGGCACTTTATATTTAAGAAATCTGCATCCTATTGAAGACAATCAAAATAAAAACTTACCACTATTTTGGCCAAGATGCCATCATCACTTGCATCTAATGTAACCACAGCTTTGTCTGTCTCTATTTCACATAAGGCATCTCCAGCACTCACAGCTTCACCTGCAAAACAAGACTGGGTTTGTTTTGTTTTTTAAAATATGAATATTAGCATAGGAGTTGGTGTGTGACTACAGTGTGATTACATGAATAATAAATCCCAAATTACTCAGTAGCTATTTCTGAGCTGTGAAATTATTAGTAATTCTCACCATATTTGTGTATTTCTTTATAAGAATATATGGATGCTTTGTTGTATTTTCCAACAACTCTATAGTTGACATACATTTGTTATAATAAAAAAGTGATCACAAAACAAATATTAAAAATATACTGCATTTTAGAGATGATAGCAAGGAATGCATATCTTCAAACAAATTAATTCTAGGTCCCACACACTCCTTCCTTTTAAAATATATTTTGACTGTTATTCCTTAAGACAGAAGTTTTACAATAAGAGCACTTCTGGGTTAACATCTTATAAGTCAAGTTCAGAAATCATATTAGCACCACAGAGTACAAATGAATAAAACATATTAAGCAAAAAGAGAGAAAAACACAACGAGGTCAAATTAGAAACGTTCTGGCATAACAAAATTTAATGGAACGTCAAAAACATTGAGCAGGACTGGACTTCCTGGTTTCCAGACCTAGAAGCAGGCTGGGTAGAAGACAAGTACAGTGGTTTCCTTTAGAGTAAAAGGACCTTCAGTGACTTGCTGAAAACAGGGCTCCTCAATCAGATTCACTACTTGAAGCTAAGGCTGGTAAAATGGGGAATCAAAATCTGTTGGCTAGGAATATAGCTTTAATCAGAATAGTGTGTCTAGGAATGTAGGGAAGAAAAACACTGTCTCAATACTAGGAACCCAGTCAAGTCCCCTCTCATTCCATTACTATATCTGTTCTATGTCCAATATCAATAGTAAAATCCCAAGATGAGAGTAGGGGAAGGAGGAGGAGAGTGAGCAGGAAGATATCAAAACAAAAACTAAAATCTTCCATGCAAAAGTAAATGGCAGGGCCTCCCCGGTGGCACAGCAGTTGAGCGCTGGGTTGCGAAGCTGCCCGCGGCCTCTGCGGTGCCGGTTCGATCCCAGGCTGCTCCCTGGCCACCGGAGGAGGGTCCCACGTGGCGCACAGACCTCTCCTGCCACCCGCTGCTCCCCTCAGCAGTGTACTTCGGTCCTTCTGCCTGCTCTGCTCCCCGCTCTGGCTCTGGTGAATTCTCTCACCCTCCCGCACTTCTGACTGTACCCAGTGCATGTATAAACAAAACAAACAAACAAACAAATAAATAAATAAAACATGCCCTATTAAAAAAAAAAAAAGTAAATGGCAAAAGCTCCAAGACATAAAGAAATATAATGCTAAGAAAGAAAATCACATAATCAACAATTACAATGGAAATTCACTTAAGATGAAATTTTCTTAGTGCAACCTGCCAAAAACTTTAAAATCAATATCTTGAGGATGTTCAGAATTATCAATGAAAGTAAAAGATCTAACACAAGAATAAAGGATTTCAAATAATGCATAGAAATAAAATATCAGGTAGAAAGGAAAAAAACTAAAAGAAATCTTGGAAATGAAAAAGAGTCACAGAAATAAAAAGAAACACTCAACAATCTAGACATGGTGAAAAAGTGAATAAGTAAATCAAAGATAGCATTAAGAAACAAGCTGGAGCTTAATATAAGTAGTCAAAAAGAAATAAAAATAGAAAAGAGCAGTTGAAAGACAAAGACTGATACTGCAACACTTGTCTAAGGGAGTTCCAAGAAAAGAGAATGTAGGGAATTATGGAGAAGCCAATAAAAGAGGTAATGGCTGAAAATTTCCCAGAACTGAAAAGAGAGATGTACCCTCAATGCAGTTCTATATGAGTTTAAAATAATGGTTCTCTATGGTGTGTTGACTAGGACGGCAGAGTAAGTCTTGTCGCTTGCTGAAAATATTCTACAATCTTGATCTGGGTGGTGGTAACCTGGTCATATATATGTAAAAATTAATTAGGCTTAGATTTCATGCCAGTTATGTCTTGCTTAAAATATTAAACAGAAAAAAATATTAGACTGCCAAATACAAATCCACACTAAACAGACTGTGGAGAAACCATATACTTACTATCAACAATAAAAATGCAATCTTAAGTACTATCAGAGAGGAAAAAAAACAGATTACATCCATGGAATGACAGACTAAGAGGATAGGTCTCAGCAGCTGTAACAGAGGTCAGAAGACAATGGAATAACATCTTCAAAAAGCTGAGAAAATATAATTATCTAGAATTTAATATACAACCAAACCATCATTCAAGAAAGAAGGAAAAGTATACTTTAGACATACAAAAGTGAAGAAAAATTCCTACCTATTGATGAGTCTTGACAAAATACAGTTCATCAAGAAGAAAAAGGGAGAGCTACATGAAATAAGTTATCAGGGAAACTGATAAGATGCTGTTGATCATTTAAAAAACAATTTCTGAGGGTTAAAAAAGTAAGATGGATAAGGAAATATTTAGGTAATAGTTAAAGCACACTAGGACCACTGAATACAGATCGGTAGGAAAAAGCTGAATAACTCTAGACTTTATTGGTAACATTCAATTAAATATGTATCAAAAAATTTAATGGTGTACATAAAAAAATAAATATAGTCTATAATATTTGAAAAAGGAGAAGAAAATAAAAAACAAAACTATCATCTAATTTAAGGTGAACACATAAAAAGTGAAAAGAATAAAAATGGAAAACACATAAAAATGCTAAAAATAAGTCCAAATGAATGTAACTACAATAACTACAAATGTATTAAAACCACCTATTAAAAGTAGAGGTTTTCAAAATAAATACAAAAAGATTAAATCTAGGTAAATGTGGCTTACAAGAGGTAAGTCTAAAACAAAAACAGTAAAAATACAATGATAGAAAACCTGTAACATGTAATTACACACACGCACATACCAAAAATAGCTGGCTTAGCATTATTAATAGAAGAACTTACTATTAAGGTAACAAATATGATATGAAAGTTTACTATAGCAAAATTCATTGCATATTAAGATGTTCACATGGATGGTTATATTTTATCATCAGTTACAATAGTTCAAAACCAGCAATTGAAATTATTTAAAAAAAAATAAACGTACTTGTTAGATGTTATTTTGTGGACACCTAAAAGGTGTCTGGCCTAACTTCAAAGACATTTTTCTACTCAACAAGTAGTCATTAAAAATGTATTAGTGCGCTGAGTACAGGGCAGTGGGGAGAGGGGCAGGCGGATGGAAGATTTCTGACCTGAAGAAGCTTGTTTATTGGAAATTACAGCAGGTTAGGTGAGGTCAGGATGCCTTGGGAACATTCAGGAGGAGCATCTCATTTAATATTTTGGAAGGTAAAAGAAGGCTACGTAGGAAAAAATGTTGTAACTAATCTGAGGCTCCAAAGATGAGAAAATAAGGACACGGGCAGTGATCCAGGCAGAAGGCACCACTACTCCAAATCCTGGAGGCAAAAGGGAACATGGACGTTTGGAGGAACTAAAGGGTACATGAGACGAGTGAGAGATTAGACTGGTGAGGTAAGCAAGACCAGACCAAAAAGCCCTTGTAGGTCGTACAGAGAAAGTTCTGGGGCCACATAATATAACCTTATATACTTCTTGATATGACAGATGTTTTAATAGGAATGAATTGTATTTTAAGAGGAGAAAAAAATCATGCCCTTATGTTTCTTCTGGTAGGCGAGGCAGCGGGGATTAGAGAAACAACTGTACTAGGCAACAGGCAATCTAGCAATTAAACCCTGCTACTAGCCACCTAGAAAGAAAAGTCTGGCCATAGGTAAACAGAGTCAAATCGTGTTTTATCACTTGTACTCCCCTATATTCAAATGCCAAACATCCTTTAAGAATCATCCACAAATTTGATGATTTTGTTCCTGTTCCTGAATTCTGTAGCCATTATAATTCTAAGTCATTCACAATTTGCATTGTAAAATGTTATACTGTTACTATTGACTACATCTGTAAAAACTGGGTTTTCCTCACTTTCCTCGCTTATAAACTTCTTTACAACAGGAACAGGAAACCACATGTTTTATATTTCACTTCCTTCCCCAGGATTCTGACTAGTGCCTCACACATGATTCTGAGATTAAAAGACTTTCAGGAAAAAATTAGAACAATTTCACAAATCTTCATTTCCTCATGAGGTATACATAAACCCATCCCTTTTATTTCCATCATTATAACATCTGATCTGTAGTATGCTTTAACATTCAAAATGCTAAGCAGTAAGACATCTATTCATGTAACATAGACATGTATGTTAGCAATATGAGAATGCGGAGAGATGAAATCAAAAGAAATACAAAGAAGGCTCTATCCACTATATGATGAACATTCCACAAGAACCACAGCAAAGTTTAAAATACCTTATCACTATATAATTTATCATGAAACTAGGGTTCTATGTATCTATCTATCATCAAAATACAACGTAAATGCCAAAAGACAATTTTGAGACTAAATAATGAATCATGAAAATTCCAAATAAACTAGTCTATGTCTGATCAACAATTAGACACCATGATATATAAAGGAGCTGTTTCAATTCAGACATAGGTTGGAGTATAAAGATCTAAGACCTACTAGTAATCATGACCAAGTTATTTAATCTACTTGATTCTCAGAAAGGTTTTAGATGTGTAGCTATAAATATTTAAAAAAAAAAAAATCAAGGCCCTGAGAAAATACTAGGTTAACTTTCACATACATTTTCAGAACACTACGCATCTTTAGACAAAAATATTAGGCATGTTACTGACAATTCTAACTCCCTACTCCATATTCCGTGGTTTTCAAACAATCACTTCATATACATTAGTGATAGGACACTTAAGCACTGCCTATCAACACAACAATGAGGCAGAGCTCACAGTCTAGAGAAGAAGACTGAGCAGCCAGGAGAGCATCACGGACGGTGTGAAGTAACAGACGACTCCTCAGCTGCCACGCGGATGGCTGGCTGGTTAGAGAAGGAGATGGCAGCCTTGCAGTATTCCTGCACCATCTCCTCTTGGTGGTGCCGTGTCAGCAGCCGAGGTGGAGCGGGCTCGGAGCGAGAGTGCGGGCCCCAGGAGGAGCCAGAGCAGAGGCCCGCCCGGGGGCCGCTCCCCAGCACCGAAGCCAGCATCATCATCATCCTGGTCCTTTGTCCAGACGGGCAGCTGTCAGAGCTGAGGACTGGCGTATACAGAGACTTCCCTTTCTCTTTTTAAATTCTGGGTATGAAGTATAGTCTTGATTAAAAGTAGTTAATAGTGATATTGGTTATGAACTAAACACACCCTGTGGATTCCACAAAATAATTCTGTTCTGCCCAAAATTATGAACAGACGTCTTGATTTGAAAAGGGCATAGGTGGTAGTAGTGGGGGAAAACTGGTTTTAAATCTGTGAACATTAAAGTGTTACAATGAAGTGAACATTTGTTGGGTTATATTGAACCATGACAACTATGAGAAGAGACAAAAATAATTCAATTGTTTACTCACCAATTCTGTACTAGCTGCCCCAATGCATGAATGACAATACGTAAGACACTGTGGTAAAAAAATAAAATAGGACAGACCTACTTCAAGAAGTTCCTAATCTGACTGAAAAAGAACAGGCATTGCCAATCCCATCAAATTAGTGTGCACAATAGTATAAAATACAATAGTCTCTGGTTAATATTTATCAATTCTTTACTTCACCACTAAAATCAGAATACTGTTTGTGTGGCCCAAGGCCCCAGGCAACCTGGCTCCTTGACCACAGTGGGCCCTGCCTGTGAGGGCTGAAGGCACCATGCAGTACTTGGAAAAGGAGCCCAATAGGCTGGCCCTGACATCCTTCTGACCTCTTACATGTTATTGTGTCATCCATTTCAAGGGCCTGGTGGGCATGAAGATAGCGGCTATTATTTTGGACAATACAGACACAGAACCTTTCTATCACCATAGAAAGCTCTATTAAATAGTACTGTAATCTGTAATTCCACTCACCAACTCTAAGATTCTTACATAATAAAAAAGCAGAACGATGGAATGCTATTTTGCAATAAAAGGAATGAACTGCTGATAGATGCTCCAACAAGGACAAACCTCAAAACAATGCTAACTTAAAGAAACCAGTCACAAAACCCACATATTATATGATTCTATTCACATCAGAGTCCAGAAAAGGCAGTTTTTGAGATAGAAAGCAGATTAGGCTCATCCAGGGCTATAGATAAGGAAGAAAGCGACCAGAGATTTTTTGGAATGACAAGCAGTGGAAACTCGGATGGTAGTCACGGCTGCAAAATTCTGTAGTCACTAATAATCAATGAGTTGTGCATTTAATGATGAATGCCAAAATAGGCAAAATACACTTCAATAAGCTGGTGCATAGTTTTTTTTTTTTTTTGAAAAGATTTATTTATTTTTATGCAAGAGCTGGGGTACAGGCCAGAGGTGCACAAGGGTGAGAAGATTCACCAGAGACAGAGTGGGGAGCAAAACAGGCAGATTGACTGAAATACACTGCTGAGGGGAGCAGCGGGCAAGTCGGGAGAGGCCTGCTGAGCCATGTGGCAATCTCCCTGGCTGGCCAGGAATGGAACCAGTGCTGCAGAGGCTGCAGACAGCTTCACAGTGTGGTACTCAACCTGCTACGCCACTGGGGAGGCCCTGTTGAATAGCTGTATACTGAAAAAATACTAAAGTTATTTGTGAAAAATGTTTCCAAAATTTTTCCTTTTAGCACCACAAATACGTATACAAAAGTCCCAGAAATAAGAAAAACCAAAGCCTCTTCCACAGTAGAAGACAGAGACCCCTACAATTCTCAAGTTGTACCTGGTTATAACACTTCAATAATAAACTCCTTCAAACAGTCTTACATCACAATTTTATATGCTGTTAGCTACAATCTACGACTTACACAAAAACTATTTGAAATACTCAAATTCCAAATCACATGGCAGAAGGAATGTCCACATAAAATGGCAGTACCTGAGGGTTAACACCAAGTATATCAGCCGCTCACAATGTTGGGGGAGCCCATGCTGTGTAGGCCACAGACACAAATTATCGTGAAAACAACTCCAATCCTCTTAATATGTGAAGGTTTAAAGAGTCATTGTTCTAAAAACAGTGACCATACATTAATAAAGATCTCAAGACAAAAATTTAAAAAACATAGCCAGTGAGAGGAAAAAGTATATAAAATGTATTGTGTCAGAATATAAATATTTTAATACAGAATAACTGAAACCTACTTAGTAGAAATGTAACAAGTATCAAACACACTTAGACAGCTACAGTTATACCATGTGTATAAGTTAATGATTTTATACTCAAAGGCTCACAACTAAATCACAAAGGTGATAAACTTAAACCACTGAATTATTGAGAACCAAGGATTAAGATTGTTCTCAATTACTTACACTGTATTGGTAATCACACACTTTTCAGTTAGCAAAACAAATAATTTTAAGAGTAACCTTCAGGGGAATAAGCTCCAGGAGTTTAAAATACACCCTGGCTTGTCCCATATGAAAATTGCACCTTGTAATCAAAAAGATAAAAAGAGCAGAATGATGAGACCATATGTCTTTCCTAGCTCTTTATCATACTCTCCATCTACTAATGGACATGAATAACTTATTGGATCTCCTGTAAGCTAGGAATTTGAGAGATAAATGTGATCCAGAGAATTCTCTTATCTACTTACCTATCAGTTCTTAAAGTGTGAAGAAATTTAATCTTTTTATAATAACCCTACTAAACGACTGTTCTGTGTCTGAATCATTATTTAATGATGCCAACACTCTGTTATATCAAATATAGAAATTGCCAAAGCTCTATAATTCATCAGGTAAAAAGAAACCTAAAAATAGACTCCAATTGATTACATTATTTATGAAGGTGAAACTTTTTTAGCTACGGGTAATTATTTTAATAGATGGCAGCAGCCACATAGAGCCAATTGCTCCAAGTGCTTGCTAATGAAGCACTGGCTCTTTCATTTATGTGGCATATGTGCTTCTCATATTCTAGAAAATTCACTCCCATTTTTTCCCCCCAAATATTATCTCTTACCCATTTTCTTTTCTCCTGGAATTCCTCCTACTGGTTACTGGATAATTCTCATTATACTTTTCATGTCTCAACTTCTTTTACATATTCTCTATTGCTTCATTTCTCTGAGCTGTGAGCAAGCTAAACTTTCAAGTTGGTCTTCAGTTTATACATTTACCAATCTAATCATATTATAAATCAAGCTTGAAATTTTTGCTTTTTAATTTTAGAGACAATATTTTTCATTCCTAGTTCTATTTCTCCTCAAATCTGCCTTTTTTAAAATAGTGCTTTTTTTCATATTTCAACTTCTCTTACATGTTAAGTCATTTCAGAAATACATTTTTATGTACCTAGTAGTTCCAGTTAACTGAAGTTCTTGGCAGTCTAGTCATGCTTTGTCATGCCTTTTGACTTTTGCTCCTAGGAGTACTTCCATGGGTGGAATTAAATTTGGGATCATGAACTCCTGATAAGTGGGACTTTATCTGGGAATCTTGTGTGGCCTGGATTAAAGACTATTAATCCCAATGCTTAATGAGGACAGGCCTTGAGAGCAAATTTTTAAGGGACTAGGCATTCCTATTCCCTTAGATTCCAAGTCAAACAAATAAATTGGCCTGTTATCAAATGGAATTAAGTTTCATTCATAGGCTGACAACTTTCAAATTTCTATCACTAAGCAAGACTTCACTCTAGAACGCCTATATCCAACTGATCTATTGAACACTTTCCTTTGACTGTCTAATAAGCATCTCAAACTTCACCACATCTAAAACTGAACTTAATCTTTCATTGCCTTTCCTCCCTCCCACCACAAAAGTCCCCACTCCCTATCACAGCTAGTCCAGTCTTCTAACTGTAATCCAGTGGGGCATGTGCAGCTTCAACTGTCACTGACCACTCTGAAGGCTCATAACATTTGGTCATTTTGCTTTCTTGACTTAAAGTTCAACTTACATTTAAAAGATTTACACTAAAATTGTATATCCAGTAGGGAGCCCCATGTGCTTAGATGGTCATATTGACCTCAAGTCATCAGGATTGACTTGAGCAGACCAAGGGACCCACTTAAATGACCTCTAGTTAGCTCTTGCTACCAGGATGCTTTAAGTCTGTTCTAATCAGTGCAATGCTATTAACATGGTTCAAGACAGCACACAGAAACCACCTCTAACCACCTGTATTTAACAGTCATGAATGTGGATATATCTTGGCTTTCAGATAACAATCATCACATGCTAATTAACTACAGTCTAGTTTTCTTAGTGGGGTATTCTTCTGAGTTTTGCTATGTCTCCCTTCTCTGTTATAAGTAGTATGGTAACTAGAACAGACCCAGCAGCACTCTAAGTGGGTGAATAGTACACGTATTGGCAGTAAAAACCAAAGCAAGCCAATCAAAAGCAAGAAATGTAACAGGGATCTAAGAAGGCACTGTGGATGAGATGCTGTTTGAACTGGTTCTTATAGAACAAACCCCATTTAGAAACCCTACTAGGAAGCAAAAGTAAGTAACACTTCCAACCAGGTGTGATATCTAGCACATCGTAGTCATTTAGATAACCTCCTTGTGCTTTACCTCTCACTTACTGGCCCAACAGATAGTCTGGAGCTCCTGCTATGAGACCTATTCTATTATCTATCCCATTGCCTTTGCTGATCTCCCTCAAAGTATGGGAACTTCTCCCAAATTCCCAAGCTTATTTGATTAGGGTTCTTAAGTAAATACTTGCAGTCATCTTCCTGACCTCCTTACTTACCACCACTGGCAAAAGCAATGCATGAATGACTATCTCCTGGAATCACAGCACAACTTTGCAATACTCTGAATTCTTTCCCATTGCCTAAACTCCATCAATGCTATTTTACAAGCACTATACTGGACTACTCAATACCAGCATATGCCTGGATGACATCTGTGCCCACTCAGTCACAAATGGACAAGTTCTTGCCAGTGCTAGTCTCTGAACTCAGACAAGTCCTCCCAGGTCATAACTTTCCTTCTCAATTTGCTCTTCTCTCCTCTCTTTCCATTTTTAACACTTGGGTCACCATTTCTCAAACCAAAGCATATTACCGTATGTGAGGAATGCATCTGGTCACCTCTAAGTTCTATAAATCTGTCTAACAATTTTGGTTAAGTACTGGAGTCATCCTCTTTCCTCCACAAAAGTTTAATATGTTGCAGAATGAGTAAAACATAGGAAAGGTTGCTGGAAGCTGTATAGCAGTCAATACCCAGGAGAGTTTACCACCACAGTTGGCAATGCCCAGAAAAAGGAAAAAAGGGAAAAGAAATCAGCTGCCAGAAATGAATTGTTACTTCGTCCTTCTGCACTATGAGCATTGCAGCATACTTACCTATTCATATCCTGGCAAAGTGGTTGCTATAAACAATGGATTAATACAGCTTTACAGGTAGTTTTGTAGATAATATTCTCTTAGTGAAAACAAGATTCAAATTCCCCTGGATCGCACAAAAAGCGGAGGAAAGGCATTGTCTCACTTCAAATTTTGTCCCAAAGATTACAGCGTACAACTTTTAAAATTGTATGTCTTTATAAAAATTACAAACATATACAAAAGTTGTGAGGAAAGTTAACGAAATTACATGTACCTTTCACCCAACTTACACAACTGTCACCTGATTCATAGTCTTGTCTCATCTATACTCTGTCTTATCTTCTTATCTACCAACAGTTATTGTGAAGTTAATCCCACATGCACTATGTCATATGTCAATATTTCAACTCATACCTCTCATAGCTAGGATTCATTAAACCTCTAAAATGATAAATTCCTTGATATCATTAAATATACCATTTTCAAAGATCTTTTTTTATTTGCTTGAATCATAATAAGGTCCACACATTTGATCTCTTCAATTTCATTTAAACTAGAGGTTACTCTCCTTCCTCCTTTTCATCCCTAAAATTCATGTTAAAAAACGGGCCTGTAGAATTCCCCATACCCTACAGTCTGGGTTTACCAGTATATACTGCATGGCATCACTGAACACTATCCTTTCCCCTGTATTTCCTGAAAAATGGTAGTTATAGCTACAGTTTTGATCATATTCAGTTCAAGTTTCTAGCAAGACAGCTTCACAGCTGTTGCAGTGTCCTAACATCAGGAAGCATTTCTGAATTTCTCTTTCTTGTAGTATTAGCAACCATAAATGATCACTAGTAATAGCCATTATTTTATTAGAGATTGCAAAATGATTATACAGTGACATTCTCTCCAATTTTGAGAGTTGAGATATGCCAATAATGAGAAATTTCTTCTCATAAATGTACTTATATGGTTTCATTCTTGTACATTAAGTGTACAGTATACAGTGTATTTGTAATTTATCTTTTGTATAGTACAAACAATGAATCTAATTTTGTCTTACTTCATTATACACTAAATACCCACATGCAACTGTGCTTACAAGCTCATTTTCTATTCAGTTCTATTTGTCTTTTTACACACCACTACCACAGTTATTTATAGCAGCTTAAAAGTGTGTTTCAATTATCTAGTAGGGCTATAATCCTGCTCAACTGCTCTTCTTTCAAGAGCTTTCCTTATTATTCCTACTTATTTGTTCTTTCCAATGAAATTTATAATCAACTTGCCTAGAACCAGGAAATACACACACACAGAGAATCACAAAGTCATAAGTTAATTTAAGTAGACTGACAGATTTATAATGTTGAAACTAAGAGCTAAGTATACAGACTAAAAGTTGGAAAAAAAGCTTTAAAATATTTTTCTATTTTCTGTTTAATGAAATGCTGAATCCAGGAAATGTTAGCTATATTACATGGGAAAATTTTATTTAAACAAGCTCAGATTAACTGCAGAGGAAGATAATTTATTTCATTGATATAATATTTATCATGTAGTACAAAAGTAACAAGGTGATCGATTAACACAAGGCATTAGTAGTATGCTTGCTCACCTTCCTTTTTCAGCCATTTCACGATGTTTCCTACTTCCATTGTAGGAGAAAGCGATGGCATCAGTATCTTAATAGGATCAGCTGAAATTGAAAAGTGGAATGATTAGCTCACAAAAAAAATAATGTATCTCATAGGTAATGGATTAAAATGTTCAAGTAGATTAATATCAAATTCAAGGAAGAAAATATTCCAATGTCTAACAGACTCTGAACTGGTCAGTAAAATTCTGACTTTTTAAAAAGAAAACTCTTTATTGGAATACTTTTAACTTCTTTTTTCATCATTCCTCAGTCCTCTATGCATATTTCCAAGCTAAGTCTTGCCAGATTGAAAAAATAAAGTTGACATGTTCCTTCTCCCTCCTCTTTGGTCACTTCAAGGTATTACTTAAAAGTTAAATGACCGGGGCCTCCCCGGTGGCGCAGCGGTTGAGTGCTGGGTTGCGAAGCTGCCGGCGACCTCTGCGGCGCCGGTTCGATCCCTGGCTGCTCCCCGGCCACCGGAGGAGGGTCCCACATGGTGTGCAGACCTCTCCTGCCGCCCGCTGCTCCCCTCAGCAGTGTACTTCGGTCCTTCTGCCTGCTCTGCTCCCCGCTCTGGTGAATTCTCTCACCCTCCCGCGCTTCTGACTGTACCCAGTGCATGTATAAAACAAAACAAACAAACAAAACAAAACAAATAAATAAATAAAAAAACATGCCTCTATTAAAAAAAAAAAAAAAGTTAAATGACCAAAGAAAAAGACAAAGAAGAAACAAGGTTCTAAAAACACTTAAAATAATCAAGGGTAGACTTACAACAGAAAAATCAACATTAGGCATTAAGAAATGAGTTGTGTTTTTACGTTCCTCTAATATTAGACTATGCAATATTCAAAGGTTCTTTCAGGTGTATAATGGCAAGTTTGTCTTTTCAATGATGATGAAGCAGATGAACCTAGTGGTCCAATTAATCTCAGATTGTGCCGCATACCATAATCCCACTGGGGATGCAAAAAGGTACCCTTTTTGGGGACCTCTCAAACTAGGGTTACCTCTCAGATATCAAAGAGGTAAATATGCTACACTCTTATTTGTCCAGATGTGCTTTCCAACAGTCATCCACTACCCAAGACCAGATGCACAGATCAGCACACAGCTGTTAGATGACAATTTATACAAAGTTTATATAAAATAGCTAACAGCAAGCGTCAGCACTAGCAGTAGCCATGGAAACAAACTGCACTCCCTGAAATCCTCCATTGAGCCTATTCTAGCTTCAGATTTTTCAACTCTCTGACCCCAGAAAGCAAAGCATCATAGCATATTAACATATCACAAGTGCAGAAAAGAGGACTTTTTCTTTTTTTTTTTACCATATCTGGAGCTAATAAAAGTAGCTTACTATCCCCTACATTATGTTATATGACTATCAACTCTGTCATATTTTTACATGACTTGTTGAAGAAAACAAAAACATTTATGAAAGTGTGTATAGACAGCTCAAATCTCAGCATTTAATTTTTTAAGCTCATAGACACAAATTGGGTTAATAGCAAACAACTGACCTTCTAATAGTACTGTAAGAGGCAAGCCTCTTTTTGTAAAGTATAACTTAAATGTTTCAATAGGCTACTTCCATCAAAAAATTCAAGCCTGGCATTGTGAGATGGAATATTTCATAATTATAAACATAATAAATATATATAAAATAGAGTTTCACTTCAAGGATATGAAATAAACGAACCTCAGTGATTTTATGGCCAGATTCCAATTTATGACAAATACTAAATTGATTCTCTCAAAACAAAATCTCTTCTATATTTTTATACCTTTGTTCTAGTTGCCAAGATATAACTCATATTTATTTTATGATTCTATCTCCTATTATCATCTCTCACCTCTAAGACCCTCACATTTCCATTATCCATGACATTGAGGACTGTATTATGAAATTTTTGCATTTATTATTATTTTCCAAATTATATCAAGAACCTCAAAAATTCATATTTTTAAAAATAAAAAGAACATAATCATTCCTCATATAGCTACCCTTCATGGATGAATTGAAATTGCTTCTCTGAATAATGACAATAAAATATAAAAAAATTTGTAATAGATCACTACCCTTACTCTGAAGTGAAGGAGACAAAAACCAAAGACAGACATTTTAGATGTCTCCATTACTCAGTACTACATCTTGATTGATTACACTGCTTACTATGGAAAGTAAAATGTGTAATGTATTTTCTGATTAATCTAACCAATCTATCCTTGGCCTCTCAAGCTACAGAAGCATTTCAAAATAGAAGCATTAATTTATTAATCATGGTTGATATTTCATTCTAGTATATCTTCCTTTGACCGGAATATTATGTACATCTTTTTCCAAATTATTTTCCAGTGGAAAAGTAATTAAACAGAACATCAGCTTTGAGTGACAGAGCTGCAGAAATTAAATTTGCCCTTCATGGCTGCTGTCAATTCTATTGAGATAACCGTGGGCTTTTCTAGACTTCTTGGAATTTTAACCTATACTTAATCTTGCTTTATTTCATTTGAAATTAAATATAGCTTCCCTTTCCAATGCAGTACCTCTCTCCTGTCAAATTGAGGTGGCTTTGAAATATATGCCAATTATATTTTCTATTTAAAAAATCGGCACAACTATGGATAAGAATAAAGGAAATGTGTTCTTTTCCCTCACTTATCATACAGGTTATTTCAATTAGCACACGCACACGCGCGCACACACACACACACACAGCCCAATGCAAATTTAATTAAATTAACCTTTTTGTAATCATTTTAGTGTCCTATTCCTTTATAATCAAGCCAAGAAAGTATATCTAATGACTTACAAAGTCATGGTATGTACATTAGTTGATATTTAGACATACGGAATTTAAAAGCCGTTTCATAAATCGTGGCAATCCTTGATTTTTTTTTTTTTGGGGGGGCCTCAATAGAATAACACACTAGATTAATTCTTTTGTTCTTTAGGATTCTGCAGCTTTTCCTGCCTTATCGGGATCTATTGATCATTTTTTGGCAGTTTCTCAAAACAATGCCTACATTTCTTCAAATGTGCTTTTCCAGACTTTCTATATTTCTATAGCATAACTGTTTTTAACATCAAATATGACACATTAATCTAGTTTCTTATTCCCTAAAGTACTGCTTTTATCCTAAAAACAAAACACACTTCAGCAAGATTACGTCAACGCTTTAAACTGATGATATATACATCGATTGTAAAGTCTCTAGATTTAAAAAAAATTAAAAAGGATTAATACAAACAAACTCTTAAAATCCAAATGCAGAACAAACTGCTTTTTGGCACTATGAAACAGAGCTAAGTTCCATTACTGTGACTAAAGTAATGAAGGAAATCCAGCAGTTTACCTATGGTACAGTTTGAATTTCATGCTCTAGTCCATTTAGACAACTGTGATCCAAATATAAAAATTGCAAAATGAACACAAACAAATGAAGATGTACCCAGAATGTCATTAGTGTGGCTCACTGCTTCTGCATTAATTTGTGTCTTCTCTAACAGGGAGAGAAGCTGCTTATAGAATCACCTCTCTTTTCAATACAAGAACTTACAAAAGGAAATTGCACTTCTAAAATTTTAGTTCAAATAAAACAATTCTGCCACCTGCAGATGAGATGAAATAAAGCAGCATGAAATCCAGATAATTTTAAAATCAACACCAGGACACTATGGCTTGAATAAAGGCATTTTAAGCAATGTTTTCTTTTTTTAAGTGCACGTTTATTATAAAAGTCTTTATTTAAAAAATTATTTTGTTACGGTATTGGCATAAGAACAGATTGAAAATTGGCAACAAAATGCATGCAGAACAGTTTGTGTGAAAAAGGCATTTACAGGTCTTAGCATGGTAACAGTCATAAAAGGTACCTCCATAAACAGTATTTCAGGCACAATCCAATTTCTACCTGCCTAGCTTGTGTACCCACCAAGACAGAAATGATAAACTCCACAATGGTAATAGTAGTTAACTCTAGTTGATGATATGTTTTCCAGTTTTTTGTATAATTCACATTTTAATAATTTTCTATGATAAATTTATCCCATTCCATTCCCTCCCCAAAGCCTACCTAACACTAATTAAAAAATGTACGTTTGTTATTTCAGACAGAAACTCACAAAGACAGGAAGAAAAGGGACAATGAGACACAGTTTTGAAAGCAGAAAATTAAAGTTAAATAATAATTGACCAAAGAGACTCAAGAAAGCTGAATTCTAAGCCAGAAGTATGAAAGCTTGTTACACCACATAGAGATTTTCCTTAAGGCCTGGAGCTGGCAGAACTGAGGACTTGTGGAACTAGGAAGGGTAGAGATGGGTGAAAGCTACTAGAAACACAATTAGTCACCAGGATCACCTCCCTCCTTCCACCCTCATTCAGCAGAAGACTAAAGGTGGTTTCTCCTGAAGAGAGAAAATGACTGGACCTATGGGGAGGAGGGACAACCTAAATACTCAGAGATATATAGAAAATAAAAAAAGGTTAATTGAGATGTGACTGACAATACAGAAAATTGTGCTGAGAAGTTGTTAGATAGTATGAGTTGAATCAGCTATAGTTTCAGGGCAAACTAAAGAAAATTTAAAGAGTTAACAATGCCAGAAAAAAAGCAAAAAGTAGAAAGCTATCACTCAAGATATAGGATGATATATGACAATCTTGTGTGCACAAGGTTTAATGAATGTGAATAAATATGAATATGAATGTAAGCAAAAATTGCAAAATAACTACACTAGGAGGAAGGGGGTATATGAGATAGGAAAATAGAAACGGGCATAAGCCAGAGCATAAGCCAGAGCATAAGCCAGAAGAAAATTAAGAGACAAAACATGTGGCTTCTAAAGAAGAAGACAAACTAGTCAAGTAGGGTAAATCGGGCGAAGATCCACTGAAGGCTATAGACCTTCATGCATGTATTACTTTGTTAAACATTTATTTAACAAAATATTTACCATTTTTAAGACTTAAGAAGCTAAAACACCACGATGATTTGGAGACTTCATGCTGCAGTCAAGCTACCTTGGTTCAAATTACAGATCCACTACTTATAAGTTACTAAATCATTCTATGCCTCAGTTGCTGCTTTTATAAAATACAGTTTTCTAAGCACTAAATAAGATGACACATGTAAAATCTTTTATGGTGCCTGGCAAGAGTAAGTCTCAAAGGGGTTAGCTATTCAGTACTGGTAGGCAACATGGAAAGGGTAAAGGCCATGAAAAAACCTGAGCAAGAAAGAGAAATTACCATCAACAAAAGGAAAACAAAAAGAATCTGAAATTGCTTGCAGTTCCACATACACAGCTAATGTTCAATCTACAATTTACCCCCCCCATGCATATGCTTTGAGATGGTCAAAACAATAAACATCATTAAAAAAAAAAAAACTAACTAAAACAATGGGATTGTAAGTACAAAGTGATGATGTCACCTGACCATCAATTGTCACCTGTTCTCATTTACACAGATCCTTTGACCTAAGAGATTGAGATCTTTCTAAATGTCTGGCCTTCATTAGAAAGAAATGGAAGGGTTTGAATCAGGGGGTGAGCATTTCTGGAGGATCATTACAAGGCATAGGAATGAACCAGAGAAGGAGGAAGACAATGAGACCTGCTTGTTCATTTATTCAGCTAATGTCTATTTCAGCACCTACAGGTGCTAGTTAGGTATTCGTCTAGGGGCTGGAGATAGCAAAAATGAGTAAAAACAGACAAAAATCCCTCCCCTCATGGAGCTTATCTTCTAAAATGGGGAGACTTGGGAAACAAGTAACATAGCTAGTAGTGATATGAACAAAGAAATGAAGGTAAAGGGACAACGTGACAAAGGAGGAACTATTTTACCAATTGATCAGAGGTCTCCTCTGATAAAGTGAACAGAGCTGAATGGAGGGAGCCACACACACATCTGATGGAGAGGCTTTTCAACAGAGGAAACAGCAAGCACAAAGAATGAGTAGTGTGCTTGGTATGTTCAAAACACATGAAGGAAGCCAGTACCCTAAAATGGAGTGAGTGAGGAGGAACATAGTAAGAAGGGCATCCATATCATATTGAGCAGTGTAAACCACAATAAGGTCTTCATAATTTATTCTGACTTTAATGGGATTTTGGAGCATTTTTCAGCAAAGGCAGGACAGGATCTGACTTATAATTTACAAGAAGCACAATTCACAAGAAAGTCGCACAAAGAAGAGTCTGTATAGGGTTGAGGATCATGGTAAGGACAACTATTGGGACTTTCCTGGAATAATTTACGTTTAAGGTGGTGGTAGCTTGGACTTGTCTAGTGGGTAGTGGGAAAGGTGGTGAGGAGTGGGTAGATTTCACTTAAAAGGTAGAGGCAACAGGAATATCTGACAGATTGGATGTGGAAGATGAAAGTCAGTAAGTACGAGTAAAATAACAAAAGTCAAAATGATATGTGACAGCTCCAAAAAGAAAATCTTTTTTCCTACAAGAAAGAGCCTCATAAACTTCATGACTGATTCTTATTCAGTCATTCAAATGTGTAATAAAAAACCCCATTAAAATCAGATCAGTTATAAAAACCCTGTGCTTACTCTCATGCAAGGCACTGACTGGCCTGGGGACACATCCAGGGAAACTACAATTGATCTTCCCTAGTGTAGAAATTATACTGTTCTCTTATCATGAGAAACTACCGTACAGACAATACAGTATTCGATAGTTTCAGTGCTAAAACCAAGTTGTACATGGTATGACAGATGGGTGGGAATCTGGTAGGTGTGAGAGGTAGTACCCATTTGCCCTTCCAGATCTGCTCGCCAGCTTCCCCCCATTCTACTGTATGTGCTACATCAAGAGGCTTTCTATGCTTAGGGCTCCAAATGGGCTCAGTCAACTGGCAGTGTAAGCAGGAGGCTGCAGAGAGGGCACTGAGGTCAGAGTATTTTCTTTTCCAGGCTCCCTCTCTGTGAGGTGAGTTGGGGCTGCTCTCCTTTAACTGAAAGGCATAGATTCAAGGGAGGTCTTCCCCAGAAGCTCATTCCTTTCCAGGCCTGGTGACTGCTTCCTTCCTGTGCCTCTTCAAGTCTACAGTGATCACAGCACACCTTGCTTTAGATAGTACCATCTCTGTATCGTGAATTCACAAAAATGGTCACTTATTAAATTCTCCTCAAATTATCCATTTTTTAGAGTGCTTTTGTTTCCCTGCCAAGGCCCTACAGAAAGACCTCAGAGGAAAATATTTAAACCACAGAGAAGTTCATTCCACTCGATGGAATAAAATATGAGCAAAAGAAAGATAGATATTAGGTATAGGAGACTGAGCGGATAAGCCTAAGTGCACATGTAAATTTAACCCACACTCAGATCAGAATCAAGATTTCCAAGTTAGTGGCTTTGCCACAATCATTTATAAATATACCCACTAATCATGGTTATAGATAGAATCCCAATATTAAAACACAAAGTATGGAATCTAGTTTCTCTGAGAAATGACTGAAAAGTTTATAAAAACAGGCAAGAGACTAGGCGGTGTTTATATATGAATTTCATGAAGTTCCCTGGAGTCACATACAAATTTCCATGCATGTATTTTTCTGAAGACATGCTATAGTTTTTATCAGTTTTCAAATAATTTGTACCCCTCTAAAAATCGCTGCTAGTAAATTCCCAAGGAAGCTCTCCTGAAGAGTTGTACATTTGCCAAGCTTAATTCTCCCCTAGAAACAGTTTATGTAGTACAAGAAAGATCTTTATATATACAGTTGCAAAAAATGAGCAGATCACACGCTATAATAAAAACACTGCCTGGCAGGGCCTCCCTGGTGGCGCAAGGGGTTAAGCACCACACTATGAAGCAATCCACAGCCTCTGCAGCATGAGTTTGATCCCCAGCCAGCCAGAGAGAAACCCACATGGCGAAGCAGACCTCTCTTCTGCTGCTCCCCTCAGCAGTGTTTCAGTCAGTCTGCCTGTTCTGTTCCCCACTGTCTATGGTGAATCCTCTCAACACCCCCCTATCTCTGGCCTGTATCCCAGCTCTTGTATGCATAAATAAATAAATCTTAAAAAAAAAAAAAAAAACACTGCCTGGCACTACAAAAAAAAAAAAAAAATCTGTTGATTCTTTCATATACTTAGTAAACCGTGGCACATTTGCAAGGAAGCCGGCTGGATTGTTAGGTAGTCCATTGCTGGAAAATAGCTGCGTGGTTTTGGGAGATTCACTTAGTTTCAGTAAGCCTTAATATTTTTGCCCAATAAAGTGCAGATAATGTCAACCTCACTAGGTTGCTACGAGTCATAAATAAGGAGTTTTAGACAGTGTTAAGCATGTGGCATGTGTCACAGAGCTCATTATAATGCTGCCAGCAAACACCTTTCAAGGAAAACAAGATTCAAAGTATACTTGTAACCAGCAAATCTTTAAATCTTGGATAGATGTGTCAAGGAGGTAACAGTTCAGCAATTGTACTTAACTCACAATAGTTTGATTACTAAAAAGAAGCTTCATTTTATGAAACAGCAATTTCCAACAAGCTCAGAGGAAAAACAAAAGGGTAGAAATTCACGATTTGTGAAATACATAGTGCCAGGATTGAGTGCTATATTCAGAATGGAAAAATAAAACCATGTGTGTGGGAAAAAAGAAAAGAAAGGTGTTAAGTTAGGAGACAAAGTTTTGTGCAATATTAGAAAAAAAAAAATCCAAGATTTCCAAATAATTTAGTTACTAAATAGCATAGCTTCTGTAGTAGGCAGGATAATGCCCCTCCCCACCAAACAGTCCTCCTGCTCCTCATACCCATAACCTGTTGATATGTTATGTTACATGCAAAGGGTAATTGATGAAGGAATCGAAGACACTGAACAGCTGAAAGTAAGCTGGGGAGAGTATCCAGGGCAGTCTGGTGGACCAACAAAATAATGTAATCACAAGAGTCCTTATACAGCAGATCAAGAGATGCTAGGAAACTAACACAGCTTCATTTGGATGTTGTATGCTCTCCCTTACAGATGTCCAAGCAGAGTCAGGCAAGTTATTCACTGCACATGGAAGTAGGTAAAATGGCAAAGCTTATCAGATAGATTGCCTAATTGAATCTGCAAAAGCAGGAGTCCTTAAATGAAGTCTAAGAGAAACTCCTGCATGCACATTTTTTTTAACAAAACCACAAATGCACCCCTTTCTCTGTAGAGTCTGCTTAAAGCAGTTTCTCGAAAGGATCTGTTTTACACACATGTTAAAAACACTCTTCCTAGATTTTTTTCCAACACTGAGCTTTTACTATTCCTTGTGACTAAGGCACGGAGTCTCAGAGTAGCCCACGAGACACCAACATAAAACATCAAAACTCAGCTAAGTTTGTTTTTTAAATGCAGATTGCTGAGCTCCATCCCAGACAGAATCTCTGGGAGCTGTAGGAAACTTAAATCCTTGACACCGTTGTGGGGGTAGTGGGAGGTGGAGGAGGAAGTCAGGGAATTCTATACACAAAGAATCACTTCTCCAAGAAGTGTTTTATGAAAAATTATAGTGAAGAAACTGAAATATTTCACATCACCTAATCTTCAGACATCTCAGTAGTCATTTTACTTTGTAACTCTTTACCTTATTTTTTTCTGAGCTTCAAGTTGCGCAAAATAGGTAGACAATGTTTACAGTGCCAAATTTTTATTAAAATTCATTCTGTGATGTGGAGGTATGTCATACTCAGAAAATGTTAGTCCTAGTACCCTACCAATATCCCATGTGAAGAAAAATAATGCCCAGCATACTACAGCATTACATATTGTCAAATAATAATACCGTACTGTGTCAATATCACTACTAGATGCCAATTTCGTAGAATAAACTTCTTGGTATGATTCCTCTCCTAGATTTGCATTCTCTCAAGTCCATGTTGGATTAAAACATTTTCCCAGCCCTATGTCTGTGATTCAGTAGACATTTACAAATTAAAATTAAAGCTAATAAGGGGGGAGGAAGACAACTAGTCTCGTGGAGCAACCGGAGAGATCTGAAAGATCCCCCCAGCGACCAGCGAAGCGAACGAATAGGAGTGACAGCGGCTTTGAATTTCAGCAACCATGGGCAGCTTTCCCCCATCCGAGATGCTTGACATCCCTAAAGGAACATGAGACGTGACTGGAAAGAGACTTTAGAAAAGGGGGTTAGGACCTCTCTCCACGACTCACAGCATGAATTTCACGGCAAGGTCACAGAAAAGGCTTAACAACGATGGGAGCCAGCGACTGAGTCAAGTGCTCCCAGCTCCCAAGAAAGGCCTTCGAGGCAAGCACTAGGCCAAGTCTGCAGGCTTCTCCCTGAGGAAAGATGTTCAGGGAAGCCCAAATCCCTTTACACCCAGAGGCAGGCCGTCAATCAAAAAGCCCCTGACCCAGGCCCATAGCTCAGCTAGAAAGCAGCTGAGAGTACCCCGGTCACTCACCCCAGAGCCACTGCGTATTGTGAAACCATCTCCAACTAGCTGAATGGCCGACAGACCACCTAGCAGCCCCACCGACCAGACCCGGGCTTCGCCGGCCCCGGAGGCCCACGAGGTAGCGCAGCACCCGCGGGTCACTGCCGAGCCTCCAGGAGGCCGCCATCTTCCCGGCCTTCTCCCGGGGTGTCCGCGGCGCCGCCTGAGCGCTCAGTCATCAGGCTCCTCCCAGGCCCCGCCCCCAGGGGGGGCCCGACGGGCCTTTGACTCCCGGAGTCTCGGGCTCCTCGGCCCCGCCCCCGGCCTCCTCGGCCCCGCCCCCGGTCTCCTCGGCCCCGCCCCCGGCCTCCTCGGCCCCGCCTGCCAGTCAGGCGACTGCGCCGCTGCCTCTACGGGAGACGAGGACCCCCCCTAGGCCCGCCTCCCGCCTCATCCACTCCGCGTCCGGGCTGCCCTCGGCGCCGCCTGATTGCGCGTGGGGCCTCGCTGCACAGACCCAGGTGGAGCGCGGCACGTAACGCCCTGCGCAGATTGGAAGCCGAGGGTGCCCCCCGCTCCTGCCATGTCTGGTTGTCGCGCTACGGAAGGAGACTGCTGCTCGGAGCGTAACGGCGCGCAGGTAGGGGCGGGGCCGCCGTGCCCTTAATTCCCAGGAAACTAGACGCAGGTGGCGGCATCATGGCGGACCCTGGAAAGGGGGCGGAGCCACGCGCCGGCTGGGCGGGGCCACGCGCCGACTGGGCGGGGCCACGCGCCGGCTGGGCGGGGCTTCTGGCCGGACCGGAAGCGGCTGCCGCCCACCTCCATGTCCACCTCCATCTCGGTTGCTGACTTTGAGCCGGCTGCTGTCACCGCTTCGGCGTTGCTCTCTCCGGTGGCGAGAGCTGAGCGGCACACGTCGAGAAATAAAAATGATCGAGCGAAAAGAGCGCTTGATGTTTTAAGTGTGAGCTTTTAAGCATCTGATCGAGAAGTCAAGCCAAAGCAGCACAGGTGAAGTGCTCATGCAGGGGTTACTCTGCAGATCCAGAGCCATGCCTCAGTAGCCAGCACTTTTCCTCTGAGCAGGAGACAGGCTCTGACAGGCTCTTTGCCTGTCGCAGTTTAAGTGGCATGGGTATAGAAACGATTCTTTCTTAAGCAATCCTTTCCTTAAGGAAATCCCCCCTTGGGCAGCAAATCTGTTTCATTAAACACAGTAACAATTTTATGAAACATCTTCGTCATGCTTAGAGAGACAGTGGTGATTGAGACAAGTGAGCAAGGGTATGTAGGGAAATATGAAATAAACGCAATACAATGTGAGAAGCCCTGCTTCAGAGCTACGGAAAGCCCCCTAAAATTAGCCCACTTTATTTGTCCCGTTAGTCTTTCATAGGACTGAAGGTCTCAATTAAAATGTAGTAACACGCAGCAGATTATTATTGCTTAATACTCGTCTATTGTATGTTAAGTGGGTAAGTGACTTCCCCTAGACTAACAAAACGACTCTATGAGGATAGAATGCTGGACAGGCAAGATTGAATAGAAAGGGAGACTATGTTGGATACAGGACTGACAACTCCAAATAGCTCTTAGGCAGGCTGTGAGGAAGATGAGGAATTTAAAAGCAACCTGTTCTTAGAATCTAAGATTGCTAAGCTCTTTAGCGCATGTGTTCATGCCCCAATAAGTAAATCTTGGTGAAACATAATCTAAATGAACATTAAAAAGTGCCTCACAAGGGATCCGAGGAACATGGCCCTTAGACAATTTGGTGGACATGCATGTTTGTTCCAATCAAAGGTCATAAAAATTTTGAACCAACATAATCAAAATCCAAAATATTTCCAACTTCTTTTAAAACTTCAGAATATATGATGGCATTGGCACTTATTCCTTCATGAATAAGTGACTCTGGGTTCAGCTGACTAGTGAGTACCCCCTTAAAGGGGACACGTGTTTGCCTGTCTGCCCCAGCTCCACTACTCACACTAGATTTCTGTTGGCACCTAAATATGTTAGCCCCTCTAGACACTTATGTTTACCTGGTTTTAAGCAAAGAAACAAGTAGAGCAGTAAGAAGAGTTTTAAGAAATCATAATAGTTTACTGTAGTTTTGGCAGGTTTGTGGGCAATTGAGAATCAATCTCTAAGCTTAAGGAAGAGAAATATTCAATTGTAAGTGAATAATTCACAAGTATTTAGTGATTGCCTACTGTATGCCAGATGTTGTGGATCAAGAGTGCAAACCACATGTTTACTTTCCCCATAGAGTATGGCATGTAGCGAAAGATACACATAATTGAAAAGATAAGGATAATATGGTATTTATTCTATGATGAAAAAGTTAAAAATATGATAAGAACAAAGACATGGATGAGTTAGCAAATACCTCATCAGGAAATGATGATATCAACCAAAGCCTAAAGGATCAGAAAGATGAAACTATGTGAAATGGAGGTAAGGGCTTTCCAGATAGAGAAATAGCATGTTGAGTCTGGTGGCTTCTCATATTGAGACAAGTTTGGTGTTAGTGGAATATAAAGTAGGGGATAAGGACTTGGGAAGAGATGAGACTAATGAGGAAAACAGGACCCGAGGCTGCAATCTTACAAGCCAATGCTACAAATACTGTAGCATTTGGTCCTCAGGGCAATAAAATGACCAAAAACATGACAAAAAATTTTGGAGACAAAATTGGTAAGTTGTAGTAACACAGATTAGAGCTAAAGGTAGCCTGAGTGAGGGATTTAGGCAGTAAAATTAGGAGACTTAGTTATTGATTGAGAAGTCACGTAGAAAGAGTTCTAAGTTTCTAATGGAGTGATTGGGGTTTAGATTATGAGCTCCTCAAGTGTAAGGATTTTTGTCTTACTTATATTCATTTCTTTAGGGCTTTAAGTAAAAGTATATTGAATGAACTGTTGTAGCTAGAGCAAATGCCAGAGCAAATGAGGAAGGAGTGATGACTTCCTGCTGGGAAGAAAAGGAATCATGGGTGAAATGAGTGGGTAACTTGGTGTAAAGGCTCATGGTGGGAATTTGACCGGTAGAGTTGGGATAATCAGAGATCCAGCATAAGCAGTAACAGCACAAAGAGAAACATTTTTCTGGCTGGCAAGAAAATTGGCTTAGTTATCTGTTGCTGCACAAGAAGTGCCCTAAACTTAAAACACAAACATTTGTTTCACCCAGTTTCTGAGGATTAGGAGTCCAGGAGAGTTTAGCTGAGGTCTGATTCAGGAGAGGCAGCAGTCAAGCTGTCATCTGGAGCTGCTGTCATGTCAACTCAAGGCTCAACTGCTGCTGGAGGATCTGTTCTGTTCCTCACTGATTGGCCCTAGACCTCAGTTTTTGGCACATGGCCCTTCTGCATAGGCTGAGTCCCCCTGTGACATATAGCTGGCTTACCCCAGAGCAGTTGATCCAAAAGCCAGCAACAAAAGCTGAAGTTACAGCCATTTATAACCCAATCTCAGAAGGAACATACTATCATTTCTGCCCTACACCTGCCCCCCTTTCATCTGCCGCCATTTACAATGTGGGAAGGACTGTTGTTCATCGGGTGAATAACACCAATTGGCAGGGATCATCAAGAGCCATCCTGAAGGTTGACTGCCATGACTCAGTTGAACAGAATTGAGGAATTTATATAAAAAAGTGAAGAAAAATATTTTGTTAAATTGGTGCAAGAAAGCAGAACTTAACTAGAACAAAAAACACAGTATTTGAGCATTAAATGATTTAAGGAATGGAGTTCAGTGACCAAATTATATTACTTTAGCACTAACACTAGAACTAAGGGTAAGTTGGAGTAAAAGGAAAAGTTGTAGACAAGGAACCAATTAGGAAAAGATAAATTTAATCCTCAAGTATTTGTCCCTGAACGTTGTTATTCAACTGTTGCAAAATAAGAAAAATAAAGACAATGGAAAAGCTAGGCTTCCCAATATTAATTGCTTTAAATTTAAAAATCTACCACTAATCTGAAATTTTCCTTCCTACTCTTTTTTACGTTAAAAATTCACTTTATTTTGTGAGAAAGGTGACTATATATAATTAATATCAAATGACTATATATAATTAATATCAAATTTAGCAACCTAATAACAGACCCTAAAATTTAAAAACAGCAAAAATGGTTGGTCTTGGAATTTAGAAGTCTGCAAATCACTGATCCACCTTAGTAATATGAGGGAGCTGAAACCCAGGAAGGGTCACTGATTGTCTTCAAGGTGCTCAAGAGTGGGGCTCAGATCCACATCTTTTGATTCCTAGTCACTGCTTGACTAATGTAAGGAGGTTTTAAGTGTGGTGGAAGTGGAAGGAGATATAGGATTGACTGCTAAAGATTTCTGGGAGAGCCAAAACTGCAATTAACTTAAGTCTGGTTTTGGTGACATGGGGCTTAGCATAAGTGACTCCATGTGGGGCCTGTTGTTTTGTTTGTAACCATATGAAATACTGTTAAGTGTTTTTCCATCACTTACAGTGGAACCTCTAGCATAAAGCAGTTGATTATAGCCCATTTTTAGGTACAGCTTTCTTAAAATTCTTACTCTAATTACAAGCCAGCTCTATCAATAAAAGACAACATTCAGGGGAAAACTAAACACTATTAACTAAACCTTTCTTCTTATCATGTTTAAATATATACTCTGATTTATACTTTCTTATATTGGACAATAACTGCATTTTTACAAATATATCCCTCTGTTCCTGCTGATAGGTGATGATTTTCCTTAAAATTGTAATTTTTTTTTGGCTTGAACAATAGAATTCAACTTTATTAACAGCAGCTGCCATATCATTGTTATTTCTGTAGCATGAAGCTGCTAATTACTATAATACCTCAGTACTAGAAAAGATAAGAGCGAAAGGGGAGACCCAATAATCATAGAGCATTTTCTATACTGTTTGCAACTTGCTGTGCAAATTGATGGTTTTAAGGATTGGGAAACTGCAGGAGTCTTCTCCTTAGAGAAGACTCATCTATATACCCCTCCCCCCAAAAAAAGGAAATAGCAAATTATCTGCACCATGGATACTCTTGGCTAGATTTTGTAAGTGCAGATATTTAAAAAAACAGCCTGGTTTTATTACTAATTTTAACTGAAGAATTTTTAACTCATTAAAATGTAAAGGAAACAAGTATTGACTATGTCACACATTGTGCTGAGAGTTTTATGTCTGTTATATCTCATTTTAATCTTCACCATGTTCTCATTTATGGATGAAGAGTAAATTAAAAAGCCAAAATCATGTTAAGTAGTAAATGGTGTGATGTGGATTTGACTTTTATTTCCCTTAACTCCTTTGCCTGTATCAAATCAGAACTTTAATTTTTCAACAGTCCCATATTTTATTATATATTTTGAAGGCTATTTCAAGTGGATTATATAAAATGTCAACAGTGAATTTGGAAAAACACCACAATTTCAGGTATCCAGTTAAATGGCTGAAAGTCTGTTCAATAATCATACCTTTTAAGACTCAAAGGCACTTTTCCCCACTCCCCATTGCCAAGATTAATCTACACAAGCTTTCTTGCTGTGCTTCTCTGTGCTGTGGGTCTGTCTCTTGTTCACTCTTACCTAGAGGGTGCATAGCCTCATGGGTTCTTCCTGTTTATGTAAGAATTTTCTATTAGATGCCTCACTTTGAGCATGCTGTAGGTTTTAACTAGTGGTTTCCTTAGTTATCAAAATTGAAGCTCAAGGTCACCAGCAGTTTGCAAATATCTTCAGGGAAATCATGGCTTTGGAATTCACTTCCCTGACAGCTAGTCTTAATCTCGTTTCTTTTATGGCTGCTATGAAACTTTGCTTTCTTGCACTTTAGCAATTTATTTTGAAATATATTTTAAATAATTTATTCAGCATTTTTACTTGTTTTCAAGGTAAGGGTTATATATCATACTGCCAAAAATAGTATTCATTGCATTTCTTTTTTGTTTTTTTCATTAATTTTAACTTAAAAAAAAAGAAGAAACATTGGCTTATTTTTTTCTAAAGAAGTAATCACTAAGCTTATAAAAATTAGGCTGGATGTTTCTCCCTACATAGGAACATATGTCCCTTTAGACACATCTTTATAGAATGGACCCAGAATTAATTGTGATTGTTTCTGAGTGAGTGCTTTTTATGTTCTATTCCATAATGAGTCTGGATTGCTTTTGTAATAAGAGAAAACAATATAATACTATGGAAAAAATACACATTTTAGTACAAAAATAAAATTGAACCCACCATACAGAACATGAACAAATAGCTATCATAATATTTCATGTGTATCATGCCTTATTTGAATAACGCGTTTTGCATAAAGAAATTTTCTGGACACACTGAGGCATGTTCCTTTCGGCTCCTAATTCTTTTTTATTCCATCCATTTCAGTAGATATTTGTGATATATAGGGGACATTTCTCCACCTTGTGCTTGCAGCCTCTTCCATAGTGTTGGATTGTACTGCCCTGTACTCAGTAATCCAGTTGTCAAATAATATAGATCCACCTTCTAAACATTAAAAATGTAAAGTATGTTTTATAATAGTTTTGTCCCTCACTATACTCTCTGTCTATGGTGGGTTTTCTTAAACTTCCTTAATAGAAGTGTCAGCTAGAATATCACTTGATAAAATGTCTGTCTTTTTAAGGACAAGGAACATCCGAGACACCTGATCCCAGAGCTTTGCAAACAGTTTTACCATCTGGGCTGGGTCACTGGGACTGGAGGAGGAATTAGCTTGAAGCATGGGTAAGTTCCTGGCTGATTTCATTGCTGAGAATTCTCCATGTCAGTGGACTGCAAAAGCCTAGCATGTGTTATGTCCTAAGAACAATTGAGCAGTTTTATGTGATACTGTAGGTATTTAGCTTCTAAATGGAGAAAAGGATATTTGCATAATTGAATGGAACAAGTGTGCATAATTTGCACTTACAATAAATATGGAAGGATTTATAATAAAACCACAGTGTCTAATCAAAATAATTGATTTCTCAGTCTTCAGAGTAGCAGAGTTAAATAACTTGCTGCCAAGTATGTATATGTGTGTGGAAATATAAACGGTTCCCTCTCAGTAAACAGGATTTGTTTCAGAGGTTTACATACAAATTTCAAAATCACTTAAATGTAGATTACTAACATTAAAAATCCTAAAAATTATGTTTAGCGAGTCAAAAGAAAAACAGTGTACATCTGTAAGTGCTGGTGTCCTTGTTAATGGACATAGCAGCTGCTGGTCTGCTATTTAATTGTTCATTAGAATTATTCATTGTCCTCCCTCCAACAGGATGAAGAAATAAGTAACTTACTAATGCTGAAAACAGTGTTGGTGGAATATCTGGAATAGTATTTTTGGAATAGAATTAATGTTTTTCCCCCTGAAATGTTTTAGGAATATTATTATCTGGAGGATGAGTGTTAAACTGAGTAGATTGATTTATTGCTTTATGCTAATTCACCTTTTTTAGCAAAATTAGAATACTACAATATTTATATACTAATGAGTATATGTAATAACACCCCCAAGGGGACAGCAGGAAGGAAAGGAATGGAATGTAAAATACAGTCAGAGCATTTTGAACAAAAGGGATTTTATGCATACTGCAGGATGATGTCATTGTAATTTTCTCTTCAGTGACCTCATGAAATATTAATTGAACTGTGGGAGCCGACAGGAGGGGGCCTTGGTCAACAAATGTCACAGTTCAGCGGTGGGGACCCACTCATCTGCAAAGGTCCAGCTCCCCCTAATAAATCATCATCCATCCATCCACACCCCTTGCCTCTGACCCTGTGCTAATTTAGTGCTTCATAGGCTTTCAGATTATTTTGCAAAAACCTCCAATTTGACCTGTTTACAGCAAAGTCCTTTGATGACAACCTTTGATGTTACTGTCTCATTCATCCATGTAGGAGCTGAGTTCCAGTAATTTGATTTCTCAAATTATTATTTGTAGTAATAATACTGAATAAGTAATAGTAGTAGTAGTAATTATTTGTAGTAATAATACTGAATAAGGCTGAATGTTGCCTTTAGTTGACTATTCTTTATTTGCATTAGTGTATTAAATGCTGAAGTAGTTTGTGTACAAATAGGAATTCCTACAAAGCTGAAATAACTATTTCTATCTGACTTTTAATGAAGAACGGCAAAGTTGAAAGTAGAAGAATGCAGCTAAGGGGCCATTAGGAACCTCCAGATGAAACTTTTGTGGTCACCCAAACATAAAGGACTATGCTCTTTCTAGAAGAATCTTACTAATCCATGCATTGGCATTGTGTGTGGCCACCATAAAATCATCACTGCCACCTTTTAAAATTAAATGGCTTTTATAGCAGTATAATCAATTTATAGGCAAGTTGCATCATATGTGTAAAGCTTTTTCTTAAGAGCCTAAATGAGTGAGGAGCTCCTCCTAGAGGTCGTAGTTGGAAACAGCCACAATTTTAAAGTACTCTTTCGGGAGTCGGTTAAATTTGTGTGTTCCAGATAAAATGGATGTTTTGTAGTAGATTGTTGAATGTTTTATTAGTATTTAAATGAATTCCTAAGTTCACATCAAGAACTTGATCAGCAATGTTGTTCTTATGCTCTTAGTGAAAGTTTGGTTTTCTTTAAGCAAGTACATTTGGAATGAAGTACAAATCCACTAGATTGTTTTCAAAAAAATATTGATTGTAAGCTCTTTGGGATTAATAAAATTATTTAATGATTGCAAGTTTTGGGTAAAACCATTCCAGCTTATGCTACTGGTGTGTGGTACCAAGAGATATATAGAAAGGTAGGCTAAGTCACATGTGAGACCTAAATCAGTAGGAAGAAATGGAAGACCAAGAAAATAAGAGTTATCAAGGCAATAAATCCGGGGTAATCAGAAGTCGTTGTGTTTAGTTTGGGTCCACACCAAATTTAGCAGTTTCTTGTTTTCACAGCATAGTCAGGAGACACTAACCCTGATGTATGCTATTAGAATTAAAATAAATGAAATGTACCCGGTAAATAAGATAGTTGAGACATAGTAAGATTTAAATATTTTGAAGTGAATAAAAATAGAAGTGAAGTGAATAAAAATAGAAGAAATTGTTTTTGAAGTAAATAAAAATAGAAGCAATTGTTCATAGATATATTATGACTGCTTGTCCCCCTGATTACCACATTGTGAAAGAGCAGGGAGTATAAAGAAATAAATTCCAAAATTTAACACCTTGAAATTCAAAACACCTTTTGTTTGTGGCTTACAGTACCAGCTAAATAGTACACTTTTAGTCTTTGGCATATTTCCCTCCTAGACTAAAAGCTCTGTTATTTTTATCCAGATAGCTTTTTTTTTTTTTTTTACAGGTGTAGATATATTTTTTAAAAGCTTTTTAGTTAATCTTTTAACTACCCAACGTTGATCGAAGTCTAAATTGATTTCTGTTTTACAAAGGTAGTGATAAAAACAGATTTAGTGGACCAAATCACTTGAATAAACAAAATAAATGCTCTGGATTGTCCTACTTGTAGTAGGTTTTATTTACCACCAGACTGTTTTGTACTTCGTTTGGGTCTGTTCCCAGCACTGCATCCAATTCTCCCCACAAGAAATCCCACATGTCCATTTAGCAATGAAGGTGAGTGGACTCTGTACCACACATGAGTCTAGGGTTTCTTCATGTTACACAAAGACAAAAGATTTGAATCCCTGGTATTTGTAAATATATTTGACATATATATTTAAATATAAATAAAAGATGATATATATATATCATCTTCTTAACAAGATGATCCCTACCCATCCCTTCTGGTTCCAGAAGAATGCCATGCTAAGGTTCTCTTTTGCAACAAAACTCCGAAGCAGGAGCTGCTTCATGAAGACAAATGCTTTGCCTTGCATTTCACTCTATAACCAGGCCTTAATTCTATACCTTCATTTACAACTGGGTCCTTAAAGAAATTCTCAACTAGTCTTACATTTTTGTCAGCTCCAAATCTATAGGTTTATTAATAACCACAACTTTGACAGCTTAATTCAGTATAGGCCATCATCCTCTTCCTCACCTTGAAACCATTAATATTTGATCAGAGTCCTCTCTCCTTGCCTTAGTGGCAAAAGCTGGAATGTGTAGGTGCTGACATTTCCTTCATTTGCATGTTATATGGCAACTCTTAAGACCCAACTGAAACTGATAAATGAGCCAGAGTGTTCTTGTTGAGGATAAAGAGAATTTAGAGGCAATGTTTTGTTTGTTCTTTTCGTTTAGCGATGACTTTGAAATTAATTTCCAACTCCACCTTAAAAGCACGTTGTGGTAAATGGAGCGTAGAGCATTCCCAGTAGCACAACCTGTAGCAGAGAAATCTCTAAATGGAGCCATTTCTTTTTAACTTTTTGTTTTTAACTTTTTGCAGTTGCTTTAGCCTTGTTACCAGATATTTTTACAAGATAGATGTGTGTTTCCAATAGGAAACATCCTATTATATTTCCCCACGAAAGTGTTCCTGCTGTAATTTAACAAAACCCCCAGCAGAGGTCTCTAAACTTCATGTTTTATAGGAGCATTTCAAACAATAAAGTTAAACCTGATTCCTTGCAAGACAGAAACCTGCTCCTAATGAGCATATTTTTCCTTGATTGGATTATAGAATAACTGTATTTGACATATAATAGGATAAACTCTGCTTATTCATGCCTAAGGATGCTAAAGATGTATTTTCAGATTTTTATTTCTCCTAACCTAATTAAAGCCTGGTTATAATTGATTTTGTACTGTAAAAAGAAATACATATGAAAGCTTAAAACCCAAAAGCAAGTACCAACATCGTCATTACAAAGACATTAAAATAATTTGGTAATCTTTCTATACAGCCTATACCATTAATTCAATCAAGCAACTATTTATATGACTTAGTTTATAAAAAACATTATTGATTTAACTGCAAGGATATTTTTCTTTGTGCAAAACCAGAACATTAGAATTAAATACCAATTTCTTTATTTTTTTGTATTACCAGCAATGAAATCTACATAGCTCCTTCAGGAGAGCAAAAGGAACGGATTCAGGTATGGTAAAGGGATCCTTAAAGCCAAATGTCTTTTCTTCTCTACTTGACTACTGACTTGTTAAAAGGAAATGATTTTAAAAGAGATGTTAGTTTTGTAAAGTGAGTATTTGTTGTGAGTATTTAAAATGACCAATCAACAAATATTTGCTGAAAAACTAGTTAAAATTTTTTTTTCAGCAAACATTTACTGATTTGTCATTTTAACCTCTAGAAAGTAAAAGTGAATAGTATAATCATAACTGAAAATGAAAAGTGATTACAATTTTGCAGCTTTCTAATACTATCTTTATCAGGCTAGTAAGGTAATCAGATTGGTCTCAAATGAAGCAAAATGATTCACATTTAATAACAGCAAAGCTATTCCAATTTGTTATAAACTTCATTTCAAAATTGTAAGATGAGTCATTCTGTATTAATGCTAGAGTAATACCCAAAATCTAGTTAAAATGACCATAACACTTCTCTCTAGGGCATAATGCTTCATTAATAAAACACTTATATTGAAGTTTGTAGTAAACCCTGGCAAATGAAGGATCCAAGTCAGAAATATGCATGCATTACTACAAAAATCTGCCCATATACATGATTCCTCAGAACTTTAAGAATAATATACCTTATTAGATAAATATTTCTCAATACCAGTTAAGTTTCTCAGGGGATAGAAATTTTTACACTATGTTTTTCCTCTTTTTTTTTTAAAGATTTTTTTATTCATACATACAAGAACCGGGATACAGGTCAGATGTGCAGGAGGGTGAGAGGATTCACCAGAGACAGAGGGGGGAACAGAATAGGCAGACTGAGTGAAATACACTGCTGAGGGGAGCAGTGGGTGAGACAGGAGAGGTCTGCCACGCCGTGCGGGTTTCTTGCTGGCTGGCTGGTATCGAGCCGTGCTGCAGAGGCTGCGGACAGCTTCACAGCGCTGCAAACAGGGGAGGCCCTGTTTTTCCTCTTATGAAATGTGAGGGAAAAAGTTAAAAAATCCCTCTGGATAATTTCTTAATTTTGTCTCCCTAAAATATAGTTTTGGGGCCTCCCATGGTGGCGCAGGCAGTTGAGTGCCGCACTATGAAGCTGTCCGCAGCCTCTGCAGAGCGGGTTCGATCCCAGCCGACTGGGCAAGGGTCCCACATGGCGCAGCAGACCTCTCCTGTCTCGCCCGCTGCTCCCCTCAGCAGTGTATTTCGTCAGTCTGCCTGTTCGGTTCCCCGCTCTGTCTCTGGCGAATCCTCTCATCCTCCCGTGCATCTGGCCTGTACTCCGGTTCTTGTGTAAATAAATAAATAAAATTTAAAAAATATATATATATATACAGTTTTGAAATTATAGACAAGTTGAGAGGCTAAGCTGATGAAATGACAGCAGCATCTTTATATCCGTTTCTCCTTCAGTTTCTAAGGGAAGATTTAACTCTTTTGATAATATTCTTATTAATAGAAAATATTCTTTATTTCTCAAAATGGCTAAAAATGGAGAAAACATGAGACATTTAAAATTATTAAAAAGTGTATATACATGTATGTCAGCACTGTGTGACATTTGTCATTGATGTCGTATAAGTCTCCTTCATTTTTCTCCTTTTCTAAATAGCCTGAAGACATGTTTGTGTGTGACATAATTGGGCAGGACATAAGTGGGCCTCCACCGTGTAAGAAGCTGAAGAAAAGCCAGTGTACTCCTCTATTCATGAATGCTTACATAATGAGAGGTAGGCAGAACATGTACTCAACATAAAGAAAACTTCACAACTCCCCTAAATAATGGTAATTATGATCAGAGTTAAAGTTTCTTGAATACCTACTTACTATGTGCAGGAACTTTGGACGGGTTAACCCATTCAGTTCTTTCATCAGCCTGTGACAAAAGTCTGGCAATACTCCCTTTAAGTAAGTGGGCAGAGACTCTGGGAAGACTTCCCCAAATTAAATAGCCAGTGAGTGTTCGGGCCAGAATTCCAACGCAGGTCAGCCTGACTTCCCTAGATTGTCAGAATGACTGGCTACATACTATGTTTACAATCAGATTCCCATTCTTAGCTAAAAGTTATTTGTCTGGGAACTTGTAGTAGAAGTCAATCAAATGAGGGAGAACTATGGCCTTTGTTTCAGTGGAAGTGGTCCTTTCTTTTTGAAAAATTTATTGTATGATGATAATAGGAGTCTTATTCCAGTTACCAAAATTGTACTAGAAAAACAGCCTGGAAAGGTGGACCCTCGATGACGACATGAAAATAGAAAATTGTAACTGAAGTACTGTCTCAACTGCAGCAATAAAGTCATTATAAATGAAATACGTGTATTTATTTAACAGAGCCACTTTCCTGTAGCCACTGAATGAATGCTGAGGGAGGAACTGTGCTGTGTTCCTTTCCTGGATATTATCAACCAGAACTGAAGGATATAACTTTCAGGGACGGATTATAACAGCGTAAAACTAAATTAACTTCCAACTAGCCATTACTGAATTTTATAGCATGCAAATAACTTCTTAGGTAAATCCATCACTTCTCTACCTAGATATCCTCACCATCCCTTCTGTTACCAAGACATGGACTGAGCTGAGAAGCCTAACTTGGTGACAGAAGATCAGAGTACCTAGGTCCACATTCAAGTTCTGCCTCTTGTGAACCACACAAGTTATTTCACTTCTCTCAGCCTCCATCCTTGACCATCATAACGGGGAAATAGGATCTGCTTCTGTGGTTATAGTGAAACTGCAAAGAGATAAAATTTAAAGGGGGGTTGTCCAGCTGCTGGCACATTGGCATCTCATTAGCTGGAGCATTAGGATTATCATGTCCATATTTATTATAGTTGTACTTCAGACCATCTAAAAGATATTTCTGGAGCATGTATAAAGCAGTATGTTTTGTCCAGATGCCAGATAAAGTTTTTTTTTTCTTTTCTTTCTAACTCTTCTATCAGTATTTTTCCTTCCTTCCCTTACCCTCCTTATCCACCAGTTTATTATTCCAGGCCAAGGAAAAACAAGTCAATGCCCATATGTAAATATTTATGTGTGTTTGTGTGTAAGTGTGTATATGCTTCTTTGAAAGGTAAAATTTCATTTTCACTGAGCATGTGACGTTACTCCTCTCCCAGGAGCAGGCGCGGTGATCCACACCCATTCTAAAGCCGCTGTGATGGCCACCCTCCTCTTTCCAGGACGCGAGTTTAAAATTACACATCAAGAGATGATAAAAGGAATAAGGAAATGTACCTCAGGAGGGTATTATAGGTATTTTTTTTCAATTTTTGCTTAAATAATTCGAAAAGCATTTCTCCTTCTTTTGATAAACAGGATAACTGATCTTTTTGTGCGTTTTATGAGATGTTGTGGGATCTGTGTTAAATAATACCCCATTTAATATTATACTTCCAGATCTGTTCTCAGTGACACAAATCAGATACGGCCCCTCCTCCTCCTCCACCCAGACTGGGTAAATTATAAGCAACAGGAATAATGAAGTGTTTGTCAGAGTAACATAAAAAAACTTTGGCTGAGATTTCTGTAGAGATGGAGAGATTATGTTCCTCTGTTGAGGCACCCAAAACAGCAAGATCACCTCACCTTCACTTTGTCTTTCAGAAGTTTCAGCTCAAACTACAGTTTATAGTTTGTTTTGATTTGTTACTTGTGGAGTATTTTCATTTCTATAAGCATTTTGCGAATTATTTAAATTTTTAAGTAGGCCTCTATTTTTAGGATTTTTCAGTAAAAAAGCTTTTTCATTGGAAAAGCATAGTGGTATAGAACAGAGGCTGTCTAGATAAAAATCAAATAAACCCTTTAGCCCATAAAAACCTAATTATTTATAAATCTGGACTCAAGTGACGTGAAGAAGCATGTTCCCAAGCATTTCACTCGGATGTATTGGCATTCTTACGCCTGAGCCTTCACCCTCCTGACTTCCCAAAGGCCTAATTCTCCCTTGCCTTGTTTAGAAGAAAAGTTGCCAGTTATTATAGCAATATCTTATTGTTACTGCATGTTGTCGAACGTACATGTTTAAACTAGCGTGCAAAGAAATTAATTGATTTGAGTTAATATTTATTGTGTGCCCAAAGCATTTCTCAGCACTGTGAAACACCTATTTACAACTGTTAAATATTTAAGTTATGAAAGTGTACATACTAGAGAAAGTATAGCCCCTTTTGCCTTTCCTGTATCTGGGTCTTAAAGGAGAGGCATTACGTGTGCTATCAATGTCATTGGCATTTGATTACTTTGGCAAAGAAAAGAAAAATCAGTCAAGAGAATATGTGAGAAGGTAGGTGGAAGAACAGCACAACAGAGAGCCTTTGGAACTTTGTGGAAGAAAGAACACGAATGAAAGATGCCATTTGTTATGTGACACATACAGTCTGTGTTGTTTGGAATGTTTCACAGTTTACAGAATACACACATTTTGGAGATGCTGATTGCAATTCTATTTATGGGAAATCAGTAGCTGGGTCAGTCACAGCTCTGGGAGTGCTGATATCAGAATTTGGGGAAGATGCTGAGTCGTTTCAAAAGAAGGTGGGATGGAATAAAAAAAATTTTATATTCTCTATATTTTTTTATAAATCCATCTTTTAAAAGTGAAAACTTTTAAGTACCCTAGTTCTTATCAGGGAAGGTTACCATCTTTAAATATAATGGGCCTCCCTTTTGGAAACCACATACCTATGGTAGAGTAAGGACACTATATTTGACCTTCAAAAGACTATTCTAGCTCTCTTTCTCATTGCCTTAGGAGGATTTGTGTGCTGTTGACAAAATCAGTGCTTTGGATGGACTTAGCTTTCTTTCTGACTATTCAATATATGCTAGTGGAAAATAAAAATCTGTGGTTCTCCTGGCCAATACTAGGGAAGATTTGAGACTAGCAATTCATCCCTTACATATTCAAGAATTTTACTTAAGTGAGATAATGGGCAACTTCATACTGTTTACAATAATGGTTGGCCAACTTATCACAGGACAGCTACAAAGCCTATACCTGCCCTAAATTAGTGATTTCTGAGATTCTTTCGCTAGAGGTGTTGTTTTGATGTTGTTGTTAAGATATTATAGAGGTAGTAAAAAAGCAGATGTTACAATAACAAGGCAAGAAAAATTCCTGTGAAAAGGAAAACATCTGCGTTTTGATTACTTATAAATGACTTCAGGGATAGACTTAATCTTTCCAGTAACAAAGTCGTTTGCTTAAATATTATTACTTGAACAGAAAGGAAGATGCGTGTTCCGATTTCATCACATGTATTTACCAAAAACAAGGATGGCAATAAAAGAAGTTCTGAGGCCACAGATTTGAGAACACCCCGAAAATGTTTACCTTTACTAGTTTTCTCCTGGAGGTTCTTGCTATCCCACTGCCATAAGCCATACCTGTATTGGCTAGATGAGACATAGTAAGGTCCTACAGAGGTAAAATAAAATTATTTTATATCATTGGGAAATTCCTCCTTAATAAGTAGTTCAACTGTTAATCCTTCCCACTCTTCTGATTCTGAGATCTATCATTTGCCATCTCCTGTTAAAAGTACTATGCTTGTCTCTGCTTCAAATAAATACTTGTATGATCTTGATATTTCTTTGTTAGGTTTTGGTATCCTATACAAATTTCTGCCACTGACACTCAGGATTAGAAAATTGCCTGCCAAATTCCCAAGGTGCCTTTTGATACAGATTTTTATGCAAGATACACAGAATAGCATGCAGCATCTTGTTTGTAATTTGGAGCGACTTTTCAGCTATAAAGAGAATGTCTAAGTGGTTACTTGAAAAAATTATAAATGTTATATATGTATACGTTCATTTTAAAAAGGAAAGTGACTTGTTTCATCTCACAGATACGATGATATGTTAGTGGTCCCCATTATTGAGAATACACCCGAGGAGAAGGACCTCAAAGAACGAATGGCTTGTGCAATGAACGAATACCCAGACTCCTGTGCAGTACTGGTCAGACGTCATGGAGTATATGTCTGGGGAGAGACTTGGGAGAAGGCAAAAACCATGTAAGCCTAAATCAAAGAACATTCCTGGGACAAGTCATCACACTCCAAATGTGAAAGAGAACAAAATACAGTTTATCATTGAAAAGGAAGTGTGATTGTGTGTGTGCGTGTGTGTTGTTGATCAAATTGGCTTAAATCTAAGTAGCTTATCATTATTTCTTGATATTTGTATTATCTTCATTATGTAATATTTATTGGATAAATTATTTATTTAGCACGACTCTGCCCTTTGATACAGACAAGGAGACAAATATTGTTCACAGTTTAAGTCTGAAAGACAGAATAGAGCAAACCAAGTCTAATGATGATTTGCCACATTTATTTTTTAAAGTGTGGCACATAGTAAAAAATATAAAGTTCAATAGAGAGTGTATTATAAACTTCCTTTTATTTCCTAAGATGTAGATCATGAAAAGGTTGCATAATTTATTATGATCGCACTCCATATTTTAATAATGTTGGGGCAAAATAAGAAAAACTTGGCCTAGAATTAAATATGCCAGAAACAGGGCTAACTTGATGGACGGGGTTTGGTGAACTCTGTTTTACTAAACACCTTCTTGCTTTTTCTCTCATAGGTGTGAGTGTTACGACTATTTGTTTGATATTGCTGTATCAATGAAGAGAGTAGGGCTGGATCCTGCACAGCTTCCAGTTGGAGAAAATGGAATTGTATAAGCCAAATGGAAGTTTATATCCAGAGCAAAAGCTTATCTTATTACTTAAATGAAACTTGATGGGTTTTAAATGAATTGAAAATTTCTATGAAGCTGTTATTTTGTCCCTAAATACTGCAAATTATCACCCTGAATCTCTATTGACATTGGATGATATTTGCTTAATCCTTGTAATTATAAATGACAATTGAATGTAATAAAAAAATGTATAATGTTTACTTTTAAGTCCTGTTCAAAATATTTTCCTTTAAGTTCTTTTCCATACAATCCCAAAGAAACTCTCTTTTCTTTAATGTTGCTGGTGATAATAGATTAGACAGCAGATTTCATTTTCACTTGCTGTAATATTGCTATCATAAAATCGATGTGAAAAGGAAAGGTTAAATGTATCCCTTGCTGTTGATGTCAAAGCTGTTTTATAAATTTTCCCCATGTGCTATGGTGTTTCCTTATAACATATGGCACTCATTGTATATTGAAATTGCTTGTGAAATTCAAATCAGGTGATATTAACTCAAAGTCTCCTAGCCAAGTAAACCCTGACCTACCCAGCGATGCCATCAGACCATGTTTTTTTTGGTTTTTTTTTTTAATGTAGCCAAAAGCTACATCAACTTGATCATGAAAGTTTTATTTCACCATTACTTTTTTTTTTCAGTTGGGGGAGAAAAATTAATAATATACCATCTCCAAAATTTTCTGGAATGGGGGCATTTCAGTCCTTGTTATACCACTTACTTGACAACCACACACAAGTAGGAAGGCCTGATTGGGAAAAATGACCGTGCTCAGTCACCTGTCTCACTACAGATTTATGACCACAGATCTCCTATGGGCACTCCATACTGACTCATAAACCTGCAATTCCTTAGTAGTTTCATTTTCCCCACCTTGTGACTATTTCTTCACCTTCCTTTGTCATTCATCAAATCTCCAACATAACCCCCCCACCACCACCACCATCAACTCTCAGGTGAGAGAAAATACAGTCTATTGTAAAGCAAACTCACTATCTCTCCTTCACTATCCCCCCACTTCCTTAGAACTCACTATCTTCCCCTCACTATCTCCCCACTTCATTATCGCCACCAACCCTCTGCCTACAGCCTTACTTTGCCACATTCTTTCTACAGAAATGCTTCTAAAGTCAGTTCTTCCACTTAAGCCTTGGAGGCAATGTTCACTGACCTTGGAGGCTTTGCTTTTGCAAACATCTACCCACTTAACCCATTTCTCAGTCATCAATTTTTTACCCTCTTCACTGGATCTTTTCCATTGGTATGAAGATATGCCATAATATCTTACAACTTTAAAAATACACAAACCTTGTCTTCTGCCTTCAGTTAACTCCTCCTTCAGAGCAAGAATTTTTGAGGGTTGTGCACTTGTCTGTCAATTTCTGCTCTCTCAGTTGTTCCTTGGCTCACCCCAGGCAGGCCACACCATTCCACTGAAACACTTTTGCCACGAATAAGGGAAACCCCAGATCCTCAGCCTCTTTTCTTCCTTTTCTTCTTTGCTCCAAATGAAGCTGCTCTCTCCCCTGACACTGGCAGGTGGTGGTGGTTTCCACTTCCTCTCCTGTTGATGGGCCTGGGGGCGGAGTGAATGAATTCCCCTTGTTCCATTATACTCAGTGGGCCTTCAACCATAGTGAATTCCTGCGCTCTCCTGACACTGTTACAGGGCAGGGAGAGGGGCAGCCGAAACCCTGCAAACCTGCCTATTTTAAATGGGTTCTGCCATCTGCCGCATCAACACAAAACATATGAGACTTTAATGGGAAGGAACTTTAATACAATTAGGAAACAATACAAGAAAGGCAAAGAATCTAATTTCTAAATCAAGCACCCCCAAAGTTACCTGTCCCCTCGTGGGTAAAACTCCATCCAAATGGGATTGGCCCAGAGCAAGGCCCCAAAGCCTGCCACAAGTCTAAAGCATCTTCCAGTGGGAACCCACAGAAAAGGGTCAGAAACAACCAGACAAGCCCAGAAGGAAAAGAGCAAAATCAACATCAAGATAAAAGCTGCCATTGTCACCTCCCCACGGGTCTCACCCACATCCGTGTCACCCTGTCCACGACCAAAAGGCAAGTGCAGTTTCTTCACGTGTCTCTAGGCTCCATGCGCCTCCTCCAGGTCTCCTGGCTCCATCCTGCTCCTTCCTTCCTCAGTCTCCTCTGCAGCTTCTTCTCTTCCTGCTCAGCTCCACCCTCCCTTGGGTGGGGCAGGAAACCTGGAACCTCCCTCTTTCCTGGGGACCACCCTATTACAACACCATACTGCCCCTGTGTGCCTTCATGTTGTATGTAGGGAAACATACAACCACAACCACATTAAGGTCAAGTGGGCCTTTAACACGGCCCCTGAATTTTACAGTATGACCCTTGTCCTTCCATTCCCCTGCTCTCCTCAACAAATGTTCTCTTTTCTCAACCATCGAGCACCAGCGCACTCACTCTTGGCTAATGACCCCAACTGCTATTTCACTGAAAATACACACAGCAGATCTCCCTTCTCTCATGTTCAGAGGCAACATCCCAAACAGTTCCCACTTTCCTAAAGTCTGCCCCAGCTCCATCCTTTTGGTTGCTGTAAAGGTCAAGAATGACCACAGTGCAGGTTTTCTGATCCCATGCAGACGAGGTAAAGGAGGAGTCAGAGTCCTCAGTGTTTTTTTTTGCAGGTCTTTTATTGGGGTTCACCAGGCATATGGCAGGCAGGGATGCTGGCAGGCCTCCTAGCCCCCAGCAAGTCTTCACTCTATCTAGGCTCTCCGGCCCCCTCTGCTTCTGCTTCGGGCTTCTTCTCTTTCGGCTTCTGCTGCTGCTGCTGGCGTCCGCGTGACAATGCCCCCAAAAGCCCAGTCTTAGCCCAGGTGAATCACATCCACCTATGCCCACACCCTATTCCAGGTGCCCACCATCAGGCATGCATTCAGGACCGCAAGGATCCATCATCCGTCCCAATGGCGGGAGGCAGAAAAGCCTGACATTTTTCCTCACCCTACAGTTGCTCATAAGTTATCCTACTCGTGGTTTTGTTCACATGCCTCTCGCAGCTAGCTAACCAGTGAGTTCTCCCAGCTTTGCATTGAGAATATACCTAGTCTCTCTAAACTCACTGCGTTGGCTGTTCCCACCTGGCCCAAAGCCTCCCATTTCTCACCTCTTATTGGAGTTGCCTCCTAACCAATTTCCTTGCTTTGGCCTTTGCTCACCCTCCTCCCCCGACCCTCACTCTGGTGCAAACAAATTTATTCTCAACCCAGAAGTCTTCTTGATCTGTTAATATGGAAATCAGCCATTGTCACTCAAAACTCAGCTTACTGTGTTGCAATGAACACTCCGCACAGTCTCCCCCAGCTCTCCATTGCCTCCTTCAGTTGCCTCCTCACTACTCTGCTCCAGCCACTGGCATCCTCCAGAGAACATAAACTTACAGGGCACTTCTGCACAAATGCCTCCTTGTTTAAACCTTCCTCCTCCAGACACTTTTCCTCTGCTCACTCAGGTCTTCAAATGTCGCCCCCACCTCCTCATCACCCCATTTTAAATATAACACTCCCCCCACATTAAGGATTCCTTCCCTGCTTTAGTATCTCCTGAAGTGCTTATAACCAACAGCAGATAATTTGTTTTCTCTTTATCCCTTCACTAGAATGGGAATTGAATGATGAGGATTTCCGTCTGTTTTGTTCACTGCTGTACCCCTAGTCTCCTGAGCAGTATCTAGTACATAGTCAGTATTAAATACTTATTGACTAAAAGACCACCTTTGGCCAAAATGAGGGTCACTTCTCTATTTTACTTGCCTTGAAATGTTTTTCTCTAGGGTCCTGAGATTTTCTGCTTCCCTCCTTGGTCAGTTCTGTGGCTCTCTCCTGGAGCATTTCTCCACTCTCAGACTTGGAAACATTGGAGGGCCTCAGGCCACCTAATCTCTTTAATTAGGAAATCTCTTTCTGTGCTTGACTTTAACTATGGCTGACGGCTCAGAGTGCTATCTCCAGCCCAGACCTTGCTTTTACATTCCAGACTGCTCTCTCTGCACCCCCTACTCAGCACCCCTGGGATGTCTTGCACACTGTGGCCCCAAACAATGCTACTCATTTTTCTTTCCTGGTATCCATTACCCTCTCCTCACTCCCAAACATTTTCAGGACTCTTAGGCCAAAACTTCTTTGAGACAGATCTCTGCCTTGTTCATTATAACAGTGAAAAATGCCTGGCACCTTGTAAGCACTCAATAAATATTTATTTCCTGAGTTGTTGGTGAAGGGTATTCCCTTGGGGAAAAATCATTTTTTGGCTTACCACCATTTTCCTTATTTTTAAAGTGGACCTAATGAATGAGATAAGTGTGTGAAAGAACACAGAGCTCAACCCATAGGAGGTTTTCAATAAGGATTAATTACCCTCCTTTCTGTAAGTTCCACTGAACCTTCATAAGGCGTTTCTGAGGTAGGCATTATTTCATTTTTTTAGATGAGGAAACGGAGGCTCGGGTAGGAATAACATGTAGAATTAAAATAAAAAAGATTGTATTAACTTTACCATGACTGTCATATATTAGGAATGCACTCAAAAGCTACACTTCTTACCAGAACACCCCTCAGGTAGCACCGTCATGGTAATTGTGATGCAAGTAAATCACTTTTTTTTCCAGATTTATTTATTTATTTATTTATTTATTTATTTATTTATTTATCCAAGCACTGGGTACAGTCAGAAGCGCGGGAGGGGGAGAGAACTCACCAGAGTCAGAGCAGAGAGCAGAGCAGGCAGATGGAGGAAATACACTGCTGAGGGGAGCAGCAGGTGGCAGGAGAGGTCTGTGCACCACGTGGGACCCTCGCCAGGTGGCCGGGGATCGAACTGGCGCTGCAGAGGTTGCGGGCAACCTCGCAATGCAGCACTCAACCGCTGCGCCACTGGGGAGGCCCCACTTTTTGTTTTTAAAGATTTTTTTATACATGCATACAAGAACTGAGGTGTGGGGGATGTTGAATACAGAGGTGTGGGGGATGAGAGGACCAGAGAGAGTGGAGAACAGAACAGGTAGATCTACTGAAATACACTGCTGAGGGGAGCAGTGGGCGAGACAGGAGAAGTCTGCTGCACCATGTGGGTCAGCTCCCTGGCCGGGGATCAAACTTGAGCTGTAGGGGCTGCAGATAGCTTCATGGTGCTGCATCTTAACCCCTTGCACCACCAGGGAGACCCCACAAGTAGATCACTTTAAGCTATGCTGCAACATAGCACAACTGATCACTGATCGTAGGTTTCTTTCTCACTGGAAATGCAGAAAAGATTTGCAGAATCTAATGTAGAGTTGGGGGAATAGCTGGTAGAAGTCTGTGTCTCCTAGTTATTTTTTGTAAAGAACAATGTGATCCTTGCTCCCTGATTGATTGCGGCACTTCCAGTAGAGTGGAGGCTTGTGAAGGGGGGCATTCTCCTCCCTGGTGACTGTTCTCTCAATTATTCCTTCCTTAAATAAGGAGGGAAAAGATTAGTTATAAAGGATTAAACTGGTAAAAAATCTAGATCAAATATTTTTTATTATATTAAGTGCAAGACATTCCGTTTACTCTCAGGTGAATAAGGGATTAACACATTTTAGTCAAGAGCATGTCATTTGTATCTCAAATGATTTTAGAGCCATTTCCCCCCAGCTCTCTCTGTGAGAGGTACCTCAAAATAATAAAGTTCCCCCAGAATGTCCCAAACAATCAGAAAGGTAAAGTCATAAGCTTCAGGGGAGTTTCATCTTACACTTCAAGTGATTCAAATACTCCCCTTTTGATGAAGAAAACTTCTGTGTCTCATCAGCAGCTCTCATCAAGGTGGTCAGATATGGGACTAGCAACACTGCTATCACTTTTCCAAAATTAATTAGAATTCGGCCACCAAGTTTGTTTAATATGGAACTATGAGAGAAAGAGAATTTGGTTTTCATTTCAGTGATTTATAACCTGCAATCACTTAATCACCAAAATTGGAATAAGTATTCTCCTGTGATTAACAAGTGTAAGCAGTGTTCATCTTTCTCTATCAGTTTTTTTCTCACTGTGGAATTTTTGTTGCTCAAAAGTAACTTTCATGAAATTTAAATAAAGTGACTTAAGAAATGTATAGATTTTCTCCAACGTAGCCCATTGTGCCCCTCCCCACTTTCACTCCCTAGCCTTCTCCTCCCACCCAACCTCATTGTGCAGTCAGATAAAAAAATACGTATTTTTAAAGAAAATAAATAAATAAATAAAACCTGTAGAAAAAGAAAAATATCATTTTCTCCACTTACTAGCTCCTTGATTAGAATTCTACAAGCATTAGCAAGGTAATTTTTATCACAAATACTGTATTAATCTCTATCATTTTCTTGGAATGTCTGATTTAGAAATAAAATTTGTGAAGATGCAACGAATTTATTCATATTAGACCAGGGCCCAGCCAGACTGGGTGTAATTGTAGTTCTCCAGCAGACAAATTTTTTAGAAGCCCAAGCTCTCTGGTCAGGACCTTTAAATACATTACATACAGTTCTTAACATGACCTGTGACAGTATTACTACCCCCTTTTTACAAACTGAAAAACAAATGAAATGCACAGGTTAAATCACTCAAATGAAAAATTTACCAAGATAACCCAATATGCTCTTGGCACTTTCCCACATTAACTCTACTTTATCTCATTAATTTAACAATTATTGCTTTTGTGGGTGTAAAGACAGTTATCTTCTTAAAGTCTCTGTAGCTTCTGATATAGGGATTAGGGACTGAGGACTCACACAAAATTATTAATGTGTTCACAGAAAAGCTCTTGGCTCTACTGACCTACTATTTCCCAAAATTTCTTAGAGGACCATTTCTTGGTGATGCATTGGGTTTTCAGCTATTATTCAATCCTATGTTTAATTATTATTCCTTTAAGCATATAATACTCTCTTCCTTTTATCATTTTACTTATAATTTTATTAAATACCTTTTACTTTCTGTAAGGGCCAGGACTGGACACAGTGCAGGTTTTCTGATCCCATGCAGACCAGGTAAAGGAGGAGTCAGAGTCCTCAGTGGTTTTGCAGGTCTTTTATTTGGGGTTCACCAGGCATATGGCAGGCAGGGGTGCTGGCTGGGGGTCTGGGAGGCTGGCAGGCCTCCCAGCCCCCAGCAAGTCTTCACTCTATCTGGACTCTCTGGCGTTCGTTCTGCTGCTTCTCGGCTTCTGCTTTGGCTTCTCCGGCTTCTCCTGCTGCTACTGGTGCTGCTGCTGGCGTCCCCGTGACGCCGCCCTTAAAAGCACAGTCTTAGCTCAGCTGAATCCCATCTACCTATGCCCACACCCTATTCCAGGTGCCCGCCATCAGGCATGCATTCAGGACAAGGATCCATCATCTATCCTGATGGCGGAAGGGCAGAAAAGCCTGACATTTTCTTTACCCTACACTTCCCTTCTTGATATTTTTTATTATTGCAATAAGGGCAAATATTTTTGCAAATAAAAGTAGGGAATCTTTTTTGTTTGTTTTTGATATACAGTGGGTAGCTTCTTAAATTTGAAAGTTAATGAGTAAAGCAAAAATCTCCAATAGTCAAATTTATCTTTAAAAATCCTTTAAGTCACTAATAAAGTAGCATATATATGATTTGTGAGTTTAACCTGTTTTTTTTTCAATGAAAAAATGTTTACCTATAGCACTCAAAAGCACAGTGTTTATGTCTGTCACTCAGTTATTAATAATTTGTCTCTTAAGGTTGTTATCAAGCCAGCACCAAACATTGATTACTTTAACAAGATATTTCAAAATTGCTCACAATTTTTTCCATTGGTTTCACAAATGCTGATTGTTGGTTTTAGATTTAATTACAATCATCATTTTTAATACAAGTAAAAATAAAAGATATGTTGCTCTGTTATACAACCTCTTTAAGTCGACTTTAACATGATTCAATGCCACTGTAATTAGAGCTCACTAGCTAGCTAAGATCTGTTCTTTTTTCTCACACATAAACTTTCCAGTTAACAAATTTTCCTTTTCCATGCTCTAAGTATGAAAACACTGTGTCCGTATAATCATATGCACATTCAGGCTTGCATTATTTAATAAAAACTGCATGAAAATCAAAATGCCCTAACTCAAGGAAATATAACTTGTTAGTATAATAAATGACTCTCTCGAAGCAGGCAGTTGTAAGGTGTCAAATCTAACACTCCCAGCTGATATAAGCTTATCTGGTTGAAATCAGTGATCTCAAATATGCCATAATGCAAAGATAAGAGAACAGAATAGACATCCCAAGGCACTAAATATGCCTATTCAACACTGGGTTGGAAATCTCTTCCCCTCAAATGATACTGTTGCCAACCTAAGAATATTAAGCAGATGTCAATAAATGTTGAATGAATGGTTTTTTGCTCCCAGCAATGTTAAAGCAAATGAAAATAAAAAGTAAAACAAAATGTCTTCCTCACCTCCTCCTTCTAATTTCACTGGGAGAGACTTGAGGCTGGGAAGGAAGAAAGTTATGTTAGCTCTTATGTTACAGACATAATTGGTGGTTGGAGTTAATGGAGTAGGACTGGGAAAGCCTAAAATCCCTGTTTGGAACAAACATAAATAATATAAACAAATCAATAATATGTGACACTCCAAATGAAAAGATTGGGAAGAATAAAACTCCAAAATCTCATTGAGACAGTAAAGCTTATCTGGTATCTCTTTATTGAATGTCTTTATTGAATTTTTATGAGATTTCTCATTAGCAAACTATGAATCACCTTAATCATTAACTATATTTATAATGACAATTGTATAAAATCATATAATTTAGCAAATACTTTCAATCTTCTTGGCATTTTCTCAACAATCCTGTGATTTTGGTGTTATAACCATTCACAGAAGAATATAAATTTCCAGTGAATCAAGGCCAGTGCCATCCATTTCCATAACCTGTGCCCACACAGGTTTAGTAAAACTAAAAAATGATTAGTGAATATTTGAACAGAGCCTCCCTGGTGGCACTGGGATTAAATTTTCAGGGCTATCAAGCTATCACCAGCCACTGCAGCACGAGTTCAATCCCCAGCCAGGGAGCTAACCCACATGGCACAATAGAACTCTCCTGTCTCAGCTTCTGCTCCCTTCAGCAGTGTATTTTAGTAGATCTGCCTGTTCTGCTCCCCATTCTGTCTCTGGTGAGTCCCTTCACCCCCACACCACTGGCCTACACCCCAGTTCTTCTATGCACAAATACATAAATAAATTAACAATATTCATAGAGGTAATTAATGTCACAGTTTTAGAATATTATGGTAATATTTTAAAAGCCATTATTCCCCACCCTCCAATTTTTAAGAATAAACTTACGTAAACTGATAAGGCTGCACATTTCTTCCCTTTCCTTTTTCTTTCATTAACTCTTCCTGAATGTGATAACCTCTGTCTCAACTTAGAAATGTGTTGTTTCTATTTTAAATTCAAACCTCAAAGGGCTCTGAACAAAAGTGACACTTTGCAATGGCACTAACAAAGCCATTTATTTCACAGGATGGCAGGTATAATTCTACTCTTTAAGTCCCCTTCTTTTTAGCAATTATTGCAGTTAATTTAATTGAATGGCATCTTTAACTAAGTGATCTTATCACATGATACCATAAATTAACTCCCTTCAATCTACACTTGTTTTATCAGCAATCTGTGTGTGCTTTTTACAGAAATGATCTGAATAAAACTTTCCTCCATTTTCCTAAATTTCAGAGATTATCACCATGTTCTCTTTTGCCTCTATCCAGAGAGCAAAACTGAACTCCTACTCAAGTTGTAGATTTTCTTTCCAAGGCATGACATTTTTAAAAACCTGGCTGAGTTGCGAAAGAAAGCTGGCATTGTGAAGGATATTACTTTTGCCCCAGGTAACTTTATAAGAATTACCATTTAACGTTTTACAGTGATTCTGACTCACCAAGCTTACAAATAAGTGTGATTTTAACCCAGTCCTTAACTACTTCTAGCTGTTAATCTTCAATCATTAAATGCCATTCAAATATTCTTCAGGCATTTTTCCTATTTACATAAGAAACAAATGACTATTTAGTTTTAATATGAAATAAAAACTTTACCATAAACCAAATCCATGATATATTAAAGTATATATTATCACTGGTAATCTTTCCTAATGCATTTGTTCCTAACAAGGAGGTTTTCTTTTTTCTTTTTTAAAGATTTATTTTTATTTATTTATGCGTATAAGAACTGGGGTATAGGCCAGAGTTGGGGGTGGAGGTAAGAGAATTAACCAGAGACAGAGTGGGGAACAAAACAGGCAGACTGACCAAAATACACTGCTGAGGGGAGCAGCGGGCGAGTCAGGAGAGGTCTGTGGTGTCATGTGGGTTGCTCCCTGGCCTGGGACCAAACTCTTGCCTCAGTGGCTGGCCTTAGCTTGACAATGCTGAGACTTTAACCCCTGCACCACCAGGGAGGCCTTAGGAAAGAGGTTTTCTACTAGCTTTCCTTTTCTTCAATTCCTTCTGCCCATTCATTTTTAATTAGGGAGATTTTATTAATTGCTTTCATTTCTTTTTGCCTTTTTCTCAATTCTCTTCCTTTTTGTTCCTTAAACTTGTAACTTTTATTCTTTTAATCCTCTCTCTTGGCTTATCCTTTCTTCTCTGACATCTATATTCACAGCTCATGTGCTAACACTTTTAAATCTTTACATTGATTGGAATCATTTATAATAACATACTTCCATTTTTTGACTGACATTTCCTAGTGATCCTCTAACTCCTAACTTCAGCTGCTCTTTTTCTGAATTCTGAGTACTTAGCCTTGTCTTAATCTTGCCCATCTGGGTAAGTAGTGGTAAGTTATTATTGGAATCTGCCCAACTCATTCATTGAACCCACTTGCACCCCATCCTCTATCCCAGGAGGGCCTGTCAATCACAATGACCTCCTGCCCCAGGCCTGGCCAGTGATGCACCCCACCAGGATTATTTCAATTATGAGGTTGCTCACTCAAGGAAAGCTGCCAGGGCCCATCTTCCTGGCCACACAGAGAAAACATATCTCTGTTTGAAGAGAGTGAAACCAACACAAAAATAGAAGCATATAAAACAGAGCAAAGATGTAGACATACAGCAGCTCCAGATTGTGGCCCTTATAAGATGTAGAAATACGTAGTTCCAGTGACATCATTTCAGTATCTGGATTCAGAAGTGACTTTGGATTCATCTTTGGTTTTTTGAATTAGACGAATTGAATAAATTTGCTTTTTTTTTGGACTTATTTTGACATAAGTCCTTTCATAACAGAAACTTAACTGATACGATGTTTGGCTAATAGTAGATGCTATGGAACCATATAAAACAAAAGGTTAACTCATGTTAATGTTGATAAGACTACAGTTTTTTGTGCACATTACTTCATACAGAATTGGTAAATAGAAAAATGATGTTGGTGTATTGCTATAACATGGAAGTTGTGTTGACTCGTACACAATTTTCCTTAGATCATTGTTTTAAAGCAATCGGGGGAAACTCACAAATAATGAGAAAACTTTGGAAATATATACAAACTTTGGGGGAGGGGAAGCTGAAAATGTACAGAAGTTCATTCTTTATTGCAAAAAAAAAAATAAGAGGCTGACTTAGTAGATCCACAAGTCCTCAGTGTTAAGCTGTGTACTCAGGCAGGCATGAATGAAGATACTAAGAAGATATTTCTCCCTATAAAAAACAAGAGAGTAATGAAGGAGGCTTCAGACTGGATCAGATTGCCAAATTTGATGAAAATTATTTTAGAAGCAAATGCCCTCTATGACCTACACCTTAAGAGAGGAAGCACAACCACATGGAATTATAAAGAAGTAAATGATTAACTAATAATGATGTTCGGTGCAAATACTTGAAGAGCACTAACTCTGCTAGAATTTTTTATTACTAATATTATTGTTTTTAATTGGTATTCTGGTTATACGATCCCACAAATGTCTCCTGGTCTGTCAGCCTTCTCGATTTCATATGCCTTACTATTTTTAGCATAGCAAGGATCCTTCCAGAACATATATATGGTGTTATAGTATTTCTGTTTCATTAATCTGTATCTGCACTCATTCTGAAAAGAACTGAGGACTGTATATAAATTTATACAACAACATGAGTTGAGGAGAAAGGAAGGAATAGAAGCATTGGCATTAATGTTGAAAGGTGAAATTAAATCTAAGACAAAATTATTATAAAATCTTGTGTTGGTAGATATACTACTCAGATATTGTATAAAGTCAGGTGACATTCCATAATAAACCAATTTATTAATATCTGTATTCATCTCATACTACCCTGCTGGCCCTGCTGGTTTTGATAAAGAAAGTAAAATATAAACTAGATAGAATTTTAACCATTTGGTTATCAAGGTAAACTTTTACATCCAAAAGAACAAAATAAAGCCTAAATTAATATTTGTCAAATGAAAGTATTTTTAAAACAAAATAATTTGTATTTTTATTTTTGTTCATCCATATGTGCACATGACCTATCAAACCACCTGAGCCAATAACCTCTCTACCTCCTTCTCCTATCCCCTTCTCCCTCCACCCCATTCCCTTGGTAACCATTAAATTCTTTTATTAAGTACAAGACTTATTCCTGTGGTATTTTGCCTGCATTTTTTAAAATTTATATTCCACAGGTGAATGAAACCATCTGATATCTATCTTTAACTTTCTGACTTATTTGACTTAATATAGTCACCTCAAGGTCCAACTCTCTTGTATCCAAAACCACTATTTTGTCTTTTTCACAGCTGTGTATATTCCATTAAGTATATATCCCACAATGTCTTTATCTTTTTGTCTGTTGTAGGACATTCCGGTTGGTTGCATGCCTTAGCAATTAAAATACTTTATATTCATAGGTTCTAGGTTATTTCTTTTTTTAACTGAAGTAACTTGGTTTTTCTTTTTGTTCTTCAGTTGTAAGATTAGAAATTTTATTTGTGATTCTTATTTCATGAAATAGACCAGTGTTATTTAAAATTCCCCTCATAGTATTGGTTTTGCTGCATCCATTAGGTTCTGATAAGCTATGTTGTCATTTCTAGCTATCGCCTGTATTTTTTTAATTCCATCTTTGATATCCTCATTGACCTAAAATTTGTTTAGTAGCATGTTGCTTATTCTCCATAAATTTGTGGTTTTTCCTTCATTCCTCTTATGGTTGATTTCTAGTTTCTTATTATTTCTAGTTTCAGTATCATCTGAAAAGATGTTTCATAAGACTTCAATCTCCATAAATCTATTGAGATTTGTTTTCTATCCCAACATATAGTCTCTGCTTGAGAATATTCATGAGCACTTAAAAAGAATATGTTTTATGTTATATAGGGATGGAACATTTTGTTAATGTCTATCAAGTCCATCTCATTTAATTTGTCATTTAAGGTAATTGTTTTTTAGTGACTTTCTGGCTGACTGATCTGTCTCTTGCTGAAAGTGGGGTATTAAGATTCTCTGCAGTTAGTGGGTTGCTGTCAATGACCTTTTAAATTTTTTAGTATTTGCTGTTAATGTATAACTACATATGTGTATGCATGAGTGAGTGTGTGTAGATACATACATGCATACATATATCCTATGGTTTCTGTTTCTCTGGAGAACACTGACTAATAAACCAATTGACTAATATACGAAGGTATCCGGAATGCCTATCACCATCAGCATCTGTTGCTAAAATAACAAGCATAAGTCATGTTGTAGTACAGATAGGCACAGCCATAATCTATAAGATGCCAGTGGTACACATGAGATACAGCACGATCTGGGTCAGAGGTCATAAGCAAGTTGCAATAGCAGATAACTCAGGCTTCCATACCATTCACCATTGTTACCATTCACCATTGTTACACAAACACTTTTCTCTCAGCTCACACGTGGTCAAGTGATGGACACTTTATAGCCATTTCATAGAATAGGAAAAGGTTTGAGCTTAATTCTTGGATGGGTCAACTTAGTATATGGCAAAGAGCTCCACTATAACCCCACTAATGATGTCCTTGGAAGATAGTGATGAAGCAAAAATTCTTCCAATAAACAGGATAAGTCTGGTTACCCAAGTTATATAGATAAGGTTATAATATTAAGCAGATAAATTTCAGTGGTAAATTCCTACTGGCTAATCAGGTGCCTGGAAGGAGAAAGATTTAAATATTGGAATTAAATCAGAGTGAGATAGAACAAGACAACAAACATATGGCTGCCAGCATGAAGGGTTAAGAGTTTTGAATCATGTTAATGCCCACTAAAGGATATTAACATATGGGGGGTATGTGCTCTAGAATTAGGTGTGAAAGAGTGGACAGGAAACTCAATCAATAGATGTCATCCACCCCCAAGTCTCTCCCTGAAAATCCTCCCCTCTCAAGACATTTGATTAATTTTTCTAGTTGGAACAAATCCTTAGTGGAACAAACCTCTACTAAGGACAACCACCAATTTTGACATTCACAGTCAAGATTTATGGGAGTATCTGAGGACTCACAGGAGGAGAAGGCAACCGAGAGATCTGGAGCTCCTGATAGGATTGTGCCTTTTTATGGCTAGAGCTCATTATTCTTCCATGCCTAGACTTGATCTGGCATTAAATATCTCTGGTGCCTCAACACTGGGATACATTTACCCAATGAATACTATAATATTCCCACTCTCAAATGAGCTACCAGTCACTTCAGATGCAACATTCCTTCTCCTTCAATGTCTACTTTGCAAGGACACTACTCAGTAGCTACACTGGGACCTCCCAAAGAAGTTAAAGTCCACATCATTGGGAAGTTCAAGTCTACACCATTGGAAGACCAAACTTCTTGGCTCCCCTGTAAGAGGTCTATAGCTCTCCTTTGAAAACTGCTGCCTCCATGGGAAAACATTAGAGAACTCAACTGGTAAGACGATCCAATGAATTGTTGAAACTCTCAATGGTTCCACCAAACTCTTACTATCAATTCGTAGCAATGACAGTACCTGAGGTAGAATACCCAGTAAGTAGCTGAAAACAATGGTCTAGACTTTAAGAAAAAGGGTATCTGAGAAACCTCAGCAGATCAGTGATTCATCTAACCATTCATTTATTCAATAATATTTATTGAGCACATACTATATGTCAAGCACTATCTCAAGAGGCTTGAAATTTTCCAGGGAATAAAAAGATCTGATCTCTGTTGTCCTCTTATCTAGAATCTAGTGGGACTGTGAAAATGTCGCTTGAAGCCATGAATATTGATGAACTTTTCAAGGGTATGGAGAAATATTCAACATTAGTGCACACTCTAGAGTAAAAAATAGAGAAGAGAGACCAGCAAAGGAAATAGAGAAAGAGGAAGTGGGTGGGAAATCCAAACAATATTGCATTCAGTTTAAGATATGAGAATTTCAAAAGGGAGAAGGTAAAATAGCATCTGTTGCTAAAATAACAAGCATAAGTCTAAGAAAGAAAGGGTAGCACAATATTGTTAACAACATAAGCTCTAGTTTCAGAAAACTATAATGTTGAGTTCTCTGTCCACCACTTATTGATGATGTGATTTTGGATAAGTGTCCTTTAAGGGAAATGAAAACACCTTCTTCAAGGCTTGTATAAATGAGATGTTTGCAAAGTGTCATGTATACTGCTTAGTAAATAGTAGTTTTGTTTTTTATTCTACTTTATTTTCTGGCACCTTTGAATTTGAAGAATTGGTGCATTCTAGGAAATTTGCTCCAAGTCCTTAAATTTTAAAATCCAAGTCACCCTTGCTCAAAAAATCTTCTAAGTCCTATGCATCTCAGATCAATAATTTTCTATTCTGTGCTCCTCTGATAAGCTGTTGAGAAAGTGGCTATCAAATGGAATGCTTTTGATAACAGTTCAGGACCCCATAACTAAGGGATCTAAGATTGATGTTTCTGTCTCAATTTGGAGGATGTGGCCTGTAACACAGCTGGAAATTTAAGCAAAGTATACATCTGGGTTCTCAAACTCAAAACTGAGGTCAAACTGTACTCTGTCTCCACAGCTAGTATAGCACATGAAGTTGTCTATCCAGCTTAGAAATTTGCCTGCCTAAGTGACTCCCAATTAGAAGGCTACGAACTATTTTTTTTTGTGCTTACTTGGACTTTGGAGGAGGGATAGTAGCAAGGGATGATTATGAGAAATAGGGAAAAGTAAGTGTAGAAAGTACCACAAACCTAGGTCCAAAGAGATAAATGTTGAGCTGGGGAAAACTGAAAAATGGAAGCCAGATGTCAGAGCTCCAAGAAGATGTCAAGAAGCATGTGCGAACTACTCACTGGATAACTTGGTAGTGAAAAGACAAGACACAGGGCATTCTTGTTGTGCCACCATCATCTTCAACCCAAGCATAGACAATTTAAACCATGTCCTATTTGATGAGTTGATTTCTCAAGCATGCAATCTGTCTCAGATATTTCTCAGGGCCTGGCTTTTTCATGTTCCATAAGCATAGAGGATCATAATCCCTGTTGAGATGTCAGTGGAGAAGACTACTTTCTAGTATGCCCAGGTTGCAGATAATGATCTTGACTAGGAGATTTAAGGGCACTTAAGAGTAGTTAAGGTGCCAGGTCACACTGTCCTCATTGCTGGGAAAGATTCTTCTTTCTGTGCCTCAGCTTAGACAAATGAAGTAATTACTACAAATTCCCTTATCTACATTGGAACCAAATTTCATGTCAATTCTCACCATAGTGTAAATTATAGCACCATGACTTATTTGTTTATAACTGGAAGTTTGTATCTGTTACTAATAGAGTTGATCTTAAAAATTCTCATCACAAGAAAAGAAATTGTTACTATGTGTAGTGATGGATGTTAACTGGACCTGTTATTGTAATAATTTCACAATATATACTAATGTTGAATCACTGTTCTGTGCACTGAAACTAGTATAATGTTGTATGTCAATTATATCTCAATAAAAGCACATCTTACCTCCACATAAATGTAACTTACAAACTTTTAAAAATATTCTTAAATAAAACTTTCTGACATTAAGTGGGTTGGATGGTGAGGAAAGGAATAAAACAAAATTTTTTGTTGCTGTTCAATGTGTTTGTTGAGCACCTACTATATGTTAGACACTGTGCTAAGGGCTGGAGGTGAAATTTATGGCCCTGTGGAGGTGGAAGAAATCAGTCAAATCGTTTCATATGGAAGTCGAAATTTATTACATGCTACGAAAGAGAGTCATCAACCTTTAGGAGAATGTGTAATAAGTATGACCTGCTTCTGGCGGTCATGATGTGGAGTTAAGAAACATCTTACAGTTAAATTGGCAAGAACACAGAGGACATTAGTAACCCATCATACTGGGAAGCCTTGGGTAAGTCTTTGCTATACTGTTCTTCCTCTCTATTCTTCTCAAGTTCTCCCATGTATCCTTCTGAATGCACAGGGGACAGTAGAAAATAACCACACAGGTATCGAGGCAAGCATTTGCTTAAAGAAACAATTCAATAAGAGGACATGATTTCTTAATTTAGTAAATTCAAGACAGACTATGTCAAAGGCTAGTTACTAAATGAAAGTTGATCAGGTAGAATCATAAATAGCTGATTATATTCAATCTTCTAGAATCACAGAGGCATCAATTCATGTGGTTTAGAGTAGAGGCTATGGAGAAAACTTCACAGACTTTATAGAGAACTTCAAGAACTTAAAGTTAGTGATATTGATAAGCAGGACTGATCTTAAACCACACAATGATGAACTCTGCCCAAATGGGATTTTTGCAGTACAAGGTCAATAAACATGTGTGGCAACAAAAAGGATGTTAAAGAAAGACCATTAGACTTGATGGGAAGATACTTTGGCTCTAACCGCAGCAAGTCCACTGAAGTTTTCTCTATGACTTTGCATAAGTAACTTTCTGTCACCAAGGCAATAGTCCTCATCTGTGAAATATTGGGGTCTCATTTCTGATATTTAAAGTTCCAACCCTTCAAGACTCTTTTTTTGAAGAGTAAGACATCAAGGCTTAAAGTAACAAATTTATATAATCCCCAGCTCAGAATACAAGTGTCTCTCATCTCTGATGTCTCTCTGTAGGGACAGGTAAGGACAAACGGCAATATGGCCCATATCTGTCTGTCTATTACCCAAGTGGACCAAGGTTTGAATATGAGCTAACTACACTAAGAATTTACCACCTTTCTGACCTGTGTAACTTATTTCAATGGAGACTATATTTGCTCATTTAAAATGAGGATGGTAATCATCAGTTTGGGGTGGTTTTGTGTCTAGCAGATGCTAAATGGGAGTAGATAACTTTGTGATTATTTGCTAAAATGTCAGACTCAGACTCCTGGGTTTGAATCCCATGTCCACCACTTACCAACCCTCAGGCTACTTTTCCTGCATTTACTTTCAAGCCTGTAAAATGGACATGATAATGATAGTAGTATGCATCAGAGGCAATAATCCATGTAAGCACATAGACCAGTATATGATTCTTCATTAGAACTCAAAAAAAGCTGTTATTCATAAATGGTAGCTACCATTTTATAACATTATAGCACATACTACATATCAAAAATGCAAACACTCAGCAGAAACCATGACTGAGGACATTGCACACCATCTCAAAAAAATAACCCACTTAGCTATCAACTAAAGTGAAAACAAACTAGTTATTAAACATTTTGTTTTTTTACTCTCGATAAAAACAGAGATAGTATCACTCGCTGAATGAGCTTAGAAGTGGAATCCAAAGGAACAGGAAAGGAAATAGTTTCTGAAGTCCATCGAGACTGGTGGCACCCACTCTATCGACGGCTGGCTGGCATGACCACATGCCAGGCGCCAAACCCCCCATGTCTCAGCAAAGGACAAGTGGTAATCACACAGGATTTAGGCCTGTGAGGTCATGATTCAGGGGTTTGACTGTGTCAAACAGTGCTGACAAAGACATACTGTTTTTCCTGACGGTACAGAATCATATTACTGCACACACAAGTGTCTCACACCTGGGAAAGATGAAATTACACTGAGCTTAATCCTCCGAAACCAGCTCAACAAGAAGTCGCTTAAACATTTAGGCTAGGAGGTGTCTCCTGGCAAAGAAAATATTGCAAGGCAACTGGGCAGTTTTCACTAATTAGAAGGGCCTGGCCTTGTCAGTTGAAATGATCTTTGATCCTTTATTCTCTTTATTAATTATACCTTGAGAGGTCTAAACACAGTTTCTTCTAAATGGCACTTGGGTCTTCTGCACTCAGTCTTATTAGCTGAAGAAATCAGTGCTTTGGGAGGTTACATAAGCCTATTAAAGCAAGGCTGATTGATACCAGAGAGATCTCTAAAAATAGATACATAAATTTATCCCATTTAGCAAAAAGGGCCAGTGAAGATTATGTACATTCTAGAATGTGTCAGTGAACACATATGCAGGGTTGTAACCAAAACTGAGGCCAGACAGGAGTTTCACAACCTTTATCTCTAGTTTTAAGTAACCAGAAAACCAGCATTTGGAAAGGTGTTTAAACAGAAGTCTTTTAACAAGCCGCGTTGCACGCCTTCCCCAGACACACAGTCTCTCCCGCTGGCCCAACTCACAGCACAAGATGGGCAGAAGCAGCCTCTTCCCAGAGCCATCTTCAACCTATTGTGGGGTTTCAGGTTCCCTGAATTAGAAGCTCCTCATTTCTTGACTGTGGTGAGAATTCACTGCCACATCTTTAGGAAGCAAAAGCAAAGTTTATTTAGAGACAGAATAAAGGGCCACTGAGGAGAGGTCCTTGGGTGGACAGAGACCTTGGTAAGAACAACTGTGAGGGAAATGAGGGTGTTCCCGCCTTAAATGGGGTCCAGGAAGTGTTCACTCCATCCCTTCCTCAGGTGCCTACACTGGCACTCCTGGTGTATGGTTTATTGGTCCAGGCAGCAGTTTCTAAGTCACTCCCCCTCATTGTGTTCCTGGGGTGTGGTCTTATCAGCCCAGGCAGCTGGTTGGGGCAGGGGAGAGCATTAGGCCTCAGTTGCCATGTGTTATCCAGCTCTGCCCTTCTCTTGGGAGGGAGAGAGCATTTGGGGGTTTTTCAGGTACTGCTTGTCCTGCTTAGGGAACTTGCCTTACCCTCCAGAAACTGGCCGGTTTTGAGGAATTGCCCCCTTCTGGCTGCATCTTGCTCTCTGTGGGTGTTATCACCTGCTTGTAGATTGGAATGGGGAGCAGTCTTTCTCCCCTCTGGGTGTTTCTTGCCTCTCCCTGGGCTTTATGAGCTCTGGCTATGTTTCTTGGGGTCCTGGGTAGAGTTGGCCATTTCATTTTCTTTTTTAAATTTTTTTAAGATCTATACAAAACTGGGGTATAGGACAGAGGTGTGGGGGTGAGAGGATTCACCAGAGATAGAGTGTGGAGTGGAGCACGCAGATCTACTGAAATACACTGCTGAGGGGAGCAGCGGGCGAGACAGGAGAGATCTGCTGCACCAGGTGGGTCACCTCCCTGGCTGGGGATTGAACTCGTGCTGCAGTGGCTACAGATAGCTTCATAGAGCTGCATTCCAGCTCCTTACGCCACCAGGGAGGGCCCCCCCCCATTTCATTTTCTTTACGCATTTCCCTCTTTGCCCTGAATGTCCAACAAACCTGATGCTCCAATGAATGGTGGTCCAGCTCTTCTCTCTGCTCTCTACACCAGAAGGTAACTTAGTTTGGAATCTTGTGAAAAATTAAAAACACAAAATAAATATATTAGTTGATCTTCTTATCAAATGTAGGATCATGCAATGATGTAAGGGAGGAGATCAACCAAAATTTTAAAACTTAACAATCAGTTAATACCAGGGCAAAGGGACAATCAAAATGGGAAACATGACAAAAACTCAGAAGACATCAAAATTCAAAATTATAGGATAAAAAGTAGATCTTCATAATCCCTTTCTCCTACTATCCAGTTTTCTACCCTAGAGTCAGGCAAGCTTACCAAATCCTAAGGTTTCCTTCAGAGGTGTTTAATGCATCTTGTAATCTGTATGTATCTATTTCCCTCAGCACACATGATAACCAACATTGTCCACTGATCTGTACCTTTTTTTTTTTTTTCACTGTATCTTGGTGATTCCAACACTTCAATACATATAGGGCAGATTGCTCTTTTCAAAGACAGGAAAGAATACTACTGTTTGGGTGTACCATAATGGACTCATTCAGTTTCTTAGTGAAGGACATTTAGGTTAGATGCTTTCCCCCAAATCTTTTTGCTATTACAAGCAATGTTGTAGCACACGTATTCTTATAGGTACAACATCATATCCATGTGTGCATAAACCTTTAGAAGAGATTCCTAGGAGTGGAATTGTCAGGTTAAACAATATATACATGTGTAATTTTAAAAGCTATTGCCCAATTGACCTCATAGAAGTTGTGCCAATTTACCCTCCTACCAGCCACAATATATGAAGCAGCTGTTTCCCCAAAGCCCAGCTGGTGTGTGACCACACCTTTCTGTCTTTGCCAAACCAACAGCAGCAATTGTATCTTATGCTTGTCTTCTTTTGTATTTCTCTTATTATAAGTGGTCAAAGCACCTTTACAAATGTTTTAATGCCTTTTCTTTAGGCCCTCTCTTCTAGTCCTTTGTTTCTTGATTCCTTGGTCACTCTTGTTCCTTATTTTTGTTGAGATATAATTGATAGATTATCTTAGTTTCAAGTATACAACATAATAATTTGATATTTGTATAGATTGTGAAATGGTGCCCGCACTATGCAGCTAACATCCATCATCACATGTATACTTGTCAACACACTTCATAGATTAAGAAAAATAGACTGTGGAAAAAAAAAAAAAGGAAAATAGACTGCGTTGTACGGTGAAACATTTTATCCTACTTTGTTGGCTCTTTGTGTCATTTCCTTCCATGCATTTGAACACATTTTCTTGTGTGCAATTGAATTTATAGATCTTCTCTTGAGTGATTTTGAAGGGGTGGGGGTAGGAAGACAGCATCAACATTTCGACACCAAAGTCGAAACTGACCAAGAGCCAACCCCCTTGAAATGATTGATAAGTTTAGGTTTTCTTGGCTTCCCTTTCAAATCCTCTCTCTATACATGCTTTCCAAGTTTATTATACCTTAACCATATAAAATATTTGCATTTCCCCAAACAAATTATCTTCCTTGTTTGCTTATATAGGTAAATGAGGTGCCCAGGCTATGCTTTCTATTGGGAATGCTGTTCTTAATCTGTTTCCAGGTTTATCTGTTGGGCAAATTCCAGTTTCATACAAAGCAATTCAAATAGCATTTCCTTTTCAAAGAACTTCTTGCCTGTTTCATTCCAGTAGTGCATAATTATTTATATAGCATCTTCAAGGAATCCTATTGGCACTGATTCGGTGGTTCAATTCATAACCTTGAGGTCTGTGGCATGGTCTATGGAGACAGGGTTATTTAGGTTCAAATCCTGATGCTGCTACATATTTGCTGTGTGACTGATTTTAAGCGAAATATTTAAATTCTCTGTTCTTCAATATCCTCATCTGAAAGATGGAGTTAATAATACACCGTTTTGAATAAAAAGGGTTAATACTGACAAATGCGCTAAATAGCACCTATGTTGAAAACAGTACCTCACACAAGAAAATGCATGCTTAATAAGAAAAACAATATTGAGGCCAGTGCCAGTGCAAGCAACAGAGTGAGCATCCAGGAATAGCAGTGCAATAATAATGTATGTGCTTTTCCATCTACTTTTCTAGACTGTGAACACCTTGAAAGAAAGGCCAATTGTGATTTACTTAACTTTGTATCCCAAGTACCCAATACATAGTAATTTTGTTGAATGAATAAATGCTTTCCCTTCCAGTGCTTTTACTTTATTGAAATATGACATGACAATATACAAAATGTTAGGAAAGCCCTTAATATAAAAATAGAGGAAGATAAGTCCTCCTATGTGTGATTGCTAAAGAAATAGTCAAGGAAACCAGAAGAATTGAACAACGAAATGTTCTTAGGGGAGTTTTCTTTGAAGATTTAAATCAGGGATGATTACAGAGACAATTAACAAGAATCCCAGGGAGCAGAAATGACCCACATAAGAGACCACTTGGAACTCTTCCTAAATTGTAGGCAGTTCTACACATAGCTTACCAAATATATTCAAACAACCATATCTACCAAAATTTAGGGGCCAAAAAACTTGAAAGGCATATTCTAATTTGGCTTTTGAAATTATTTTCTGTGTAGTGCCTTTGATTCACAATTAGTTATGATTTCTCAGCAATCTTTAGGTACTCATGAGAAATTTTAAGGGAGAAAAATCTAAAGAACAAATTATTTCTAACTAAGAGATACCTGTGAGTATAGAATTTAATAACTGATGAAGTTGACATATGTCACAATTTGTATCTATATTTCAGTAAATATTTTGAAATTCTGAAATCAATATCCACAGCTTGGAGGCCAAATATTTCTTTTCCAAGTCTCAGGTGTTTTAATCGGCTCTTGAAATATTCTTGGGCCTTAGCTTAGGCACTCTGCCTATAGTATCTAATGGGCAAACCACCCCTGCTTGTTCAAAGACCAGGAGGCAAGTGCAATCAAGTTTTATGCTGAATATGGCAAATTTATTTTCTCTGTTGAAGCCAAGTATTTATGTGGAGGATTAGTTGGATACGTCTTTCCTAAGAGAACCAGCTGTTTTGGTAAGTAAAGACCTGTTACAAAAAGCACACACACACTCAAACCATTTTGGTTGGAAGGTGAGGTAGGGAAGAGACATATTGCTTGTTTCATCATCTGCCAGGGACATCTTGCCCTCATTTCATCTCAAAGTCTATTAACATTCAACATCAATCATAGATCTGGGATCTGAAATATTATGTGCCATCATAAAGTCTTTGCCAGAACAAATGTCCCAGCTTCTTTGAAGCAACTTAGACTCTTTTCTCTTTTTCGCCCACTCTCCCTTATGTCAGATGTTGCATTGCACACCTTGGTGCTGGATGAAAAGTCCCACCTTTGAACGATGAAGAGGAAAAGGTAAAAATAGACCGAGGTGAAAGACATCATTTAACCTGGATCAGGCGGTGGAAGGTATGCTAGAATGGATATCCAATTAGACAGGATCGTTATATTTGGTGAGTACTCATGATCCCATTAGAAAAGAATGAGGGTTGGTGTTTTGCATACCTCTTGGGGGCATCATTCACATAAGATCAGAGGTCTCCTGAAGTGATGCAAACCTGTGGATTCAAAAGGTGATCAGTGCCTCTTATTTTCAGGGAAACGCTGAACAAAATGGACCAGGAGAGAGAGAATGTTCTACCAAATTGCAGGTATGATGGACATTCCAAAAGTGCAATTGATTTCATGCCCAATTCTTGCTACACCTAAGATTTGCATAACCTAGTCCTGGGTTGGTTTGAGGGGGGGAAACCAGGATTCCACCCCTGAACCCAGGCCAAACCTTCAATGACTGGAGACTGAGAAATGGCTTTTTCTTTTTCAATTTTAATCTAGTTTCTCTTTCCCAATAGCACTTAAAAGACAAACGTGTTCTGTTCTGCAAACCTGGAACTCACTATTCGTGGTTAAGTCATTCCCTGTGAGGACTTTGTAAGGGTTATTGGAAGTTTAACTTCACAGTGAATGTGGTATAATTTACACAATGAGATGTCGTCCCTTGCCCAGGTACTTACCTCACCTATTGGGAGTTTGTCCCATTTCTCAGGTCAAGGTTTTCCTTAGGACCACAACTATGGATTTGACATTGCTACGGAACACTTTTGAACCCCTCAGAACAACACTACTTGACTACACCGAAAGAGCAACTCGCCAAAAACAATGACTAGTGTTTCACAATCCGAGTGGGTGTACTTCACCAGCTAATATGTAAATAAAGGAGTGGTGAGCTAACAGCTCAGTCCTGGAGGGGCCTCTCAAGAAAGCTACTAGAAATCAAGAGCAATTTCAGTCAAATCCTGTGACACTGTGGAATTTAGGCACAGCAGGGCGGTTGGGCTTGGAACAAGGAGAGGACAAAAGACTCCTTTCTCTCTCTGGAGCTCACCCATGTCCTTTGGAGATGGGCGGCCAGGAGGTGGGACTTGGGAACTGGTTCTGAATCCTCCCAGGTAGTTTCTATTCCGGACGTTGTTTTTTTCCTGCTTGAAACCACCAGTGAATTACAGATCGTCCCAGAAAGGAATGAATGCTGCACTGGTCACAGTGCAGGGTGGTTACATCAGGGTAACCCCCTGGTCACTTCAGGGTGAAAGCCCAACAGGCCAGCGTGACCTGCAGAGCAGAACTACCCAGGTCCAACCAGACAAAGGAAAACAAGAACCTTGGAGGATGAAAAATAATATTTGTAGGTACCAATGAAATCACTATAACAATAACAATTCAAATGTCAGTAGTTGGCACTTGCCCACACTTGCCTAATCCGGGAACATCAGACCCTAGCAAAATCTGCCCACCTTCTAAGCTTTTCTGTGACCCCAGGTGAAGTTCCATAACCTTTTGCATTTGACTCTATTGTTTTCCATTCCTGTCTCTGTGTTAATGATCCTGTTCCCAAGATTCCCTCCAAGGTCTCCATGACAATCCAGCATCTGGGTCAAGGCTGTCTATGGTGCCATAGAGCTACTCGACTTGAACGAGGTCAAACTGGTACTAACTTTTTACCTGGACATCAAAGCATGCCAGGCCTAATGGAGTCTCCTCCTGGAAGGATCCAGACAGAAATCCCAGGAGGCGAGACTGGTCCATTTGAGAACTGGATTCTGAGATGGGTGTGATTCTTTTCTCTCTGGCACTTTCACTCTGTCATTCCTATCCCTCTTCTCCCTGCCCCCCAGCATTCCCTGCAGCCCTGCTGTGTCAGCATGAATTCCCATAATCAATACTTTAGTGAGTTTCCATGGAGGCTAGATACCACCTTCTGAAAAGCATTCATTGAAGGTTATATAGCCTAGTGGCTAACATTGTGAATTACACCTAGACCTGCTTATTGTGTCCTTAAGTAGGTGACTTCATCTCTTTGTGGCCCAGTCTCCTTAATTACTAAATGGAGATAATAATAGGACTTAGCTCATAGAGATGTGGTTCCACGAGATCATTCATTTATGCCTTCCTTGTATGAATATATTTATGGCTTATCATGTTCTAAGCACTGTTCTAGATGTTAGGGATAACCACAGTACAAATACACAAAACCTCTCTCCTCACAGATCTTAAATTCTCTTTAGAGAGAGAAAAAGAACAAGCAGGGAAGTGATAGTGATAAATTCTATAAAGGTGAGGGTGAGGGTATGGAGAGTGACCTATCTGAGGGGATAGTCAGGAATGGTCTCTGTGAGGAAGTGACATGTGAGCAAAGTATTTAGCATAGTTCTGGTGTAGAGTGTTTGATAAATGAGACTATAAATAATATGATTTTCTTACTTCTTACAGATTATGGACCTAGAAATGCAGTAGGTGCCTTATTTTATTTTAAAATACATATCTCTAATCAGTATTAAAAAGTATCAGCTCATTTCACAAATACCCCACTCTTGATTATTGCACCTTAATTCTTAGTCTTTGGTTCTGGTTACCTTTCTACTGGGTGCCTGAGCAAGGTCCTGGACCCAGTGCTTGACCACTGGTCCATGTGTCCACTTTACCCCCACAAGTTTGTCAGTACCTGGGAGGGTAGACACACACTTTATAGTACAACCATTGTCTGGTTGCTCTTGTGGAATCTGGACTGTGGGTGGGGAGAAATGAATGCAGAAGTGAGCACACGGCATTTAGCAGACACCCTGCACATCACTCGAGAGTATCATGCTGTTGGTGGTTGGCAAGTCAGCGTGGATGGCATCACTGCAGAGTTATTCAGACTACTCAGGAGCCAGTGAATCCCAGAAGGCAGACTTTTCCAGTGTGGATTCTTAGAAACATTTTTTTTTCTATGGGATTTCTTGCTCAAAATGTTTGGGAAACATTGCAAACTAAATTTCTCTCCTGGAGATTCAAGAAACGTATTACCTGCTTAGATTAAAGGACTTGAGAAGTCTGTAATAGAAATCTGATTAATCTTAATTGACACCAAGTTTTCTGACAACAGAATCCCTTTCTCTCTGAACACTTATTAATGGGCAATTTTAAGAATGTTACTGTCAAGTAAGGAAAGTAATTTTGTTAATCAACTAATCACAACTTAGAGTTCTAGAATCTTAGAAATAACACAAGAAGAAACAGTCAGTAAATATGTTGTGAATGGCCCCCTTTAGGGCCATGGTAGTTGAGTGCCCACCAAGTACACCTCAACTTATATTCGTATTTATGTACACAAAGCAGTGCTCTCACTTCACCGGCACTGACATAGAGAGAACTTGGAATTCCTTTGGGGGGACCCATTTTCAGAATCTAAGACTTCGGAGGTAAAGTAATCTTAAAAACATTTTAAACCACCACTTCTGAGCCATGCGTCAAGACACTGGATTCTGTTAAAAGTAATTTTTAGCACATTAAAATATACAGATCATGAATATTTAAAAAAATAGAACAGAATCAAGGTTATAAGTACCATGTTATCCTACTTTGACCCCAATGCATCCCAATATTCCTTCCTGAGTGGGCGGGAGGAGAGCTATTACAGTGAGCCTTCTGGGAATTACACATAACCTGTAGCCTCTCTTATGGGTGCCGAGGGGCACACCCTTGGGTGTGCCATGGATGTCATGCATGTAAATCTTATCAGTCATATCTTCTATCTGATGGAAGAAGGTTAAGAAATGCTGACCTAACGCAAACCCCAGATTTTATAGATGAAAACATGGAGGCTCACAGAGAAAAAAGATCATGCTCAAATCACTCAACCTAAGGAAAAATCCATAGAACTAAGACCCAGTACCTGTCTGAGGTCAACCTGGTCTCTTCTTGCAGTACCTGTCTGAAGTCAAGCAGAGTCTTGTAAGAATTTATTGGATCAGTGTTCAAGATCCCACTCAATCTAGGATCCTTCTGTATCACCTAATAAATGAATGTTATTGTATCTCCTAAACTGAAGGAGGTTTGACAAGCTCCGTGCTTCATTCTTAGTCAAATAAGGTGCAAAACACAAAAACTTGACCTTTGCTTTATGTAGGATAACCTAGCATGTCCCATATCACTGAGCCCCTAAAAACTTCAACTATGTTGCAAGTTCTGAATCCTTGTAGTGTTGATCTCCCATTCCTCTAAGCACATTAACATTGTCAAGACATCCAGAAAATCTGCCACCTCTCATCAGGTTTGATGAAACTGATGTCATGATAGCAGTAAACTGAGGTGATACACGACATGATCATGAGTGTCTGGACTATATCTTTAGAAAGGAGAAAATAAACAAAGCCCCAAGACAATGAGCATTGCTGTTCATTGCATATTTGTGACAACTGCTTCTGATCTTCCTTTTTGGGCAAGTTTCTAAAACCAAGTATTTGACAAGTAATAGCTGGCTACCATATACATGAGGATGTGTTAATCTGTTCTAGAAAAAAAAAAAAGAGCTGCAGTTGGGGGCTCTACTTGATCAAGTTTGCAGCAACCTACTGGCTTGCCCCATGATCCAATTTTTTAGGGGCAGACAGATAAATCAGGTAAGGATATAAGGCAGATACTAAAACCCTTATGCATATAATCTGTCATTCCCCCTAGGATGCAGAGTGTTTTGATAAATTATTTTGACCATAGGGTACAGTTTGGGGACTTAGTTACAATAATTACTTTTACTCTGCAGGTCAAAGATCACATGGAAGTGTTTTGCAAATGACTAAGAGTAGCCCTTCCACTTATACATTTGGTAGCTGCTGAAATGACCACTGGGTGGACCCATGGCCCAGCGTACAAACTGAGAGGCTTCCATTATCCCCTGACTTGCACATGCCCTAATCTAAAGAAGGTCATGATATCAGGATCACACCTGATCTTGTATCTGACAGCATTTCCCTTCCCCCCACGTACGGTTACCTGCATGGTAACTAGAGTTATTTTTTGGTGAAGGACTGGGTGAATCACAACAGTACATATATATTATTTTGATGCTGAACTATCTTCCTTACATGAAGACCCAACTCCCTTTGTTGTCAATGAGTTCTGAATCTCAACATTGACTCAGGCATGAAAACTGGGCAAAAAAAAAAAAAAAAAAAATCTGATTTTGTTGGGATGACTAACCTTAACGTTCTGCTCATCCCTGAATGATATCTTTTATTTCTGTATGTTAAGCAAATATTCTTATTGGCTACACTGTACCGTGGTCCTAGGGACAACACAGCCTATTCGAGATCTTCATAAATAGCTTCAGGTTAGACGACCTGGGGGGCCATTGCTGTTTGTTACCTCTTGCAGGGGTTCTGTTCACCTCTGACACAAGGATTTCCACCTGGCCTCTGCTCTTCTGGGACCCTATTATTCCCATTCATGCTAGAAAGCCTAGTTCTGGAATAACATGTTCTATTGTCAGCCCCCATCTAAAGAGAATGCCTCTAAGGAACTTCTCAATGTTTCTGGTATCCTCCCTCTAGCCCTCTTTTCCACCTTGATAAACGGAGGGACAGAGTCAGTGCCTGAGTATCAGTCTTACACAGCTGGCCCACTCTAGCATGATCAGTTTTCTGAGACTTTTAATCCCATCCACACAGTCTACCAGGCATTCTGGCATCTCTATATCATTCGATGCCACCCATCATCTCTTCTAAGCCACTAACTACTCTAGCAGTATATTAGACATGTCTCCTAGGGCCCTTAGCCCTGTGTTGGCAAATGGTCCATTTTCTTCGCACTTTCATCCAGCATCCTCATGATCCACCCTTGGGCATACTCACCCAGTTCCTGCTGGTACACATTAATCATTTCTTGTAGCTTATTTGTATATAATTTCTCTCTACCTTTTGCAGGCTTGGTACTTCTCAGTGGTGTTATAGGAGATTTGACTGTAATTATAGGTCTAGGGGTCTTCATGAAGAAGAAGATGATAGCTGATCTTAAGAACAAACATCATCTGTAAAACACAGACCTCATTTGATGCTCTATATTATCATCAAGAAAAGGGACAGGGAATCTGTCTTCCAACAAAGAAGTGTGGGCCATTCGTGCATGCCAGTGGGTTTCAGGGAAATCTGAATTTCAAAGTTCTCAACTGCATTTCCACAAATATCCGTTTCCCAAATCTTAAGGTCCTACACTTTTCTTATCAGGCATAGGCTATATGCTTAAGCTGAGAATTCAGTCTGCTTTGAAGTTCTGCTTTGCAATTAGGTTCTGAGCTTGCTCTTCAGCTCTTTCTGCCCTCTGGCTGCAAAAAAGAAAAAAAAAAAAAAAAAAAAAAGAGTGTCTCTAAGTGTCACCAAAGAGGCTCTGGCTTTAAATGACTGAGTAATGCATTTGAGCCTTGCTTTTTTTTTTTTCTCTTAAGGAAATCAGTGGCATTTAGCAGCAGTCTCTCAATTCCACAGTCTTAAGTTTACCATTTGCTCTACACCTCTCAAGTTTCAGAAACTTTGCACAAATTAGTGCCTCCCCCAGCTTATCACAGGGGAAATTCTCAGCCATTGCTGAGAAAGCATTAAAGAAACTATCTGTACTCCACCTACCTCCCAGGAGATGTCCTCATTATCATCCAGTGAGTGACCCACCTCATGGATCCCATCCTTAGAATCTATCTGCTCTGACTGCTGGTTCCAATTACCTTAGGTGGCATTCCCTAAAAACAGCTAAAGCTAATTTATTGGAATAGTGCTCTCAGGAGAAGGGAAGTGAGAGTAGCAGAATGGGCCAAGAGGGAAAAGCAAGGATATGGTGTGGGCAGAAGACCAGCCTGGTCCCACAAAAAGCTCTGCAGCACAAATTGCACAATATAGTTGGATCTCCCTCAAGATAAGGATATCAGTCTTTGTGTCCTGTGTCATCATTGGTTACTGGCTACCCTAAGGATTTGACAGGATACCTGATGTGTGGGGCTGACCACTCTTGTTCAGCAGAAAATGTTCTGAAGAAGTGGTTGCTGTAGGTCATTAGTAGCCTTTCCTCACAGCTCCAGGGGAATGGGTGCCCTAGCCAGGTGACAGGGAAAGAGGTGGGGTACCCACAATGTCCATTACAGTCAATTTCTGTAATAACTCCCGGTCCCTTGAGAGTAGGCTTGATATCAGGAGATAACCAAAATGTTATTTGGATCCTGGAAAGTATGCATAGTAAACAATACGTATTTTGTTTTGTTTGTTTTTAAATACAAATAGCATTTTCTGTAAGGTGATGATCATGCTTTACACAAAGAATTCTCCCCCTACCTTCCTCTGTGACATAAACTACATTATATGTAAGTTCCATCAAGGAGTTCCAAATATTTTATCAAGTGTTGTTATCATTAGATTGTGTCTAAGTGATCACTTTGATGTGGTCAACATGTGCTTAGATGCCTAAACTCAAGAATGTATGAATAAAAGCCAGGTCAGTCTCGTTAGATAAAAATAGATCATAAAAATGAACAGTTGACAAAAGATTTTAAGTGGTGTTTGGCTTCCCTAGAGATTAAAGAAATTCCTGGTAAAGAAAGGAACTATTTTGGTTACTTATCATGTGAGCAAATAATCAATGAGTGTAAAATGAGATAAATATTCTTCAAGTATTTAGGGTAGAAGCAGAATGGGAAAAGAGTTTTTGGAAAAGAATCTGGCAATGTGCATCAAAATTCTGAAAAAATTAACTCCCTTCCCAACCTGATCCAGTAATTCTACTTCTAAAGATGAATTAGAAGGAAATAATCAATGGCTCCCCAAAAGCTGTTTGTCTGAGGACTCATGTAGTCTTATTTTATGTAAGTGGAAAGTAGAAAATGACTAAAATTTTAAATGTTCAAAAATTGTAGAATAAGTACATAAATTGTGGGCCACTCAGATGATGAAATATTGAGCTTCAGGATTGCCTTTGGATTTGGATTTCATTCCAACTGTCTTTCCACAGCTTCATAAAGCAAATGAATTTAACATAAATTAGTTGCCTTGGAGATTAAATGGAGATTATTATTAAATTATTAAATGGAGATTATAATAATTCTTTTTTTTTTTTTTAACAAAGTGTTTCTTTATTTTTATTTATTTATATACAAACACTGGGTACAGTCAGAAGCACGGGAGGGTGAGATAATTCACCAAAGCCAGAGTGGGGAGCAGAACAGGCAGCCTGACAAAGCACACTGCTGAGGAGAGCATCGGGCGTGGCAGGAGAGTTCTGCTTGCCATGTGGGACCCTCGCCTGGTGGCCGGGGATTGAACCAGTGCTGCAGAGGCTGTGGGCAGCTTCGCAGCCCAGCGCTCAACCGCTGCGCCACTGGGGAGGCCCATAATAATTCTTATCTCAAAAGGTTGTTATGTGAAATACTTTGAATAGTGCCAGGCTAAAAGCTATTATGTCTTACATGAATATTTATATATGCTATACTAACTAAGTGAAAAGGCAGGACACAAAATGTATATATAATATGGTGCAAATCTTTAATGATTATGTAAAGGAAGCTAAATAAATGGTTAAATTGTTTTCAGATCCTGATGAGCACAAAAGGAAAAACTTATCTAACTTCTTCTAATAACTCCTATAACAATTAGCCACTTTCATAGACCAAAATAGGGGAAAGTATCACACACTAAATCATAAATGTTCTTGGAAATTATTGAGGATCACAAAGAAATTTTGTTTGTGTAAATTACAGCTATGGATCTTTATGTTCAAAATTAAATTTAAAATTAAATTTCTAAATTTATGCACAAGCACACAGCTGTTAGAATAATGATTCTCATTGCATCTTGAAGTTTCTGGAGAATTCCATACTACACTCATGAGAGAGTAAGATTAACAAATGAATAATGACTTATTATTATGGATGCCTAGTGGACCTTTGGTCCATACTTTGCCATGTAACATTAAACCACTATTGAGTAGAAATCAATTATGTTTTTGTTTTTGGCTTCTGTGTTTTTCAACTTTTCTACAGTGATAATATGTGATTTTATAATTATAAAATATAACAATAAATTTTAAATGTATTTATTATGGTCATACTACCTGAGCACACATTCAGTTAGATCAGAATCTCTTCCATGTAAATAACAGCCCTACGTTTTCCTGAGCATCAGGAGTGTCTTCCTAAAATGATTTCGTAAGATCTGCAAATATGCAAGGACTAACAGTTTTGCACAATTGAACTTATTTTCGATGCTTGTTGATATACCAGTCAAGCAATTAAAGAATACTCTTTGGAAACTCTTGGGAGGAAACCTGAATACTGACTGTAAGAGTGACTGGCTGATGGCCCTTTTCTAACATGCCCATGCACAGAGGAGAGTTGTCACCCCTCAGAAGCAATTTCACCATCAAGGTAAAAAAACCATTTCTCAACATCTTCATATATTGAGTGATCACACTATCACAAACAAGAATACAGAAACTAGAGAGTTTCAGTCATTTGCCCAAAGAAATATACATAACTAACAAGCAGAATCCAGATTTGAACCTACAAGTTTGCCTCAGTGAAGAGCTTATGTTCCTGACTCTGTATGCTATCACCTTTTTAACAAGGTGGTATGGTATCAGGGATGACAGTAAGATATAACTGCCTGAGTATTGGTTATAATATATATGGGGATGGAGAGAGGCAAGTGGGAGGAAGATAGGGCTTGGAGTAAGTTGAGAAAGAAATAGAGATGTTTTGATCCATCTGAATATGTGGAGAAGTCAGCAATACGAAGCTGAAGGACCTGAAGAAACAAAGAACCCCACACTCACTGCCCACACCAGGTGTCTTGGCAACTAAAATCTAGGAACAAATCAGAGCTATAACTCTCTTAATGGGTTGAGCTGACATCAGAGCTGCCTACAAACCATGTTTGGAAAGGATGGAGGAAGCAGAGAGCTTAGTCTTCCTTTAATTCAACATCTCTGTGAAGTCCTTACTCACTTAAGATGGCAGCTTTCATTCACCCAACATCTCAATAGAACCCCAATGAATCCATCATCCGACCATCCAATGAATACAAGCAAGAAGGAGTCCTGAGAACATGAAAAAAAAAAAAAATGTGTGCTGGTGAAAAACAACAGTTTCCTTAAAGAAGAAAGGGTGGGAAGAAGAGACGGAAGTGGGTCCAGGTCAAACCACAAGTCCAGAAGAATTTGACCAACAAGTCAACTGACGATCCTATTCTTAAAAGCAGGAGACTTCTAAATGGCTTGGAATGCAGGCATGATGAGCACCACTGGAGTAATCAAGTTGGTCCATGAGATTGAAACTTCACTTTGAAGACAATAGAATAACAAATCAGAAATCTTTGTCTTTGAGGATTGTAGAGTTGTCATGCTCTCTGGCAATACATGATAGTGAAATAAACTTCTACCTCTTACTTTGAGTTTTGATCACTCACAAGCAAACTTAAACTTAACTAGTGCAAGAGGGTTCACAATAGTTTCAAAAGTCAAGATCTCCTATTTCCCTGGGGAAAAAGTCATGCACACTAATGATACCGAGTAACAACTTTGAGTGCTTACTATATCTCAGTCACTGTCTAAGTACTTTACATGCATTAGTTCATCTAATCCTCACAATAATCCCATGAAGCCAGTGCTATGTTATCCTTGATTCACATATGAGGAAACAGGAATGAGGCAAGTTAGCTACCTTGCTCAAGCTCATAGCTCATGTAGTAAGTAGTAGAACTGATGTCTGAGCCCAGAAAACCAGGCTCCTAACCCAACTCTTAACCACCATATTAACTAAAATTTCAGAAGTCCAAATCAGATTAGTTTTGGCTGTCTTTCTTTCTACCACATAGAACTCTTTTTGTCTTTCATTGATTTCAAGTAGGGAATTGAACGCATTCCTTAATACAGCGGTCTGGGGTGGGAGGCTTTTTTTTTTTTTTTTTTTTTTTTTTTTTAGGAAATATGGGACCCATAATAGAAATAGAAGTGTGAAGGTAAAGTGATAAAAAGGCTCCTTTTATCAATTGGGTATCCCTACTCTAATCATCTCTAAACTCTAAATGGATGGCATGACTCTATCAGCATTGACACAATCTAAAGGTACACAATTCCCAAAACATAAATTGTATGTGAAATTCATGTGTATTGCTATACAAATATAGTCTTGGGTGCATTCTGTGGTAAACCCCCCCAAACCCCCAGTCCTCTTTTTAGAGCTGGTGACTCCATTTCTGAGCAACTGGGAATATTAGTTTCTGAATCTCATGGCTGCATTCCTCATTGGGAACTGCCTTTGGCTGAAGGAAACCACTTACCCAAAGCCATGCCCTCTTAGGGGGTGGCCTGCAGCCAGTGACTGACTCATGGGAGTAGAAATGCCCAACTCCTTTGCCTCAATTCATGACTAGTCTGAGGATCATCCTAGCTCTGGGTGTCTCTGTTAGGATGGCTGAGGTCTCTGCTGTAAGTGCATCTATGTCAGCTTCCCCTTTTGCCCAACCTGCTTTCCTCATTGTCATTATATCGGAGTTTACCTTTGACATGGAATCTGGAACAGATTCTTACAGGTGTATTGCCTTAGACTACCTCAGCAAACCTGCATGAAGATTTACATTTCAGAATCTGTGTCCAGAAGACTCAATCAAAGGTAATTATGTGTATTATCAAATGTAGTCCCAAATTAAAATTCAAACAAGAGTGAGTGAAAATAAATGCGAAGAGTTCTATTTATATCCCAGCAGTCTCCTGTGCACACCTAGACTGTGCCTATCTGTTTTGGAGCTGCTCCCCAAAGGTTTAGCACATAATTTACATTAATCACAGACCAGAGATGGGAACAGAGGTGCTGGAGGAAGAACTCCATGAGGAAGAAGAAAAAAAGTGAGCCCTTCCCTCACCCTTCCCACCCAGTTTAGAATCCCTTGGCATAGGTGCTCACAGCACCCACTTCCTCTCCCTTGGGGACATTCATCATACATGTGATAACTTGTTCAATGATTGTCTGCCCAAAAGACAATTCAAATTCAAACCTTGTGTCTTTCCTGTTCATTTTTGTAGACTTGATACCCAATAGTTCCTATATTCAGTAGATGCTCATTGGCTATTTTTATTTATTGGGAAGGAAAGAGGAATAGAGGGTGAGAGAGAAAGAGAAGAATAGAGAGCAAGGGAAAAGGAAAGGGACGAAGAGGGAGAAGCGTAATTAGGATTTGTTCACCCTATATTCTCAGCTTCCAATCATGCATACAGGATGAGCCCTTTCCCAGCTGTCCAGCAGGTCCTAGGGGCCACCGTAAGCCTGGTGGGGCCCCCACAAGAGGTGTGGAAGGAGGAGGTATCCATTGTTTCATCCAATAGATCTGATGAAACTTACTGTGCATCAAGCAACCTGCTCTCCTCCAGGGTTACAAAGGTGAATGAGAACCGACAAGGTCCCGGATCTTGTGCAGCTCAGAGCATGGCCAGGGAGGGGAGAAGGAGGATGGGTGGGTAGAGGATGTGGGGGTTGTTGGAGGGTAGTTATTAATCAAACAAGAGCATAGAAAAATATAACAATCTAAGGTAAATTCTCTAAAGAAGGGGACATGCTCTGAAAATGGCATCATCTGCTGTGTATTTGGGGTGGTGCCTGGTGCACTGGGTAAGGATGGCAGGAAAATCCCCTCAGAGATGACTTCCCCAGAGGAGGAAGCATCGCTTGAACTGTACCTGTTGGATCTGGTTATCTGGTTATTTTTTCTCAACCTCAGCACCATCATTTGGGCCAGATAATTCTTTGGTGTGGAGGCTTGTCCTGTGCACAGTACTATCTTTAGTGGCAAGCTTGACCTCTACCCACTAGACGCTAGTAGCACCACCCACTACACCCCAGTTGTGACCATCAAAATGTCTCAGGTCACTACTACCTACTCCCCCACCCACTCTCCTCCGCCCCTCTCGGCCATGCTCTGAGCTGCACAAGATCTGGGACCTTGTCAGTTCTCATTCACCTTTGTAACACTGGAGGAGAGCGCATTACTAGATGTACAGTAAAACTGCCCCCAGATGAGAACCACTGAACAACGGGGAGAGGTCAGGTGCTGGGGGAACACAGGAGGGCAGAAAGGGAAAAGGTATGGCTGGTGAAGGAGCAGCCTCTGCAGAGCCACCAGGGTGGGAGAACCATGGGGCTGGAGGGGTTGGCGATCAGTCTGAGAGGCAGACAGGGCCAGACCCTGCAGATTTTTGAAGAAGGAAACCAAACCAATTGTCTGCTTCCTGGTAAAGAAAACATAGACATGCAGAGAGAGGGTGGGAGCCTGCAGGACTAATGACAGGATCTCATGACGCTAATCACTGGGATCCAAAAACTAAGAAATAAGCCTCCATAAATCCGGAGCCCTGAGACAATATTAATAGAGCTGGGTTAGCACATGTAGCCCATCTATCCTGGCTCCCAGGGCTGATGAGGGGATGACAGATGAACCCAAGTGAGGCATGAAGGCGTGCCAAGGCTCCAGCATTTAATAAATCAGCTGACACTCCCCTGCATTTGCATTGCTAATGGCAGTACTTAAACCCCAGGTGTTGCTGTAGAAACTTGTCCTGCTGCTGCTTCCCCATCTAACTTCCCAAGGGAGTTGGCAAAGGGCAGCAGGGTGCTAGGCTGTTAGGACTGAAATGCATTTTAAAATCAGCCTTAACTGGTGGATAAAATGAAAGATCCAGCCACAGATGCACAGGCTTGGAGTCCTGATGAGACCTCAAACACCAGGTCCCTAAAGCAGAGCTGCCCTGGAATGGGACCCACACATCTTGTCTCCCAAATGCATCTTTTCCTTGAGCTCCCAGATATTTCACCACAAACTCATTTGCTAGTCAGGGGTAACCTCTAGTAAGTGAAAGTTGACCACTTTGGTTCACAGTTTCTGCCAATACATGTTGAAATAATTTTCTCTTGGAGGGGTGGGCAGGAAACTCTCAATACTGAAATCGGTAGCTTTTTCAATGTCTTCTCCATAACCCGTCTACCTCTAAGATTCCCAAGTGCTCTCACGGGGTATGTCCTTTGGGATCACTCTTCCAGATTTTCCTTTTAACTCAGTTTCCAACTCAGTGTGTGTGTTTTTTTGCTTTGTTTTTTAAAGTGAAGCAACACTGGCTTACAGCATTGTGTAAGTTTCAGGACTAAAGCTCCACAACTGAAGAGATATGTATTCCTCACCACGGCCACCATGAAAAGTTCAGTTCCCAACACCATCTTCCAGTTGACTCCCTCTGCCTGCCCCACCCACCTCCCATCGCTCTTCCCCTCGGGTAAACCCCATTTTGTCAGAACCTGAGGGCTTGTTTCTGTTTCAATTATTCATTTTTTTAAAAAAAATTTTATTCCACATTTCAGTGGAAGTATTGAGACAGTACTTGTCTTTCTCCATCAGGTTTATTTCACTTAGCACGATCCCCTCAAATTTCATTTGTATTGTTGCAAATAGCGAGATTTTATCATTTTTAATTTATTTTTATTTTTTTAATTAAAGAAAATAATAATAAAAGCTTAGAAGTAGTCCACCTTCTTTACACATTGATCCTTTGATGAAAACTTAGGTGGTCTGTGTATCTTGGTTATTGTGAATATGGCTGCGATGAACAAAAGGTGTGAATATGGCTGCGATGAACAACACTAATTTTTGAATTAGTGTTTTTGTATTCTTTGGATAAATATCCAGAAGCAGAATTTGTAGATCATAGGTAGTGGAAATTTTCCATTTTTTGAGGCAGTTGCACCCTGTTTTCCATAGTGACCACACCAATTTCCATTCCCACTGACAGTGTGTGAATGCTTCCTTTCCTCCACATCTTCACCAACACTTATTGTTTCTCTTCTTTTTGATAATAACCATTCTGGTAGGTGTGAAGTGAAATCTCATTGTGGTTTTGATTTGCATTTGTCTAATGGCAAGAGGTGAAAAACATCTTTTCATCTGTGTGTTGGCTACCTGATGAAATGCTTATTTAGAGTCTCTGTCCATTTTTAATTGGATTGTTTGTTATTTGTTGTTGTTGAGCTGTATGCATTGTGTAATTGTGTTGGATAGTAACCCCTTGTCTGATTCATTCATTTGCAAACATCTCTGATGTTTTCATTTGCTGTGCACAACTTTTTTAGCTTGAAGTGGTTCCATTTGTTTATTTTGCTTTTGTTTCCCTTGCCATTAGAGATGAGTCCACAAATCACTAAGATTGATGTCAAAGAGTTTATCTCCTATGAACATGAGTATACAAATACCTGCCTGACATCCTGCTTTCAATTCTTTTTGTTGTATACCTAGAAGTAGAATTTCTGAATGGCATGATACTACCATTTTTTAATTTCTTGAGGATCTGTCATACTATTTCCCACAGCAGTTGCATCATTACACATTCCCACCAACAGTGGATAAGGATTCCAATTTCTCCTCATCCTTGTCAACACTTGTTCTTTTGCTTATTTTTCTTCATTATTTTTAATAGAGCCATCTTAATGGGGATGAGATGATGGTACCCCTTAAATTTTGAAACAAGAAGTTATCTTCTTCACCTCACTATAGCCCCTGCCTCACCCCTAGTTACAAGTCAACATCTAGTGAGCCTGTGATGCTGACAGGTGTGTTTTACATCCCACAGGTGATTCTGCATAGGAGAAGTTACTGTGTATTGGATTAGAAGCTTGGCTCCACCAGTAAAAGCTATGTGACCTTGGGCAAGATACTTAACCTGTCTATATCTTAGTTTCCTAATTGATAAAAAGAGGGTAACAATTTTATTTACCTGATAGAATTGTCATGAAAATTAAGTGGATTAGTGTGTGTGCATATGTATATATCTTAGACATGGTTAACCTCATATCTGAAGAGCAATACCTATCATTATCATAGATATCACTTTTGATTGTAGATGGAATTTTTAAAAATAAACATCATTTTGGAAATAATTTTAGATTTACAAAACAATGGGTCCCCATTCAACTCCAAATATTAACCTCTTACAGACCATGGTACATTTGTCAAAACAAAAAAAAATTACTATTATCTGGACTATAAGGCTTTATTCACACTTCACTGGTTTTTCCACTAATGTTCTTTTTCTGTCCCAGGGTCTAAGCCAAGACACTACATTGCATTTAAGATGTAGCTCTTTTGATTTGTTTTGCTTTATTTGTGTTTCTGTTATTTTTCCTGAAGAGCATTTTCAAAAACTGGAGTAACGTTATTCTTTAGATGGACCATGTTCTCCAGTCTCTACAACCTTCTACTACCTATCACCATGTGTTCTCTCTATTTACCTGCCAGCACCTAGAGATACATGCATCTGTAACCCTGAATTCATCAACAACTCAATCAATTCCTTCCCTTCTAAGGACTGTAATTTCATGATTAATTTTGGGTTTCCAAAAATTCTTCATTAAAATTCACTTACTGTCATTTATATAGTCCATGTCAACCAATTCATAGATAAATATCATATCAGAAATTAGTTGACAGGAAAAACCTCATGGGAAAAGTTAGTGAAGGAGGATCAGGAGGTGAGAAGGCAATAGGGGGCGTGAAGGCACCTCTAAGGAAGGCCAGCCAGGTGTTGATAGTAGACTTAACTGCCTTGTCTCTTGGGGAGGGCTCTGACTCTTGCTTTTTAGCAATACAACCGCCTCCACCCTCCACCCCCTACTCACTTGCCCCATCCCTCTTCACCCCCACACTCCCAACAGCACCCTGGGTTTTCAGTCCAGAAGAGCCCAAAAGGTTGCTGTCTTGGGCCATTCACCTGGTTCTGCCTCCTCCTTTCCCAGCACTGAGTAATTCAGATCCTTGGTGGTGGATGAAGAAAAAGTCTAGAAAAAGCTCAGTCACTTAAAATAATTTAAGGATTCTCTCTTTGCCAGCACAATGCAAAGTCCTAATTAAGAATTCAAAATGATGGATGTGACAACTAACCTTATTGTGGCAGTTATTTGCAATACATAAAATACCAAGCCATCGTATTGCTCATCTTGAACTTACACAATGTTATATGTCAATTTTATCTTGATACAGTTGGAGGGAGGCATAGTATGAATCCTTGTGTGGGTATCTCTGGGGTCAAATCTTGCCCGCCTGCTATGTTGGGCTAGCTATGGGACGCGCTAGAAATTGGTAAGGTCTGTGTTTTTGTTATTCCTTATGTAAAGTGGGGATAATAATAGTACTCCATAGAGTTATTGTGAAGACTAAATGTGTGTGTGTGTGTGTGTGTGTGTGTGTGTGAGAGAGAGAGAGAGAGAGAGAGAGAGAGAGAGAGAGCACCTTAGTAATTTTTGTAAATGTGTGTGGCAGAAAAAACTTAGGAACCCAGAGCTTCTGAATCCAAATCTGCTTTTTGGACTCAGGACTGAAAGAAGCATCCTTCCTCTACCCCCATTTTACAGATGAAAAAAACTAAACCAAGAGAAAAACTTTGTTTTAGTTCAGGAAATCAAATTAAGGGAGGAGAATAAAAGAAAGCAACTGAAATAAAAACAGAACGAACAACAGGCCCAGAATGAATAGAAGCTAGGTAGACAGGGCGTCCACAGAAATGTGAGGGCTGGGAAGGTTAGCAAAACAGTGAGCTCATTTCTGACAGATAACTGGAAAGAACAAGCCAGGTTGTCAGCCCACCAACACGCCAGCAGCAGTCCTACCCGGCACGCTGCCACCAGCTCAACGTTCCTTTCAACCAGCCTGGCCACATCTGAGGAGACTCTGCTCAAGCCCTTGGAGATTAGCTCTGCCTTCCTTCTTTCTAGATGGCTCCCTGTTGGCTCGCATTGGCCTCGGTTCCTGTTCTCAGCCACACCGCCCCATGCAGACTGGTGAAATTGGGATATTCAGAAGGACCCACCTACACACAGAACACCTGTCCTGAAAGCTGCTCATCATGGAATTAGCATTTGTTGTAGCACAATTTGGCCCCTTCCAGAAACATGGTTTCTCTTCTCCAGCCATCCCTATAGAACCTGACTTAATCTACACACACACACACACACACACACACACACACACATAAACACACACACATGTGAATAGGAAGGAACAAAGACTTTTTGCTGTCCCCACTGGTTAAGTGATTCCATTTGGCCTGAGCAGACTCAGAATTGCCCAATGGCTACAAGTCAAATGGTGGCAGAGTAAGATAAATGAGAAGGCACCGGGACAGAAGCTGCCAGGGATGAGAAGGGCTCTAAGGTTTCTTATCTCTGGCCCCTTCAAAGATTTTTTCCCTTGTGAAGCAACATCTGTATGTGTCTAAGTGACAAAACATTCCCACCCACCACCTTCCCCTCCCCCCCACCCTTCCCTCCCCCCCACCCCCCCTCCCACCCCCCACCCCCCCTCCCACCCCCCACCCTCACCCCATGAAGTGGAAGGAGCACGTCCACCCACCTGCTCCACTCCCACAAGATGAGGTCACCTCCTGGGCGCTTTCCTGTGTGTCTGAGTGAAGCTGGCAGCCGGCTTGATCTCCTGTCTCCTGCTCCTGCGGGCGCCCTCTCAGTGGCCTCAGGTAGGGGCTGAGACTTCAGAAGCTTCTACTTTCTGGGAGAGGAGTCCAGTGCCAACTCACCTTGGCAGGTCCCAAACCAGATTTTCCCGGCTGGCCCTCCGTTTGTATTACTTTATCCCGCTCAAGAAAGGCAATTCTTTACACATACCATTCAATGCAGTGCACTCTCCAGGCTTTGGCGGAATGTTGCTTATAGATAAAGTCACACAGCAGAAAAATAGCATTTCTGGGAAACTGTGACCCACTTGGAATTCTGGAAAAATAATCTCTTACCCTATGGATGCTTAGAGCACAAAATATTGTCAGGTTTGTACAGGAGGTTGGGAAGAGGAATCATGTTTTAAAGAAAAACTTGGAGAGCTGCTTAATTTTTTAGAGTTTAAAGTGTTATGTTACATGCAGTATAATACACACCTTTCAGTATATAGTTTTTTGAGTTTTGACACAGCCATGCATCCATGGGGCACGATCACAGCTGAGATACAGAATACATCCGCAAAAGTTTTACTTGTGCTCCTATTGCTGGTTGAATTGTGTGCTCGCAAAATTCCTATGGCGAACTCCTAACCCACTTTTCCTGCAGTGCCTCAGAATGTGATCTTATGTGGAGACAGCGTCTTTGCAAAAATTATCAGGTTTAAATGCAATCACTAAGGTGGGTCCTACACCAATTTGAGTAGTGTCCTTATTATTAGGGGAAATTTGGAGACACACAAAATCTCCTTTTTAATTGGATTGTTAGTTTTGTTGTTTCTGAGTTTGAGTGGATAAAAGTTCTTTACCAATAGGTATTCTGCAAATATTTTCAACTAGATCATGGTCTGGCTTTTTATTTTCTCAACTGTAGCTTTTGAGGAGCAGTAGTTTTAAATTTTGATGTAGTCAATTTATCCATTTTTAATAATGGATCATGCCTTTGGCATCATATCTAAGAAATCTGTGCTCATGGTCACGAGGATTTTTTAGAACCTCTGCTTTTCATCCTGACTGAGCAGCTGATTCTGACCCTAGACAAAGTCATCGTCTCATCCTTAGTTTACTCATTTGTGAAATGTGGACACTGAAGTGATAAGTATTATTCAAAGTAAGGGAATGTGGTTTTAACTGAGACATGCATGCTACCTCAGCATATAAAACACAAGTTTTATATATCCTGCTTCTTTTGAGCAATGCTTCTTCACCTTATGTGTCTTCACAAATTACTTGAGGGCCTTGTGAAAATGCAGATTCTGAATCACAGAGCTGGAGTAAGGTTGAGGATCTGAGGTGCTTACAAGGCCCAGATGATGTATTCTGTTGCTTTCAGTGTTAAAGCATCAACATACTCTCAGGACCAAAATGTGAGGTTTACCTCCGTCAACAAAAGACTGGATTTCTACAGCATGTTTCTTCTGAAGAGAACAAAGTTCTTTCAGATCAGCAATTCTTTTTTTCCCCTTTCTGTCTGTCCATTATTATCCCCAAATAACAGATGGTATACTGAAGCCCAAGGTTAAGCCAGTTTCACAGAATGAGGCAGAGAAGAAGTGACTAGTAACTGGGGACTAGTCCCGTTTTTAACCTTATGATAAAGAATAGCTTCTCATTGCAAAGTGGAGAACTTGTTTTGCTGCATCAAAGTTCAAACTGATTTATGGAAGAGGGGATAAATTTTTTGTCTCAGGTCACTGAAAAGTTTGATATTACACTGGCTGCAGGTGGAGTCAGATCTATGGTTTAAATATTCTTAGGAATATGATTTCCTGGATGTTCTAGTTCTACACTCTTCTGATCTGATTTCTCCACTAGTCAGACTCTTGATAGGCCATGTATGACCACTGCTGTGCTAGGCCAACGTTCAGCACCACCAGGAGAAAGAAAAGCTCTCCTTTCCCAGTGGTTTTCAGAAAAAGCCCCACATTTGAGTTTGTTGGCCTACTTCAGACCGCAGGCCTATTCATGTAACTGTGGCTGTGGCTGGAGAGACTATGAGAGGCAGAAATATGATGGACCAGGCCGAGGTGATGTAGTCTTGGGGATGAAGTCAGTTTCACCTAAACCACATGGACTTCAAGTCTGAAAGGAAGGGTTCCCAAAAGAAAGAGAGATCTCCTTTGTGGGGTGAACAAAACAATGATATCTACCACAGTCATAATGAATTCATGTGCTTGAAAGACTGTTTTTGTTGTATTTATAAGGGGAACAAGAAACAAGAATCTGTAACTCTGGTTGCCCAGGAAACACTCACTGAGCCTTTGATACCATGACTCCTCTTTTACCCCTCAAGTGTTTCCCCAGCTCTTAGGATTCCCCCCATTTCAGTGTAGCCTCCCAACTCCAAAGTTCAAGATTTTCATGCCATCTTTCTCAATCTGACAAAGGCATCATAGTACTAAAAATTTACATTCCTACCCCTTCCAGAGTTATTGGGTCTTGAAGTGAAAATTACAAAAGAAGGCAATGCTTGATATAGAGTGTGCGCTGAACACAGAATTTCAGGCATCGGGAGCTGTTTTTCTCCCTAGGAGAATAGGGTCTCCTTAGTCCTGCCAAATCATCTAGCTGATTCACAAAGTTGTTCAAGGTCATTGCTTCTAATCCTAGAACAATTCCTCTGTCTGGAGGTGGCCATGGAAACAGGTGGAGTCACAGCTGGGCTGTTTAAAAACGATGTCAGGACTGTCTTGGGAGGAATCTCCAAACAGGAGTGCAGGTGGCAAACCTTGCTTAATTATCAATGTGAAAAGCCTGTAAATTGAGAGCTCAGGAGGGGAACATTCTTGCTTTGTCCCTGGCAGACAGAAGAGGCTGGTTGGGGCCTGATGGCCATCAACTGCAGTCATTTGGGTGGTTAAAAACACCCCTTAACTGTCACTCTGCAGACAGGCCCACAGGACTCCCTGGCAGGAGAAGGGTGGCTAAGAACTGGTTCTGGCCAGAGATGAGAACTTATTCTTTTCATTTTATTTTTGTGTGTGGCATCTAGTTGATACTCTCTAATGTCAGGTTAGGCTCATAGGGTATTCGCTGAATGACACAAATTCCAGCTTCAGTAACAGTACCCCAGTGTCAATAGTCAAATGTAAATAGATTGCCTTATAAAATGAGAAACTAAGGGTGCAGAGTCCCAGCCTCCCCCTTCCTGAGTGTATGAGCTATGAGACCACACTTGGCACCCGGAGGCGCTTCTCCCTCCCGCACCCAGCACACACAATGACCCCTTTTATGCGGGCCCCGCCAGACTCCATGGATAAGGGCGCTTGGTGTGTGCAGAGTCTGACTACAGTACTACTGTACGGGGTAATCATTAACCTGAAATGGCATTTATGATGATGAGATGTGTGTGCTGCTCTCCCTTCATCCCTCCAGCAAACAGAATGTACTGACTCTAAAACAGGTAGGACCAGTTGCTGCCCAGCCTCAAAGACACAGTGTTCTGCTAAGGAATTAACCATGCATAATGGGCCCATTTAATCGGGCAGCAGGCGCTTTCTCTGGGCTACACCAATCCAGCAGTTGGGCCTAGACCCCAGGGGCTGGTGAGTAGGTTTAGGTTTCTAAATGGGCTTTGTTCACTCACTGAAAGAAAAAACTCCAAAGCCCAGGGTAAAACCCTGGGAATGGAATTTAACCTTCCTAGGGCTTCCTCAGTGGGAGTCAGGGACTGAATAATCCGTTTGGAAGGGTTCATATCTAAATCAAGGGTTAATCTCCTTAGGGTCTTTTGTGTAGGATTTGGTGAGGTTGGGAAAAACCATGCTTTAAAGAGTAGCTTGAGGTGAGGAAAAAGACTCAAATCATGCAGCCAGCTTGGGTTGGAACTAGAAGCAAGACAGGTTCTACAGATCCTTGAGTTTGGGCCTGACCAGAGCCAAAGGAGCAGTCACCTTGGTTTGGGTCGTTCATTATCAGGCAGATCTCTGATGAGGGGGGCTCAGGCATCATTCCTTCCCTGTGTCCCTGCCACTTACTTGGGCAGAAGTGGAGAAGCAGTAGATGCAGAAAACTTAAGAGTTAGCAGGAACCTGGACTGGGCTGTGGGTCCTGGAGCTGGGTCATGGTAGCTATAGCCAGGAGAGATGAGCGCCAGAGTCATTGCTGCAGCCACGGTCATTAGGTGGCCTCTAGGTGTGTGTGGGTGTGTGTGTGGGGTGGTTCTCCCATTGTGAGCAGCTGGGCTTCCCTCCTGGGCAGGGAAGGGGCAGAGGGCAGCACTGGGCATGCAGATGCTGAAAGGGAAAAGGAAGAACCCCAAACACACCGCCAATTTGCAGCTTTTACCTTCTTCCCAGCACCATTTGAGCCTTTCTTAAAAAATGATAATGTGCTAGTTAGGACCATCGAGTCCATTTTATTGAATTATTTTCATTCCCCCACCCCTGGATTTGCAGATGTAGTGACTTGGCCAAGGGCACAGGGAGAACTGGTAGCAGGTCCCCTGCTTCCTGTCTGTAGCTGTTCCCAATGACCACGTGGCCCCTGTGCTCAGTGACTAGGGGCAGACCACACCTCAATGGGTAGCAGCAACAGCAGGAGGCTTCCTGCAGCCTCTGGCAAAGGCATGACTTTGTGGTGGAGTTCAGCCCCTGTGCTATGCACATTACTGCATCCGTAAGCATCAATTTTTTAAATTAAAAACCCCTGATTGGTACACCTGAACTAATATGTTAATTATGTCTCAATTAAAAAAAAAACAACCTTTGATAGGCATATTTTTAAATTGGTTCTCTACAAAAATATAGAAAGTAAAACTTAGGGGATGTCTTACCTAAAGCAACAAGGTTTAAAATGTGTATCCAAGCAATCTGGCTGCAGAATCTGTTTACCTGACCATTGTACTGCACTGCCTTGCTTCAGGGGAGGGAGTGGGGCCATGTGCCCTTATTCAGATGGAGCTGTAAAATAACCTAAGCAGTCCACATTAGAAAACCAATTGCCTAACGGGACACCCCCCTCAGGCTATGGGCTATCACTGGTTGGGGAGAGGGGCCCCACCATGGAGACAGAGCCTGTTGCTGTCCTCCCGTGCTCTCAGCCACAGAGAAAGCATTTCTTCTTCCTCAGTGTGGCCAGGCATGCGCACACCCTGGGTCCCGGTGGTGGGTGATCTCAGACAGAGAACAGCTATAAACCTCCAAAGAGGAAGAAAACAGTGTGGTGGCTCTCTAGTTTCTGCTGCTAAAGCAGACAAGACATCAGCTCCCAAATCCTGGAAGGCTTGTCCAGTAAAATTCAAGATTCAACATCCTCCTGTGAAGTTGGGTACAGGGTGGGCAGTGGATGGGAAAACGGGAGCCATAGTCACTTTGAAAAATGACCAAATATACTTGACATATATTTTTCTCTCTTGTCCTGAGGAGACTCATTCCTGACCTAATTCTCAAAATTGGAAGTGGGGAGTGTGGCTGTTTTCCAAAAGGATAAGCCAATCTGGGTCCAGAAGTCTCGATAATTGGCATTCTGTCCCAGAACCCTGGGCGGAGGCAGAGAAAGAGGCCTAGGTGACTGGTGGGTTGCCAAATGCCTCCTTCATTCTGGGTGTCATGACATCAGGTCATAATATGTGCCTCCCAATGACATACAATTCTAGGAAAAATGTTTTGCTTTGATAAACTAGAACTAGCTGACCTCAGGGAAGAATGAGAGCCCAGAACCACGTGGTCCCAGTGGTAGGTCTGGGCTGGAGTTGCTTTATTCTCAAAAACAGCTGACTCTAGAGGTGAGCGGGACTTAGTACAGATAATGAGGATTTTGATTGTCTTACACACACCATGTCCTCATCAAATGCCATGGTGAGAGGCCCTCTTTTCAGGGACGCCTACCCATAGTTTTCTGCTGAGCAGGGGTCCCCTGTGATTCTCCCTAGTAGCTCTCTTAACAATAGTGATTTAAATAATTCCTTGTAGTATGATTATTTGTTTAGTATCAGCCACCTCTCCCAAGCTGTCACTCCACAGAGGGTTTAGTGTCTGGCAGCTCCATTAATACCTAGGACGGTGCTGGCACGTAGTAGGCATTCCACAGATGTTTGTTGACTAAAGGAATGATGTAGAGAATACTACACCAAAAAGTCATTAGGAGAATGTTGAAACTAGAAATGATCTTACACGTCAATTTCAACCCTAAAATAAGAGGCCAGGAGTGTTGAAATGATTTGTCCAAGGCCACATGACTGACTGGATGGTGAGGCAGCTGAAGCAGAATCCCAGACCTCTCGGCTTCAGCATGCTCATTGAATGGGATGAGCTTTAGTGTATGCTCTTACCACAACTCTATGAGAACTAGGTCTCTGTGGAATTTCTCAGCCTCTGCCTCCAAATATGGCTGCAGTCTATTCACCTCTCTGATGGTCATTATTCAATACCAATACTTTGTCTCTGGCCTGGAATTGGCAGAAGTCGCCTAAGTAGTCTTTCAGTTGCTCCCCTACCACATCTCCTCCCTTCCACATGCAATAACTGGAGTGATCTCTTTAAAATATGTATCATACCATGCTTACACCCTACCAATCATACCCTGCTTACACCCTATCAATTGTGTCCTGAAAGCACCCACCATTACTTGACCTTGATATCTAGGTCTATATCATCTGACCATCCCTCTCCCTTCCTCTGCATTCTTCCTTTCTTGAGCTAGACGCTGCCATGCTTACTGTTTTCATCTGTTCAAACATTTCAAGTTCGCAGTTTCTCCCATCAGGAACACTTTCAGACAGATTTATGCATGCTTCTCCTCACGTAGTAGCATGTCTGACTCTCCTGTGTCATCTCTGACTTTCCCCTACAAGTCCTGTCACCACACTCTATCTTGTTATTCCATTTTGTTGCTTTCATAGCACACCATGATCTCTAAAACCATCTTGTTTTCTTGTATATTATCTGCCAAATCACACGCTAATATTAACCCCATGAAAGAAGGAATTTAGTCTTGAAAACTACTGTATGTGTATTATCTAACTCAGCACCCAAATTCATGACTTAGATAATGAATTAGTGTTTGCAACCATATGTATTTAATTGGAGGTATTTCCATAGATTTGTTCCTAAAAGGTGTGGCAAAGAATTAACTCTCATAAAATCTAGAATATTCGCATGGAAAGGGTGGACACTTGGAGAGTTCCAACATTCCCAACATTGCCCAGCATCAGAATCACCAAAAGAGTTGGTGAAAAAGATCATCCTGGGAAACTCAGTGCCTAGCAGATCAGAATATTCAGGCTGAGTCAGGAAACTGCTCGCTGCTGCCAGAAAGTGGGCCAGTTTGGAAAACCACTGAGTGATAGATCCCAGAGCCAAGTACATGTTCTTACCTTTGACCTCATATCTGTACTTCTGGGAAATAATCCTAACCACAGAAAAAATTCTGTGTATGAGATATTTATCTCATCTCATTTATTTTTTTTAAAGATTTATTTATTTATGCATGCAATAGCTGAGGTGTAGGCCAGAGGTGCTGGGGGATGAGAGGATTCACCAGAGAGAGAGTGAGGAGCAGAACAGGCAGATCTACTGAAATCCACTGCTGAGGGGAGCAGTGGGCAAAACAGGAGAGGTCTGCTGCGCCATGTGGGTCAGCATCCTGGCCGGGGATCAAACTTGTGCTGCAGTGGCTGCCATTAGCTTCTTAGTGCTGAGACTTAACCCCTTGTGCCACCAGGGAGGGCCTCGTTTTATTTATAAAAGTGAAAAATTTAAAAAAACAGAAATGTCTGAAAGTAGAGGAAGCCATTATGGAAACCATGATACTATCACTCAGGCATTACAGACTACAATGCAGTTATGAATATGGTTCTACGAGGAAAAGTAATTTTGACTTTGTTATTCTCTGGGTACTGTGTTCTCCTCTTCCATTTGTATGTTGAAATCCTGACCTCTAAGGGGATGGTATTAGAAGGTGGGGACTAGAATGTTCTAGAAAAAGCAGAAATGTATGTGGCTAGATCAAAGTAAGGCATAGCCAATATGGAGGAGCAAAATGATAGAGAGGAATAAAGAGGAAATGAATGGTCAGATCCCATAGGTCTTGTGAGCTATTTTAAAGGTTTTGGTTTTTCACTGAGGGATATGGGGAACCATCATAGAGTTTGTGTTTTCAATCTTTTTTTGTAAAAATGGAAGACACAGAAAAATAAAGTAGCACAAAACAAATAGTTCTTAGAGAATTATTAGGAGGCTCATACTATTTTAACCTCCTCTCAGGTCAAGACGTAAATTTGCCGGTCTCCTCAGAAAACCCTCTGTGGAGTCTGTCCCAATCAGAGTCCTCTGCCTCTGGCCAAATGGGATCATCTGGACTTTTCTATGAATCACTTGCTTGGTATGTCTATGCTTTATCATCCAAACTTGCATCTCATCTCTTGTCACTATGAGTTAATCTTAACATGTCTTTTAAGACATTTTGAACCCCTACTTTTCCATGCCATCTATCTACTGAAGTACCCAGTTAATTGGACCTATAGGTTTTCCCATGCTGGGCTTTTCTCTTTTTTAAAGTGGCTATTCAGTTATCTTAGAACTATGTGTTGAAAGACTATCCTTTCTTTATGAATACATATTGTAGCCCTTATCGAAAACCTTGCTTCTAAATGTGAGTTTTAAAATGTGATATATTTCCATCTTTTAAAACTCTTTCAACATTGTTTCACATTTTTCAACACAGAAGATTTGCATCCTTTTTTTTAAATTTATTCCTAGATATTTTCTACTTTTTGATGCTATTGTAAATGACATTGTTTACTTAATTGCATTTTTAAAGTGTTCATTGCTAGTGTGTAAAAATGCAATTGAATTTGGTATACTCATCTTGCATATCCTGACACACTGCTGAGGCTGTTTATTCCTTCTAATGGTTTTTAGGGATTCCTTAGTATCTTTGATAGACAACATCACAAATTTATTATTGTTAATCCTTCTCGATGGATGAACAATTTTTGTTTTATAAAATGTGTTTTATTGTCTCTAGTAACAATTCTTAATGTCTATTTTAACTGATATTAGTATAACCACTTCAACTTTCTTTCCATTAGTGCTTGCATAGCATATATTTTTACTTTTCTTTTACTCTGTTTGTGTCTTTGAATCCAAAATGAATCTTTTACAAATGGCATATAGCCACATCATTTTAAATTTATTTCTGCATTATCTGCCTTTTGATTGAAGGACTTAATCAATTTATATTTAGTGCCATTACCAATAAGGTAGAATTTATTTGTGCCATTTTGCTGTTTGTTTTTTATATTTCATGTATCATTTGTTTCTCTTTTCTCAATTACCACCACTTTCTGTGTTAAATAAATATTTGTTTTTAATTCCTTTGCTGTTTCTTTACTGTAAACTTTTTTTTCCCGTTATTTTTCTTGGTGGTATTCTGGGGAATTTCAATTAGCATCCTAACTTAAGCAATCTATTTCAGAGTAATACTATGTTAATTTCAATTGTGTACAAAAACTGTCCCTATACACCTATCTTCTATCCCCCTGCTTTTACTATTATCTTTTCCATTAGAAAGGAGAAGAAAAAAGGTACAGATACAAATGATATATACTGTTATATTTAATTATGTTTATTTACCTAGGTATATTTATAGTGGATTCAACTTACCTTCTAGTGTATTTGCAACCTGAAGTTCTTTAGTATTTTTTTGTAGATTAAGTCTGCTAATAATTATTTCAGTTTTTATTTACCTAGGAATATGTAATTTCTCCTTAATTTTTGAGAGAGAGTTTTTCTAGACTTAGACTTCTTACTTGACTTTTTCTTTTTCATCTGAAAATGTCATGTCACTGACTTCTTACTGAAAGGTTAGTTACTAACAAGTTGACTCATCCTCCCATTCTAATAGAAAGAGGAGTGTCCATTTTCAGGTGTAAATACTTTCCACCTTAGTATCATTGTTCTTTGACACACAATGTTCAGCATTCAATCAAAAATCAAGAATTAGATAACTAAATGAAATAATAACAATAATTTGGATTAGAACCAGTGTTAGAATTAGCACATAGAAACTGTCAAATAAATAGATAAACCACTTTTTTTTTACATTTTAAAAAGGACAGGTTTATTAGGAAAAAGAGAAAAAGAGGAATCTGCATAGTCACAGGCGGGTAGGAGAGCTGTTTGATAAACCACTTTTCTTTTTAAAAAAGCTGATTTATAACTAATATGCCAATATTAGAGATAAAGCATAATCATGGAAAGCATTCTGTCTAAAAGGAAGGTAGGAAAAGAGTTAGAAAGAAGAATGGCTATCACAAATAGGATGCAAACAGCAAAATAATAGATTTTAATCTAACTATATGAAAAATTATATCAAATGTAAATAGTCTAAATACTGAATTAAAATAAAAAGATTGTTAAACTGGATAAAACAGGAAGAGTCAGCTATATATTATTGAAAAGAATCTGACCTTTAATATAAAAATTATATAAAACAAAAAGAATGGTGAAAGATATGTGCAAACTAATTTAAAAAAACTAGAAGGCAATGGTAAATATTAGACAAAGTAGATTTCAAATTACAAATATTACCAAGGATAAATGGGTAGATGACATAATGATAAAGAAATCAAGAAGATATAATAATTATTATCTCCCAATATAAGCTTCAAAATACATAAAGAAAAAAATTATAATACTAAAAGAATAAAGAAATACACAATTATATTTGAATCTGCTTGATTCAATATCTCCTCAGAGCAATTAACTGAACAAATAGACAAAAAATCATTTAAAATACTGTAGTAAAAATATTGAAGAATTAAACAACAAATGGACACAAGGAACATTGATGGAATATTCCTCTAACAGCAGCAGAATATACACTCTGTTCAAGTGTACCTAAAATAGTCTCCAAGACAGATCATATTAAAAACTATGAAACAAATCTCAACAAATGTAAAAGGACTGAAATTATACAAAATATGTTCATTGATCACACAGCAGCTCCCCGTTTAAGATGTGTTGGAAAGCTGACAATATTAAAAAGGAGTGGAAAGTTACCACTCATGATTGGAAAATGTTGTCAAAGAGTTTTTCAGTACTGATTAATAGTGCCATGTGTCTATTGCATTCTGTGTGTGCGTTTGATAGTATCTCTAGTTGCCCTGAAGATGGTGAGAGGGAGCGGCCAGTATGGACATGAAACACCTCTGCACACAATTCAGTAACAGCCCACGAAGCAGAGCAGATGCAGGGATGATTGCTGAAACAAAAGCACCCTAACCAGAAACTGTTAGAAGCTGTCAGATTTGAGAGGATGCAATTTAGATGGGGTTTGGGTATTAAACTAGCCTGAAGTCCCAAAGGTTTCTCTCATGGATGTTGTGTACCAAAGGATGTGTTAGCCAAAAAGAATTCTGATCAATGTCTAAGATAAGATCAGGATTATCTGAAGTCACAATTACTGACAGTAAAAAGTAGTGAAGAAAGCACCAGTTATAATTTAGAAAGTGTTGTTGAAACTTAGATTTAAAATTAATTTGGAAAATATCCAACATAAATCTTTTATTTACAAATGACTCAGGGCAAAAAAAAAAAAAAAAAAAAAAAAGCCCCAAGAATTTACACTTTAATATCACAGGTAACCCTGGGCTACATTGAGGACCAGGTTGTCCCCTGCCATTTTCATATCAACATCCATTCCTTCACCTTTGATGATGGTTCTAGCATTGCCTCCAGCCACCACATTGTCAAGCTCATTTCTTGATATAACCATGAATTTGGCTACAGCAACAAGGTGGTGGACCTTATAATCCACATGGCCTTCAAGAACTAAGAAAATCCTGGACCACCAGCTCTAGCAAGAGAGTAAGAGGAAGAGAATAATGTTCAGCTGCTAGGGAGTCATTCCCCAGCTCATGTAACACACTGGGAATCTCCTGACCTTTCTGCACCTCCATTCCAAACCCCCTGGAGGAGGGGAGGGGCTTAAGGAGCTCTACCTTGTCATATACCATCAATAAAGTACATTGAAGCCAGCCAAAAATAAACATATAAAATAAATACAAAAACCCTATATTTATGTGGAAAAGAAAGCAATGGAAAAGAAACCAATTTACACACTGTTAACATCATCATCCCTAATAAGTTTAACACTGGAGTTTAAGTTGGGGGAAGGAGTGTCTTATTTATCATGAGATTAAGAGAATTGAAGAGGAGAGGTTTATCATTGTCATTTTTGCCAGAAATTAAGAAGCTGTCCTCTTTGACTTCAGTGGCCATGAACTGAATCATTTCCTATGCCTGAGAGCTGTATTTGAAAAGAATTCTAAGGGTTCTCAATGTTTTTACCTTCGATTTACCCTTGTTGAGATGAATACTGACTTAACTATCCATTGATGAAACTAGGGAAAGAAGTGGAGGCAGTCATGTGTGTGTGTGTGTGTGTGTGTGTCTTGTATTAAGGGTAGGGATGGTGGCTTTAGGTTAATTGTGTTCTCCTTACAGTCATGTCTCTTCTATGTGGCATTACTATAGTCACATGCCCAACCAGGTTTGGCAGTTTTTCTTGTATTTTTTTGATGGAGTGAAAACAAACAAAGTTATTTCCTGTTGTTTTGGCTCTGAAAACCTAGAGTCCTGGTAGGAGCTTGACACAGTTCTTAGAATCCTGGGTACCAAAATGCCTACTTCGTACTTTTGCCATGCCCTTGTGGGTTACTGATTTGATTTGGATAGTAAAGAAGGTGAGGAAGAAGAAAGTGGTGGGGATAGCCTTGGCCTCCTGTCATACCTTGCAGTCAAATGAAACCACAAGCCTCTTTGGGATCAAACAGTATGTTGGGCTGCCAATGTTAAGAAATACCTCCAGCTTTCTACTAGTTTGGACTCAAGGTTATTCCTAGAACATCTTATGATGAGGAAAATGAAAAAAAGTCATTATCATAACTAGGTGGAGAAAAAGTCTCCTCCCTTACCAACCCAGAGAAGTTCATGTGTGACTTTCCTAGCTTAAGAGAACTTTCCATGTTTCTCTTTCCATCTATGGAGCATGGAAGTCTAGTTTGTAAGTAACAGACAAGTCAAGCCCTATGGGTATGTGTCCTCAAGGGACTGGAACATTATCAGAAATTAAATCCAAGAATCACAGAATATTAGTCTTGAAAGGGGCACAACCACTGACTGACTCTAATGGGAAAATAGCAAACTGAGGTTGTCGGTGGTGAGTAGTGCTCTTAAGGGCATGTGATTTTTCAAGGTAAATCAAGACTTCAGCTGGACTCTCAGCTCCTGGTTTGATGGTTGATGACCACAACATATAGATTTTGTGGAAATACAAATATAATTCATGTAAAATCTAATCTTTTCCCGAAACTTCTGGGTTGATCAGAGCCTTGTACTACTGCCCTGACTTGTGTGTTAGTTAATAACCTCAAGACATAGATGCAAATCAGGGCAACTCAGTTTAACCAGTTTAACCTAAAGAGATTAAATAATCATTTTGCAGAAGTAGAGAAAATGGAATGATTAAGTCTATACAACAAGTTCTAACGTGTCATGCCTATTTGTGTTTTTGCTTGTTGAAAATGTCCAACCTTCAAAGATAGCCTTTCATTGATTGGAGAGCTAGTCAGGGCCAATTGAGTCAATTAGCTATTAAGAAAAACTCATATGACAATATCTTGGGGGCTGAATTATCACTACCAGGGAAACCCTTGGCAATAGGCACCTCAAGGTATGAAGTCTAGGGAATGGTGGTTCTGTTTCCTAATGTCTTGGTGCAGGTGTAGATACAGAACAGATCTTTGATCACAGAATTCCTAGCAGCGAGCACTGTAGGCTCTCAATAAATATTTGCTGAAGGAATGAACAGATCGCTGATTTCCGTGCACTACACCTATGAACAGTCAAGGCAAAGGACAGTAGAGGTAAGGGGACCAAACAAATTAAAAGGAAGATGAGTCTTTTGATCCAGAAAAAGGATAAAATGAAAAAGTTTATTCATGGAATAAGCACTGATCCTGGTCCTTTATTTGGAGATTCAAGTGGAGACTTTTCCAATCCAATTCCATACACTTCATGGGTGGTTCCTTGTTATCTTTTCTCTGAAAAGTGGCATTGACATATGACTTACATCATGGGGCTGTGTGAGGATTAAAAAAGGCAGCTTATGTAAACAATAAGAGTTTTTTGGGTTTGTAGCAAATACTGAGCCTCATTATATAAACTTTATGTACTAACATCCTTGTCTATAAAATAATGAATAATCCCTATCATATAGTTTTAATGTATAGATGAAGTAATATTAACAGAAAGTAATATTTAAGTGCCTCTTATAAGCAAAACATTATTAAAGCTACTTTGCATTTATTACTAATCCATCATAACAACCAGATGAGTCAGGTTATGTTATCATCCCTACTCCAGAGATGAGAAAATTCAATTTCAGAAGGCGTAAGCACCTCCTCAGTGTTAAATAGCTAATAAATATGAAGTTAGGATTAGAATCCAAGGGATTAACTTAAGAGCATTAACCACAAGGCTATGCTGTTTTTTTCCAAATACATATGAACACCTAGCACAGTGTCTGGCATCTATTACATGCTTATCTATTATAAACTAACAAATGTTGCTCAATAAATCCCAGGAATAGAGCTTTCCCTTTAAATTTTGTTAGTTGAATAGATACATTGCTTATTTATATTTTTAATTGCAACTATGGTGTTATTTGGAAATATTACATCTATTGTCCCTTTAGCTTTAGACAGAAAAGCACTAAATTTGCAAAGAAATTTTCATCTTGATAATTGCAGTGAAATTAACCCATAGGAATTCAACTACCCCTCATAGGTAAACATATTAAAATATGGTGAGGCACTGTAAAAACAAATTTTGCATATATAGTTTTCTTATGTACTGTACATTGTTGACTGTATTAAACAATTATACAGATATATCGATTTATAAAGTTATAAGTACATAGAACTTTCTGGGAATTGGGAGGTATTTTCAAGGGACATTTTAAATACCTGTGATTTCTACCTTATATACTAACCTTGGAGCTTGAGCTCTGTGCAAGGTGAGAGTCCCATTGATCTACATATGTATGATATTGCACATGAGTGGAAATGAATGGGACAGTATGGAGAGCCGATAGCAACTGCTTCCACTATTAATAGGAACAAATAGTTGATGACATTTATTGGATTTCCTCCGTTACCAGGGACCATGTCATGCACTGAATATGGATAGTCTTGTTTAATGCTCACAAAAATCCTATGAGATAGAGGCAATGGAGATCACGCTTTCACAGATGAAGAGAATGAGGCACAGAGGTTATGATAGGTACCATTATTAAAAGCTTATTACCTAGCAAGTGTGTATTTTATCTCTAATTTTCATTATAACAAGGTAGGTTATTACCCTTCTTTTACAGGCAAGGAAATAGTATCACTTGGGGTTAGGTGACTTGCTCAAGATCATCCAGCTGGTAAGTGACTGGGTCAGGATTAAGCCCAATGTTTGTGCTGATTGCACCACACAGCCCTCTCTTTGGGGAGGGTCCAGCTCGCTGCAACTCAGTTGTCTGCTTCCAGTTACCCAGTGAGTATAGTGAGGCTTTGACATTACCAGTAATAATGATGATAACTTGACTTCCCCTGTTGGTCTCTTTGGCTGTCTCTTAGTTGTTGCTACATGGAGATTTTATGAAGATCATAAAGCTTATAGATTGCTTTGACCCCTTTGCAAACAAGACCCAAAGTAAACTCTTGGTTGACCATGGCTTTGTCCCTCATATAAGATATCAATCATTTGCCTGAAATCATGAAAATTACTAAACATTAGAAAGCAGCTGACTTCTTTCACTCTCTTCTTCTAGGCTGGCTTGCTTTCTGCTGAAAAAGCTCCAAAGCAGACAGAGAAATGGGAAAGAATCTTTTCTTTCTCAATACCAAGCTCTCCTAACTCACTGCAAAACCAGAAACTAAGAGTCCTCCATTTGTTCTGCCCACTTTTGCCCAGTTCATTAACAAAGTCCTCTACCTCAGAGACTATCTCATTCATATTATTCCATTTAGTGTCATCCTGTTATTTGAGACATAATCATGGTTGCCTGAAGAGTGACTAACTTCTTTTTGCCTAGGGCTTTCCAGGTTTTAAGTGTTATAAATTCCACCCTGAGTGAGCCTCTCAGATACAGGCAAACCAGAGCTAATGTTCACCCCAATGGCCTTGAGTTCTAGTCTACCAATAGGCACTCACTTACTAGTGGCCCACAGTAACCCCTTAACATCATAGATGGTTGAGTCAACCCCCCCTACATAAAATCCTGCTTTCTGAAGAAAATTCCAACCCTTTACCTTGGTTTACAAGTTATTGTGTGATTTGGTTCTTGGCTGTATCTCTATTCCAACTCCTTTCTGGTTCCTCCTCCTCTGCTTAGCTCTCATGGTCAGTTTCTTGGCGGTGCCAGCAGAGCTAACTATGGTTCTTCTCCCCATCACCTTTGCTTTGCTCCTCCCTTTGCCTGAAATATCCTTTCTCTAAATCTTTGTGTGTTTACAATTTGTAATCACATAGTCATGTAATTATTTGATGTCTTTCCCTGAGAATTAAAACTCTTTGACTTCCTAGCTCATCACTTAATCCCCAGTGCCTAATATTGGGGATGACACCTAATAATGTCAAATGAACATTTTACTGAGTGAAAGAAAAGATGAGTGAATTTGGGTTTGCTAATGAGATTTACTTCTGAGATTCCAAGATCTGAAAGGCCAGGGTAGTAGGACATAATGAGAATTGTGGGGGGAGGCAGAGACCAGAATATAAACAGCTTCACTATCCATGCCAAGAAGTTGGACAATGTCAGGGAAACACTGAGGGATTTTAAACCAGGGGGTGACATAATCTCATGTATAGCTTGGAAAACTGAGGTTGTTGAGATTGGTTGGGGCCGCTTGGAAAGAAGTCCCTTGCCCCCTGGGCAGTAAATTGGGGTGTGTGTTTGCAATGGGGCTTGTAGCACTGACTGGGTATTATTGTTCTCTTGGTTAATTTTCTGGAAACAATCAGCCAATTATGAATCAAAGGCTTCCGTCATTCTGGCACATAACTAATTGCATCTTTAAAATATGTTTAATCACAAATCAGAGATTATGTAAAGGGCCTAATTGATGTCAACACTGACTTCCTATGGGAGTCAGACTGGTGTCATTTGTCCAGGGTTGAATTTCATAGTGTATGGTGCTAGGCTCACTGGAGGGGAACAACTTCTAGCCACTCCTAGTACCTTGTAGTAGAGTTCATTACTTTAAAAGGGGGTAGAAAAATAGGTGCAGGGTGCAAGCAAATTTTTAAGAGCAGGAAATAAGAAAGAATGGAAGGAGCCCTAGACTGGAGGTGAAGAAGCCTAGGTCATGATGTCAGAATTGACATCAAATAGCTCAGTGCTATGCCCATCTCAGAGACATTCATCCATTTCTAGCTCTATGACTCAAATTTTCTTTGCTTCTATTTGCTCACTTGTAAATGGAAATACTAAAATGTTCATCTCAAAACTTTTTCCAAAAGAAATAACAGATATGGAACATTTAGAATTCTATCTGGCCTATGAAAAGCTCAATAAATATTAGACAATGTGATTATGATCATTAATGCCATTGACAACATATAGGGAGATAGGTAATCTTGAGGAAAATGCAGTCCACACTATATTCTGCTGGGTTTTAAGGAGCTTAGCAAGTTCACCAAATGATTTTACTTCCTCATCATAATTAACATGTTTAAAATGGAAATGGAATCTGTAAGTGTAAGTAGCCTTTGTACTCTCTTTTCTTGGAAATGGAAGTTTTAAGCTAGAAAGCTCCTTTCTTTAAGATTCCCCAGAGTACAACCCCTCCAGGGATGTCCTCTATAGGTAAGAAGCTCCATGTGCCATATTGATGGAGGACAAGAATAGAAAAAAAAGAAACTGAAAAGGAGGTGCACCACAAGACCAGAAATTGGCTCACAAGGAGGTGGGGGTAGAAGAGATTAGCATAGCCATTGACACAGCTATGGAACCAAGGTTCTTAGGTACAGACACCTGGAACTAGTATCCTTAGGCCCAGACTAGTATCCTTAGGCTCCAGTGCCTAGATTACAAAGCTTAACATCTGAGCAGGTATCCCAGGGTGCATCCAAAGGTGAACAAATGGAGATTCAGCCCATTGTCGAATCTCCAGTCCCTTTCAAATTCTACATAGTTATCCCAAATTAGCAACCAACTGACAGCTCACTAGGAGTGAGCCCCTCCCAAACAGAAGACTAATCAGTTCAGTCTCTGCACAGGCTCAGGGCAGTAATCCCACTGCCTACCTGTGACTTTGCAGGTGCCTCTTTTCACCAACTCTCTCCCTCTGCAGGGCAACAGCCTCCTGCCTGCCCATGACCTGTCAAGGCCTCCTACCTGCAACCATGCAGGCCTCTCTTAGAAAATCTGTCCCTTCTGGGGCAGCTCTTCCTGCATGCTTGTGTCTATGCAAGTACCTTTAACTGTTTTATCCCTTCCCTAATAAACCTGCTCTTTAAATATAACTAATGTCTCTGTCTTGTGGAGAAACTCTCCTGGAAAACTTGCTGTGTTTCTCTGAAACAGCAGCTCTGGTGAAACCTTTCCCAGAGTGAACCCAAGGACCCTGCACTCAAAACCCAATGACTCCAAAAACCACAATATTGGCAAGAAGGAGAAGCAAACTGGCAAACCTTGGGAGGACACAGGCCATACTCATGTATGTGCCCTTTACAATAAGAAAGGAGTGAAGAACAGAATTGAGTGGCCACAAACAAAAGCTGGAATTGTTTGAGAAATGGACCCTTTTCAGAAACCTTTAAAGCCATCCTTTCACAAAGTCTGGCAGGGGAACAGTATTGACCTGGGTGACAGCCAATCATGGCCTCAATGTATTATTGCCAAACTGTTGTCTTTATTTGCCAAGACTCACTAATTGAACTTTTGTTGGTCTGGCTGCCCCTCCAGAGAACTGGGGTTATTGTTATCAGCTCCATGAACCCTTCCATGCTAGGTGCCAAAAAAATTGACCCAAGTTGTGACAGATTTGCCTTCCCTATTCAGATTACTTGTTTTTCTTTCAGGTATATTTTTGTTGTTGTTCTAATTTTTTCTGTTTCAACTCAGTGATTGTTTGGACTTACCTAAAATGAAGTTCAAAAGGAAGAGTCCTATTAGGAGGTCAGAGAAAGTTGCCAATGGCCTGTATGAAATCTCCCTTCCTTGTCTTCCCATCATGCCTCAGTGAGAAGTATCCTCTCAGTTTCTGCCACAAAGAGAAGGACGTTCTAGATCAATGGTTCTCAAAGTGTGGATCCAGGAGCAGTCTCCCCTGGAAAATTTGTTAGAAATGCAAATCTTGGGTCCTACTCCAGAGTTACCAAATTAGCAACTTGAACGTTAACAAGCCTTCTGAGTGATTCTGATGTATATTAAACTTTGAAACAACCCTAGGCTAGGGTTTCTCAACTTCAGCACAATTGACATTTGGGCAGGCTTATTCTTGGAAGTGTGAATTGTCCAGTGCATTCTCGAGTAATTAGCAGCAGCACTGACTTTTAGCCACTAAATTCCAGTAGCCTCTGCACCCCTTTCCAATCTAACAACCAAAAGTCCCAAGGCAAAGAAGATAAAATCATCCTTAGCTGAGATAATGGACAAATTGCTTTCTGGGCTTTTGTTTGTCTCAGCATAGTATTGACAAACAACTGTCATACTGTCTGAGAGACTCCTTAGCACACAATAAGCACAAAAAAACATAACCACCTTGTTTTCCAATGTATATTAAATCAGATGATCTTGTTTTCCAATCTTAATATTTCCTTTGATCTACCCCCAGGCAAGAGCATGGCACTTCTGACTTTAAGAGCTAGTTCTCTTGCTCAGCTTGCTTGCTATAGTCAAGACAAAACAAAACAATCTTCAGAGTGTGGGCTCTTTCTACCTTCTTGTTTTTTTTGCTGCCTCCAGGGCAGAAGGGACAGAGGGGCTGAGTTCAGAGGTTCCGTGATACACCTACAAAGGGCCTGAGAGGTGGGAATGATACATCTGCTAATCTCCCCTCTCACCATCAGAATGAAGATTTCATTTGCGTTTCAGGCAAATGTTTCCCAATGCTTACTCCAGAGTTTCCATTTAGGGTTATTGCATTTGTGATCTGCCTTTGAAAAGTCCTCAGACCAGGAAATTTGCTATTAGATTTTATCCCCACCTTTGTCATTGTAGGTTTGGACAATGGCTCCTCTTGAGGGAGACAGATTTTGCAAAAATCATTACAAATGGGCTCAGCCCAAGCCACAGTCAATTGCTCAAACATATTTAAGGTCACAATTCATTTGCTCATTTAGTTGGAATCTATGGAGCACCTTCTATGTACCACCACAGTGCTCTATCCTCTTGTGTGAGAGAGAGACATGGAGCCTTTGCCTGAGGGGCTGGTGTGAGCTCATCATCAATTTTAGAAGCCAATTCAAGCAGAATACAGAATCCTTGCTGTAGGAGGAAAGCTCAGAACCTCCTGGGAGTATGAATCACTGTTGAATCCTCAGTGTCTGCACAGAGTAGGGGTATAGCCCCTCTCCCTGTCCTATAACATAATAAACAGTTTTAGAGGGGACATATTCTACACTGACCAGGAAGATGTGAAAAACTGTCTAGACAAAAAAAGAGCTATTTATGTTTTCAAGGTAAAAAGCAAGAGTGAGCTATGTAGAGAAAAGTGAGAAGTGTCAGGGAAAATATCAAGTACAGGACAGTGGGTGGTAATATGCCTCCCAATCTTGGATGAACTTTAAAAATATCTGAATGCATTGCTCCGAAAGGGATTTTTGTTGCTGTTGTCTATTGCCATCTACAAATCACCCCAAAACCTATGATTTAAATCAACTATGTTGTTTTCATATACTTTTGTGGGTAAGGATTGTAGGAGGGCTTGGTTGGATTGGGTAATCTCTTGCTCACTTTGTTCTAGGACAGGGAGAGGGGCAGCCCAAACCCCGCAAACCTGCCTATTCTAAATGGGTTCTGCCATCCGCCGCATCAACACAAAACATAGGAGACTTTAAGGGGAAGGAACTTTAATAAAACTAGGAAACAATACAGGTAAGGCAGAGTCTAGTTTCTAAATGAAGCACCCAAAGTTACCCGTCCCCTCGTGGGTAAAAGTCCATCCAAATGGGATTGGCCCAGAGCAAGGCCCCAAAGCCTGCCACAAGTCTAAAGCATCTTCCAGTGGGGACCCACAGAAAAGGGTCAGAAACAACCAGACAAGCCCGGAAGGAAAAGAGCAAAATCAACATCAAGATAAAAGCTGCCATTGTCACCTCCCCATGGGTCTCACCCACATCTGTGTCACCCAGTCCACGACCAAAAGACAAGCGCAGTTTCTTCACTTGTCTCTAGGCTCCATGCGCCTCCTCCAGGTCTCCTGGCTCCATCCTGCTTCCTTCCTCAGTCTCCTCTGCAGCTTCTTCTCTTCCTGCTCAGCTCCACCCTCCCTTGGGTGGGGCAGGGAACCTCCCCCTTTCCTGCGGACCACCCTGTTGCAACTTGGCATCAATCTCTTGCTCAGGGGCAAAGGGCTGAAGGTCCCTTGAAAACTAATCACTTCCAAGATGGCTTTCTCATTGACCTTTCTGGTGCATTGTGTTCCTTGGCTTCTCTATCTCTCCCACAGAGTCTCATTATCCAGGGTCCCTTCATGTGGCTGGGTTTCCCATAACATGGCAGACTTAGAATAGTTGGATTTCTTACACAGCAGGCAGTTTCTCTAAGAGGAAATATTCTGAAAGTGAGGGTTCCAGGAGATCTAAATGGAAACTGTGAAGCTTCTTACAATTCAGTTTTGGAATTTCTAGAAATACATTCTGATGTATTCTAGTGACCAAGCAAGTCTTGGTGGCTAGCCCAGATCCAAGGGAATGGAGAAATAGCCCCTTCTGGCAATGGGAGGATGGTTTGCATACAAAAGGAGAGAAAAAAATTGATGGGAACCACCTCAGCTGGGCTCCAGGGGCTGAAGAATTAGGACTAGAAAATGAAGCCTGGAGCAGCAAGGTAAGGAATGGTCAGTTCACCTGAATCTGGGAGAAGCCATGGAAGAGTTTAAACAGTAACAAGGAGTTAAGGTAGTGGTATTGTAACAGGGGCAGGGAACCTCCCCCTTTCCTGGGGACCACCCTGTTACAATATGATTAGATTCATGATAGAATTCTCCTCCTCTGACTGCTACAAAGAATGTGGTAAAGTGGGGGTAAGACTGGAAGCCGGCAAACTACAAGGAGATCTCTGTAACTTTGTGGTGCAGGGGTTAAAGACAGCACTATCAAGCTATTAGAAGCCACTGCACCACGAGTTCAATCCCCAGCCAGGGAGGTAACCCACATGGTGCAGCAGACCTCTGCTGTCTCACCCGCTGCTCCCCTCAGCAGTGTATTTCAGTAGATCTGCCTCTCTGCTCCCCACTCTGGTGAATCCTCTCACTTCCTGCACCTCTAGCCTATACCCACTTCTTGAATGCATAAATAAATAGATCTTAAAAAAAAAAAGTGATTTAGGAGTAGGAGGGTGAAGTTATAAGCCAGGACATCATATAGTGAAAATGTTATAGGACAGGGAGAGGGGCAGCCCAAAACCCCACAAACCTGCCTATTCTAAATGGGTTCTGCCATCCGCCGCATCAACACAAAACATAGGAGACTTTAATGAAAAGGAACTTTAATAAAACTAGGAAACAATACAGGTAAGGCAAAGAATCTAGTTTCTAAATCAAGCACCCAAAGTTACCCATGCCCTCGTGGGTAAAAGTCCATCCAAATGGGATTGGCCCAGAGCAAGGCCCCAAGGCCTGCCACAAGTCTAAAGCATCTTCCAATGGGGACCCACAGAAAAGGGTCAGAAACAACCGGACAAGCCCGGAAGGAAAAGAACAAAATCAACATCAAGATAAAAGCTGCCATTGTCACCTCCCCATGGGTCTCACCCACATCTGTGTCACCCAGTCTACAACCAAAAGACAAGCACAGTTTCTTCACGTGTCTCTAGGCTCCATGTGCCTCCTCCAGGTCTCCTGGCTCCATCCTGCTTCCTACCTCAGTCTCTTCTTCAGCTTCTCCTCTTCCTGCTCAGCTCCACCCTCCCTTGGGTGGGGCAGGGAACCTCCCCCTTTCCTGGGGACCACCCTGTTACAAAAATATGAGAAAATTGGGATTATCTAAGGGCTTCTGACACCTTTACCAACACAACCAATAATAGCTCCCTTCCAAATGAGAGGATAAAGACATCATCTTTCATTTTGGGAAGTGAATGGGCGTGGGGGGCAGCAAAAGTGGTAAATGGCAGCTGGCAGCTGAGCTTGCCCTCAGAGGCTTAATGACCACACTTTTTACAGGTTTGTTAGGAGCTGCCATTGAGGAACACAAACAGGATTGGTGTGAAGACCATTAGAAAGGGCCCTCAGAACAAAGGCTCCATTTGGCAGCTGTTGCTCAGAGGTAAGTGAAAGAAATAAGAGTTTGTTCAGCAAACATGAATGGAGCATAATTGATGCAATTAAGGTGAAATTAAATAAAGGAAGGTTTTAAACTGAAGTTTATGGAAAATTTTTCACAGTGTTGTCACTAGAATAGTCATTTGGGTTTTTTTTTAATGAAGAAAAGCACAGGATGTGGGAAACTGACCCATTTGACCCTCAGGAGTTGTCCGAATCAAGCGTGGCCATGTGGACTCCACATGTGCAACTGTTTGGCCCTGGCTGCCAGTGTTGTGGTGGAAGGGTAGTAGATTAGAATCAGGTGGGACTGTTACAGAGCACCTTCCCTTTGGTGGTGAGGGGATTTGTCTTTCCCAATGTCCTGATGGCTTTGGTCTGGAGTGGGGGTGGAGTCCACAAAGCCTGTATGGAATTAGCTTTAGGACATCCTTTTCCCCCTAACAGGACTAGGAAGGAATGGGACAGAGACAGATACACGGGGAACAATTCATCAAGATCAAAATCTTGGGCCTCCCCAGTGGCGCAGCGGTTGAGTGCTGGGTTGCGAAGCTGCCCGCAGCCTCTGCAGCGCCGGTTCGATCCCCAGCCACTGGGCGAGGGTCCCACATGGCGCGCAGACCTCTCCTGCCGCCCGCTGCTCCCCTCAGCAGTATACTTTGGTCTTTCTGCCTGTTCTGTTCCCCACTCTGGCTCTGGTGAATTCTCTCACCCTCCCGCGCTTCCCAATGCTTGTATTAATAAATAAATAAATCTTTAAAAAAAATCAGAATCTCTAGGGATTCATATTGTTCTATTTTGTTACTTCATAATACTGCTATCTGAGATTATCTTATTCATTGCTCACTTACTTGTTTGCTATCTGTCCTTCCCAGGTGAACACACACACACACACAAAATGTAACTTAGATCTCCTTGGAACATATCTTTGGAGGTGCCTATCTGACTGGATTAAGAATCCTCCAAAACTGAAACTTAGAAGCAACTGTCTACACTTCGCATATGTTCTAAAGCACTGCTCTAATACCTCAGAACTGTCCTATGGGAAATTTATGCCTGAAATAAATTCAAACAAGTACGTAGCACTTAGTATATGATGCTACAATTCCAAGTGTTTTGCAAATATTAACTTACCTAATCAGTTTAACGACCCAGTGAGATAGGAATACCCTTATCTACAGAGGAGGAACAAGGCTAGAGAAGTCAATAAGCTTGTCCCAGTCAATACATGGTTGGGGTGGGAGGAAAGAGTGGATGGTCAGGAGCCAGGATTTGAACCCCAGCATGTAAACTCCAGTGGGCATGCTCTATACTACAAGAGACACCTTGAATCTTAGTGAAGGGAGTAGCTAAGGGAATTGGATGACGAAGTTCACTGGGGTAGCAAGTATGATCTGAATCTGTAGGTCTGCTAATCCAAAGCAGCCTGTACAGCCACCATTTTGTTACCTGCAGTTCTGCATTCCTATACAAGGTCAGAACTGCCTGGTCAGTTGGTCAGAGCCAAACCTTACAAGGTGCCTTTCAAATCAACCAAGAGCAGAAAGCTTTATCACTCTGGAAAGGGTATGCATCGCGAGGTATGACTAGGAACATGGTGGGGGTGGGGTTTGAGGACTGATGTATGACAAGGGACCCCAGAAGCTGATCAGTGGAAAGCCTTGTTGATAAGATTGAAACCAAGGCTGGAGAACTAGAACTTGATCTCAATTATAATACCAAGTCATCAAGCAGATGAGAGGTGCCTGGAGGGCAGACTCACAACCCCTGATACCGTAGATGACAGAGCACATTTTCTAGTTTCACCCCTCCTTTTTCTCTTGGTCCTCCTTCCTCTCACAACTGATGCTGTATAATTCTTCTATCAATAAAAAGACCAGGATCTTACTCTTCAGCAGCATCCGGCATTGTGTAGCCTGCTCCACAACTCCCTTTTCTTTATCAGTGTGGTGTTGCCTGACGCAACATGAATCTTTGATCTGTTTTCTATATAGAGAATATGTGTATTCTTCACTGTCACTACTATTGTTTGTAAAGTTCATCCACCTGCCCTAATGTGTGAAATACAAAGGATCCTAAGAGACTACTATGAACAACTATATGTTAATAGATTTGATAATCTAGATAAAATGTATACATTTTTAGAACACTACAGTCTATGAAGACTGAACCTGAAAGAAATAGAAAACTTGAGTAGATTGATTAAAAGTATGAAAATTGAAACAATAATAAAAAATCTCCCCCCAAATGCAAAGTATCAGGACAAATTTACCAAATTGCACCAAATCTTCAAAGAACTTACACCTAGTTTTCTCAAACTATTCCAAAAAATTAAGTTTCAGGTAGTAATTTTCATGCTAAGGTATTACTACACTGTAGCTGAAATCAATCAATCCTTTAGCAGTTACCACACCTCTCACATATTTATTTATCATCTTTCCCACTAGATTGTGGACTTTATAACTGTCAGGATCTACCCCAACCTTCATGGTGGTTGAAAACACAGGATCTGGAGTCACACACACTTGGATTTAAATCCTATTTCTATTCTCATTAGATCTGTGCATGTGTGTATGTGTGAGTGTGTATGTGAGATTTGGGGCTAGTTACTTGGCCTCTCCAAGTATCATTTTTTTCAGATGATAATGTGACTTGTCTACTCAGCTCATAGGAATGCTTTGACAATCAAATAAACTAATCAAGGAAGACACTTAAAGTTCTGGTACACAGTCATTATTTTATTATTGTTATCGCTAGCACCTAACTCAGTGACTTGCAAAAATGTGCAAATAAATCACTGAATGAGTAATTGAGTCACCTTTTCTTGCCCCCTTACCTCCACAAAGGTGCGCTGCTTTACAGACAATCCTCATTGAGATGTAGTCTGACCCTTACTCCAGGTCCGAGGGTTAGTTTCCACATAGGTCATCTAGGCCTATGCAAGATGGATAGGAACCCAAGCAGAACAAAAAAAGCACAAGCCAAATAAGGGCTGATCTCATTTCCACCCTTGGGACTCCTAGTAAGCTGATATGAAATGTCTCAGAGGGAGGTGACAAGATTCATGCCCCAAGGAAAACCATGATGCTGTTCACCTGTTGATCTGACCTCCTCTCTGGATCATCTTCCCCAACTTAGTTTCAAAGGAGCGATTCTTTCTTATAGCTGCCACCACACTCTCCACCCTATTCTTGACCTTGGGCATTTCATCCACATGAAGAACCTCTCCCAGATACTCCCACTGCCTGTTAGGCAATACTTTTTGATCAATAGTAAAAGCCTTTGGACTACTCCTTAAACCTCCTGTCTCTACTTCTGAGGGACCTGGCAAAGATCACATCCGTGAAACAGTTTGCTAACTTTTAAAGAGGCAGTTGAGGGTGAAGCTTTGACAGTTTGATTTCTCACTGTGTTTGCATTTAAGGGAGGCGTTCATAGTGAATGAATGGACACCTCAAGCCTTTAAAAAGCCCTTTGGAATATAAAGTGGATGTATATGGTGACTGAGAATCACCATCCAACAGAAAGACATTGAATTAATGATAAAGCTTAGAAGCGAAGAGGAGCCTACTTCCTTTAACAAGAGTGCAAACTCCATTTCACTACCTATTTTCTAATGTGCTCTAAGGTTAGCAAACATCAGGACATAAAGCAAAATCTAATGGGATCGTCTTTATCAAAATTTATTTTTGGGTCATTGATTGATGTCCTCAAATCCTCATAATCAAAAGAAGCATTACTGCCTTTAAAGAACTTATGTATTTACCTAGGAACTTGTCTTCCCTGACAAATCTACATCAGAAATCAAGGCTAAGTAAGAACATGATGTGGACCTTGAGGGGACAAAGGTGTGAGCAACAGAGAATATTAGGAACAGAGAGTTTGCTTTCCTTTTTAAAAATCATGTAAAGAATTTTCCATTTTCTGTTGTCTTAGCATTAAAAATTCAAACAAATATTTTTACTTTGTTGGGTTCCAAACATAATAATGAAAGTAGTAAAACTAGATTATTGAATACATGCTGGACACTTTTCTAAGTCTTTTACATGTATAAATTAATCTTATTCACTCATTTAACAAATATATCTTGACCATGTATTAAGACACAGGCACTGTTCTAAGTTCTGGGCATAAAGTAATGAACAAAACTCTCAGAGATCCATGACTTCATGGATTTTTATATTCCTTTGGGAGGTCAGTAAACAAATAAGTGGACTAAATACTAAGTTAGAAGGCAGAAATCAGTGTTAATGAGTTCTGTTTCTTTGCATGTGAGTTGGTTAGAAGAGATGAAGATTGTCCTTGTTTATAAAGAGGCTCAGAGGGAGGGAAGGAGGATGAGTTAAGTAAGTTTTCCACAAATATGCCTGGGAATTAAAAACCAAGAAGTATTTGCAAGGAAGAATTTGGAAATAGAAATGGATTGGTGATATTTCAACTTTTCCATCAGAATAGACATTTACCAAATATAAATATGTGCAAGGTGCATGCCTTAGGCAAATATGCAAATAGAAGCCCCGAATCTGGAGGAGTCCAACTCATAGCAAATTAGTCAGGGAGGGATCTGAGGAATGTAGACTCCACCCCTGGGCTTTCCTGCCTCTTTATTTTGCTTCTTTTTATTACAGCTAAGCACTCTGCTTATCTGGCTATTTCCCTAGTCACGGGAAATATTTCAACAGATGTGAGTTATGATAACCATTATCCACGAAAAGGAAAATTACAGAATAAAGAACATCTGAAAGGAATAGGAAACAAGTAAACAAAATGGTATGTTTGGAAAGTAGAATTCCAGAGGGAATTCATTATTTGTTGGAAATGGATCAACTGACATTCTTAAGGTGTCAGAAACCTTCCTCTGCACTCTGCCTCCCATTTTCTGGATCCCAGATGAGTGCAAAGCAGCATGTTAGGCACTGTGGGGAAATCCAACAGGTAGAGAAGTTGCTTGCATATCACCAGAGTAGCTACCCATCCTTCTCTTCTTTATCTCTCTACCTCTTTATCCACATCCTCTGCATTCCCCAAATAATCTACTTGCATTCATCCCCCTTGCATTCACAAGACTGAAACCAAACACTTGAAATCTGCTGCAGAGAACTGTGGCTACCAGAAAGGGAGGACAGGGGAGAGGAAGGAAAGGGAAAGGTTTCCAGTGTATTATGGTAGGAGATGATTGGTACTTTGATGGTGGATGTAGTGTGATCACATACATTTGAAAAGATATGAACATATACCACTAAAGTATATGCGGTGTCATAAACCAACATTATTTCAATAAAGATAACTTAATTGCAAAAAATAAAATTAAATAAAGTAATCTCAATAAAGAATATGATGAAAAAGCTGATTCTTGTCTCCGTATCTGCTTCTAGTAGAACCAAAACTAACACACTTAGTAAGTGGTTGAACTGGGTTTGAGCCCAAATACCACATCCAATTCCTCATTTATTGGTTGTGCAACCTTGGGCAGGCCAATTATGCTCTCTGAACCACAGTTTCCTCCTCTATAGTTTAAGAACATTAATAGTAACTACCTCAGAGGGTTGTTGTGCATATCAAAGATACATATGTAGTTCAGTTCTTACCTGTCATGTAGTAAGCATGTTACTATTGTTACTGCTATTGTCAATATTATCTTAGTGTGAGTGAATGCCAATAAACAGATAAATGGAAAAGGGTCATGGGTTCCAACCTGAATGAGACCACATTCTGCTCAAATTATCTCTATTAAATGACTGGCAAAATCTTTGAAAAGCAAAAGTTCTGGCATTTTTTATTGGAAAAAAAAAGTATGTGGTGAGTGTGTGTGTATGCATGTGCACACACGTGCACTTGTGTGCCATTGATGGAATGATAACCTTATTTCTTTTAGCAGAGGAACTCATGGTGCAAAATCCTTTCAGAGGGAAGACACTTAAAGGAGTATTTAAATCACTAACTGAGTCTTGCTGACTTTAACATAGCAGCTACAATAAGATTCATTTGGCAGGAGAGTAGAAAGCAAGTCGGAACTCTTCCAGATCCAAACAGTGACCATTGGAGCCCTAGAGGCTAGATCAAAGAAAAGCAAGTTTTCTTTCATTCTTGTAAAGCCAGCATATTGCCAGCACTCTCTCCTGAGCACTGACAAATCATGCTATTGACCCACAGTTAAAAGAATCACTCAGATGTTGAAGTCAGGTTGCTTTTAAAGATCGCCCAGCCCTCATCCTGACATGGACTCACTGGGACAATCACTGAAGCTGCCAGGCCCAGAAACTGCAAAGTAAATTCTCCAACATGGCATATTAATAGAGTCATCAAACTGTGGAACACCAAGCCTCCTGTTCCCTTATGTACCTAATCACCTGGTAATACTTGAGTAGGGTGTGGCATGAATTAGACATTGTGCCTTGGAGGTATACAGTACATCTCAAAGGAGGAGAATCTGAATTTGAGATTTCCCTGAATTTTCTAGATGTTACATACCTACTTTCCTAAATCATACCATTACCATCACTTTTCACCTCTAGTAGCATGCCTACTCAATGCTAGAATCTAGAACAGAGAGGGTTGTCTCAGTTTTCTTATTGGATGCTATAAGGTTTATGATTTATCTTATATTTTAATATAATCAAAGATTGTGTCCCCTTGACTAGTCTGCTAAATATATATGGCTGACCTTCTATTTCTTAAGTGATTAAAATGTGATGAATTTACTCATGCATTCATTTTTTCAATGAATATTTTTTGAGCAGAGGTAATTTAGTGATATACCTTGATCCTCTGGGACCAACCATCAAGGGAGTTACTCAGATGGAAGCCAGGAGAAGTCCTCCAAATCCATAAAGCCTCACTGGTTTCCTCCCTTGTGCTTCCTCTGTCTACCTGACCCCCATGGTTACTCTGGTACCCTCTTTACAACACAGGAACTTACTTCTTTTAGTCTTTATTCAATCTATTTCTATAGCTAAAAGAAGCACTTTCTCTTCCCAAGTTTTTCTTTGAATAACTTTTCCTCTCAAAAAGTCTATCTTGGTGTAGAAATAAATGTTTTGCAGCAGATCAACTCTCTCTGCGAACAACTAAAGGAGTTGGATAAAATTTAAAGCAACATTTTTATAAATCTACTAGAGAGCTGCTGAGCAACAGGATTCAAAAGCTATGACTGAAGACAGTGGTGACAGTGGAGAGGCATGCTGACTACGTATAATTGCTTTTCCAAAAGAACAGGCATTTACCAATTCTAAGGAGAAGCCAGAGACTGAGAATCCAGGCTTTGTCCAGACAGAGGTTTTCTGCTGAGGAACGGAGAAGCCAGCAGAACGTTTGGCAGTTGATACTTTAAAAGGTTAGAATAGCAAATTTGGAGATTGAAGATGAAAATACATGCCTTGCTTTTCTTTAAGATATTTGCTGAATTTATAAGCTGTGTGGGTAGAAGGCTAAAAAGCAAAGGCATAGATGCTGAAAAGTAAAGTGTTCTGTAGGATTATGATGCATTGGAGATAAAATCAGAATTCCAGATCATTTAGAAGGAGGGACTCCAGTGAACAAAACTATCTCTCAGTTGAAACTTCTTGAGAGTTTTTCCTAGGAAGAATAAACCAGAGGTAAACTGAGTCTCACTAAAGTTAAATAACCCAGGCTTCATGAAGATAAACTGCCTCAATTTATCTGCTTAAAGAAGACAAAAAAGAAACCCTCTCTGGAGCTTTTACCAGTTTTATATAGAGTATAGCACATTAAGGAACAGGACCATAAGACCAAAAGTGAAAAACAACAATAAAAATAACAAAATAAAAACAAAAACATGAACAAAGCAATAGGAAAGAAGGTGCAGGTGATTTCAGATTTTGAAATCTGTGTATTTTGGATTTAGTATATCAGGATATTGATAACTATGATCCATATATTCAGGAAAATAAAGAGAAAATAGCTGAGAAGAGGAAAAACTTCACAGGAGAATTGAAGTTAATAAAATGAGAATCAAATGGAGATTCTAGCAGTAAATTGTAAAATATCTGAAGTAAGTACTCAGTAGATTGGTTAATTCTTGTTTGTGTGCAATACAATGTAGGAATTGAAAAAGCAGGTAACAAAGAATTGAAAAGCAGGTCAATAGAACATATTCACAAGCCAGCACTGAGCTAAAGATAGAAAGTACAGAATGGAGTATAAAAGATATATGGAAAACAGTGAAGAAGTTTAACACGTGCAATTAGAATCTCAGAGAAAGAAGAATTTTCAAAAATAAATATTTGAAAACAATGACAACTGAGAATTTTGTTAAAAAATTGCCAGGGAGATTAAATAAAAACATAGGTATAAAGTGATCAGAACAATGCCAGGCACTTAGGAAAAATTCAGTAAGTTGCTGCTTTTGCTATAATTTATGCCTAATCCTCTTCTGATAATGGGCGACTTTTACTTGAGGAAGTAGAAATAAGAAATCACAATATTTTTTAAAATATCATCTTGCTGGGCCTCCCTAGAGGCACAAGGGTTAAGACACAACCTAAGAAGCTATCCACAGTCACTGCGGCACTAGTTCGATTCCTGGCCAGCCAGGGAGCAATCCACATGGCGCAGCAGACCTCTCCTGACTCACCCGCGGCTCCCCTCAGCAGTATACTTTGGTCAATCTGCCTGTTCTGTTCCCCACTGTCTCTGGTGAATCCTCTCACCCCCCGCACCTCTGGCCTATACCCCAGCTCTTGTATGCATAAATAAATAAATCTTTAAAAAAATCATCTTGCTAACATCCTAAAAAGGGAGTCTTACCCCATAGGCTTTGGGTATATTAATAGTCAAGTGAAGAAGGAAATAGGAGACAGAATGCTTATATCTTAACAGAATTTTCTCCAATCAGTAAAAACTTAACCTACTAATCCCAAATTAGAAAATGGCACATTCTTCAGAAAGAAGGCATAAGTAGGTGATTCCAAGAGAAGAAACTTCCATGTCCATCCTCAGTATAAGGGTGCCAGGAATACTATATTTTTGTGGGAGTGGATCGAACCCTTTTTCTGTCCTACCTTTTGGGAATTGTCATGCATTCAAAGCTAGTTCTGTTCTTTTGTTTTCTTGGACAGTTGCCAATCTAATCTCCTGACATTGAAAAGCATTATGAAAGTTAAGCTGCATGAAAGGAATAATAATTTTGTTCTACCTAGAAGGCTTAGGGTCAGTTGTGCCTTTATAAATTTGTGTGTTTTTTTTGGCAACTGCCAAATAGTTATTCTAGCCACCGTGACTTTACCCGTATGTTACCACATCATTGAGCTATTTATTCAGTTTAGTGAAGTTGGCTGAGGAACTGTGCCAGACATTTCTATTAGGAAGCTAATCTTATTTACCCCAAAGCAACTAAAGGATTCTCAAAGAGGTTTTCTCCAATTTTTTTTTTTAAATCTTAAAAAAAATCTCACTTTTGCTTCTTTGCTGAAGCAAGAGAAGGAAGCAGCATTCCCAAGAGGTTAAGTTGCTCAGTTATGTTGGGGAAGGGGACAGAATTAGAATCCAGCATGGCTCTCTCCGTCTCTCTGATGCTAAGGTCTGAGGTTAAGTTTAAAAAATGAGGTAAATGAAGAGTTGAGAGTTGCAGGTCTATCTTGGTGGCAAATCATCCAATAGCAAACCATATAGGAGTTAACTTTATTTTGGAATTCTGCAATGCATCCTCTCCTATTGGATTCTCCAGATGCAGCCTGAATGAAGCAGGGAGACCACTGTTGCCTGCACAGAAAAGTTATTCCTGAGGTACTTCAAGCCCCAGTGCCAATCCTTTAATTTTTATCCATCTTCAAAAGCCAAAGCAGACTAATAAATACTGTTGAGCTTCAGGGGTCAGATTGGAGTTGTGTGAGATTTCGCAGAGCTGCCAACAAGAAATTGTTCTTAATTTCAATAATTTGATGAGCTTGCCCGGGGGCTATGAGCAGCCGGAGTCAAGAGCAAGGGAGGGAGAAGGAAAAGCTTTTCTCACTAGCGCCGGCATTGATGTGCTGCCAGTGAGGGTGACTCAGTTTCTCTATATGATGGCACTTTTTTTCTTCCCTCCTGAGAGCAGAACTTCCTCTTCTATAAACTTATTTGTACTCAACTCTCTATACAAAAAAAAAAAAAAAAATACCTGTCCAAAAGATTCTCTTAATACTTGTTTCTATTCCAATCAAATATGTTTTCAAGTTTGAGTAAGTATAGATTTTTCTTTAAAAATAGGGGAAATGCAGCTGATTTTTAGAGTCTTTTGAAACCATCACTGCTCCCTGTCCATTGATGGGTCAGTGAGGAATGTTGCCTTCATTTTGTCTACGAGTCATCATTCCATACTATGAGGGGAAATTGCTAAAATGGATTCACTTAGGAAGCCTGTGTATATGTATCTTAGACCTGAATTTACTATAAAATGTGCAACTTGCAAAAAGAAACTGAAACATCTTTTAGTCTCAGTTTCCTCATCTGCAAAATGGATCTAATAATAATACTTGCTTCTTAGGATTAGGGTGAAAAGTGAATTAGTTACATGGCTATCAGGCAGCGAACACACTCACTTTGGATACATTGGGTTAATGTAGCTATTATGGTGCATTATCAGTTATTCTTACGATTGTTAGGTGGGAAAGGAATAGAAAAATTCCCATTGTACAGTGACAGAGTGGACTGCGTTGGAGGGAACTCAGCCTCCACCAACCAGTCAACTTAGCCCCCCCATCAGGAGAGAGTTCTTCACTCTTTTTTCTTTGACATGGAGCCAAAAACTGGCTGGCTTTTTATCCTCTTGCTAATGACAGTTCCAACCCAAGTCCCTGAGGGCCCAACTCAACTGCTTTTCAGCTCTGAAACCAGATCACGTCCCTGGTTCCGTTTTCTAAATACACAGTGAGCCAATTTCTGCTGTTATTTTCCCTGGGAATTGGCAAGATTGGATTTGCAACATTCCTGCCATGATGAAAAAGAGCCTGGCCTGTGGGTTCAGGGACCTGGGCTTCCTCCAAGAGGCAGCACAGCAGAGGCTCTGAGCTTGGGTTCTGGGTTTCCCAGGACAGGTTAGGGTCTGGCTATAGTCCCAGTTAAGCATCATTCGCACCCTTTTTCACTCTCAAAGTGATCCCAGTTTTGGCTTTGAAATGTGTGTTTACCCTACTTCTAGAATCAAAATGTCTAGACTCCAGTCCTAGAGTCTCCCATGTTTGCATGGCTGGATCTCCACTGCATCTGGGTTTCCCCTGCTGTAAGATGGAGATGATCATAATAATAGGACCAACCTTTGGGATTTCTGTGAGATCTCAATGTATTAATACCTATAAAATGGCCTAAATAGCACCTGTCACATACTTTGGTTTCATGTCAGGTGAGTCACTCTTATTCTCTTATCAGCAACGCAGCCCCATTTAAAAATTTGTTAAATGAGAATTGCAATGGGTGTCCTCCTTGTTTTATAGAGTTTTTTACGGGTCTAAAGAAATCCTGTAGTTAAAACATATGAGCAATTTATGATTTCACTTATTATTGCTGTTATTCTAGAAGCATAACTAATACAGGAGACAATGGGGTATGAAAGATATAGCCCTGATTCCTTCCTTCCTTCCTTCTCTCTCGTTTTCTATCCTCCTTCCTTTTTTTCTTCACAAATTATTATTTGACACTTATAATTGCTTAGATCTTTAAAAATTCTGTTTATCTCCATCTCCTGATCCCTTTCTCCTTTCATGTTATAAATAATCATATCAATCCTTTTACAGGTGTGGATTATTGCAAAACAGGTATTCTAGTAGTGTTTTCTTATGTTAATTGATTATATATCTGATTCTATTTCTTAATATTCTGAGCTACCACTGTATCTTTAAGATTCATCTATATTTTCACATGAATATGGAATCCTTTGCACGTTGTGACTGGTAATATTCCCATAGCACGTGCCATGTTTTATCAGCAATGAACACCGAGGCTGCCCCCAATTCTCTGCCACCATGAATGACATCGCAATGAATCATCAGTTCACATGTCCCTGTATTTTGGTCAGTTCTGCTGCTATAATAAAAACCAAAACACCTCAGTGGCTTTCAATCACAGAGGTTCTTTTCTTGCTCACACCACATGTTGCAGTAGGTGCAACAGGCTCCCTCTTGTTCCCAAGGTCTTAATTCCGGGATCTAGGTAAAAGAAATAGCTCTTGTTTAGGGCAAGCCTTACTCCTGGCAGAGGAAAAAGAGCAAGAAAGCTGGGGAAATGTGCTATAGTGCCTGAAGCTTCTGCTCAAATTGGCATACATCCCTTTCTCTCATTTGTCTCTTTGGCCAAGAGGCACAGCCACGCCTGGCACAGGGGCAGAGAAGTACGTTCTCCTAAGGGCAGGCACTCAAAGTCCTAGGAAGGTAGATAGGGATATAGGATCCTTTCTACACTGGGAAAGGGAAACAAATAATTGTGAACAATAACAGAAGCTATTCCCTTTTAGGGCTGAGTAAAAATTTCTTTTGGATTTATGCCCAAGAGTAGGACTGCTAACCCACAGGGGCTGCATATTCTTTTTTTTTTTTAAAAAAAAAAAAAAGATTTATTTATTTTATGCACACAAGAACTGGGGTACAGGCCAGAGGTGCAGGGAGATGGGGGGGGGGGTAAGAGGATTCACCAGAGACAGAGTGGGGAACAGAACAGGCAGACTGACTGAAATCCACTGCTGAGGTGAGCAGCAGATGAGCCAGGAGAGGTCTCCTGCGCCATGTGGGTCACCTCCTTGGCTGGAGATCGAACTCAAGCTGCAGTGGCTGCAGATAGCTTTATAGTGCTGTACTTAACGACTTGTGCCACCAGGGAGGCTCTGGGGCTGCATAGTCTTAATTTCATTAAACAGCCCAGATTCAATCCTCCTGATGCTCTCTCATAAGGTAGAGCAGTGCATGTGGGCCCCTTCCCCCCATACCCCACCAGCAACTGCATTATGTAGCATTCTAATCTTTCAGTTTAAGAAGTGTAAAGCGATATCTTACTGCTTTAACTTTCATTTATGGACTATTAATGACTTTGAGCAGGTCTTCATTTATCTATGAACTGCAAGGTGTCGCCTTCTGTAATACTCCATAAGGGACCTGCTCCCCACTTTTCTGTGGGGACTGCTCTCCTCCTCTGGTTGAGTAGCAGGATATCATATAGGATGAACATAAAAGTCTTGTCAACTTTATATAGTACAAAAGTCTTTATCATTCCTGTCATCTATCTAGTAACTTTGTCCATTACGTTCTTTGTTAAAAGACATTCTTCTTTTTTGTTTATTCAATCTTTCCCTACTCTTAGGTCACAAACATGTTTCACTTTCCCCCAGATATTTGATAGTTTAGCTTTCCCATTTAAGTATGTAATTCACTTGCATCCCTTAGCTAGGGATCCTGCTTTATTTTTCTCCAAATAGTAAGAGATTCCTTTGCTCTATCTGGTGAACAATCAGGCCTTTCGCCATAGAATTGAGTTGCCCCCTTCTGCCATTTACTAGCTCCAAAAATATGTGGACCTGACCATCACCTCTACAATGGTTAATGGATCTACTTGTCTATTTTTGTATCACTACCATTTTTTTATTACCATCATCTTGTAATACACCTCAGTGACTATGCATACAGCACGTAGCCTTCTGGTACAGTGGGGACTCTGCAGTTGAACAGCCACTGTTATCACACCTAGATAAAACTGAGAAAGTGGGCCTCCCTGGTGGCACAAGGGGTTAAGCACCACACTATGAAGCAATCCACAGCCTCTGCAGCACAGTTTGATCCCTGGCCCACCAGAGAGAAGCCCACATGGCGCAGCAGACCTCTCCTGTCTCACCTGCTGCTCCCCTCAGCAGAGTATTTCAGTCCTTCTGCCTGTTCTGCTCTCTGCTCTGTCTCTGGTGAATCCTCTCACCCCCACCCCCCATCTCTGGCCTGTACCCCAGTGCTTGTATGCATAAATAAATACATCTTTTTTAAAAAAAAAACAAACTGAGAAAGTGATCGCTCAGAGAGGTGAAGTAACTTGCCCAGGCTCACCCAGCAAGTAAGTGATTGGATTTGAGTGTAAGAAGCACGACAACCTGGAGGTGAAACTCCTCGGAAGCAATCATAGCTCCCACATCCGCCAGCCTTACAAGCCTTGGTATTTGAGTTACCAGCTCAGAAGGACCTGTCAATGGGCTGGTTATTTTGACTGCTGGAGCTCGTGCCAGGCTGCTGAATACCAGAGGCCATGAATAATGTCCAGGGCTTCATTGTCGCAGGCTGCTAGAGTTACCCTCAGCTCTGGCCACATTCGTTTGCTCTTGTAGAACATCACTTTTCCTAGAAGTCCAATGTGTTCCTGGATGCCACTGCTGATAGTGGAGTCAGATAACAGCCCGGGAAAGCAGCCGACATTCACAGGACAGGAAATGGGTGCCATCCAGCCGGCTGGGTGAGAATCAGCGCCTCTCTCAGACGGTACATGGAGATGGAGGTGGGATGGTGGAAACTCTGTCTGTCTCCATGGGAAAGTGATGCTTCTGCCCACAGCAGCCAGAAAATGTTGTCCTGAAGCTGGCAGGGGCCCTGCCTGTAGCAGTGATGAGAAGAGAATGTTCTGAGTGTCCTGGTGGGTCTTTCTGCCTCTAGACTGCGGCCCTTCTGGCAAGACCCTTCCGACTGCAAGTGTGAGGAACACTGCTTAAAGTAGCTTAAAAAAAAAAACTAACTTCAACTGGATTAAAGAAATCAAAATATTAGCTTATACAACTCCTGGATGGTTTCAGATTATTTGGATCCAGGGTGGGTGTTAGAATTTTTTCACCAGTGTCTGTTTGTCTGTCTGTCTGTCTCTCTCCCTTCCTCCTCCCCCCTCCCATCCTCAATCTTGATAAAAAGATAGTCTCTGAAGATTTCTGTCTATTAAGATAGCTCTCTCTTTCAGCATCCACACCAATCCCTGGTTCTGCTTGAGTCAGGGATCCACAGACAGAAAGAAAATGGAGTGTGATTGACAGTCCTGTAAAGCATTAATGATCATTAATTCATTCAGAACCTTAGGTAGGGATCCTGTTTTATTTTTCATTAAATAAAGCAGTTCCTTCTGTGCCACCTTATAAACAACTAGGCTTTCCACCCCTATAAAAGTTTCCCCAAAGAAAATGATCAGGATCCAGGGAAAAAATGAAGTGATCCTTGTTCTCTGCCCTTTTTTCTCTGTTCTCCACACAGCTGTAAGCATGCAGAGCTCCAGCTGATTTCATGACTATTCTGAATCATCTTCTCCTATGCCCACCCTCCTGCCATCCATCCTGTGTCCTAGAAACTGGACCATGTGCTATTCAAGTCTGATAACACCTATTTCTTCCTATCTCTCTAACTCTGTGCTTACTGTCCCTCATCCTGAATGCCTTTCTTTTACAGGGTCTTCAGCTCTTTCTAGAACTTCCTCTGAGCCTCCCAGACAAATTTAATCACATCCCACAGCAATGTATGCCAAATTATCATATTTTACAGTAGTTTATTTTTGGAGAAAATTGTATTTGTCTTCACTTTAGACCTGAGATTATTGAGACTAGAGCTGCTGAACTATGTATAAATAGATGTGGCCCTAGTCGTAGGCACTGATGTTTGTGTGTCCTTTCTCCATCCCACTACCTCACCACTGAGCCCCAACTTGCAGCAGTGAGTCCCCAGCCCAGTGCTGGCTTTCTCAGCCCTCCTTGCAGCCAGCACTAACCTGTGACGTAGCTTCTGCCGTGAGATCTTCTGAAGGACATTGGCTACAAAGAAGGTAGTCTCTGAAATAGTTTTTCTTTCAATAGGATCAGAAAAGGTTGGCAGCACATTTTCTTCCTTTTTTCCTATTTTGATCACTTGATATCGAGGAATCGAGTGGCCATCTTGTGAACAAGAGGAAAAGGTCAAAAGAATCACTTTGACAGCTGTGATTTGACAGGTTCTGAACCAATGTTTGCACCATCTTCCTTAGACTAAGTCCAGACTGCTCTCCCCACATCTGTGGTTTCACTCCACACAGAATGCTTTAGGTGTCGTGATACTCTTAGTTTTGTGAAAATCATCATGGACTAGGGAGTTAGTGTGGCAGTGCCCCATCTGATTCCAAAGTCTGAGAAGTTGTACAGTGTCTAAAAGGCACATATACCTCATTAATAATTGTGGTTATTCAAAAGTTATATTTTTTTCAATGTATACTTTTTCTAATATCTACTAATTTGTAAGCACATCATGTTTCTTAATGTGTATTATTTATCCAGCCCTTGATAACAAAACTGCAAGGTATTTCTTTTGACTAGGACACTGAAAAACTTATTGAGACACTAAGTTTGCCTTAACTGGGAAGATTTGGGAATCTGACTCAAGAAACAGGTGCATAAATAAATACAAAGGGAGATTTATGTGTACAAAGTGGACTGAGGAGGTCATTTGAAGAATAGTAGATTTTATTCTTCCTTTTAAACAGATGGTCCTCATCTTTATGAAAGACTCCTGGGCAATCCTCTTGTTTTTTTAATGCCAGAACATAATTGTTATATTAATTGACAATATTTTTATGACCTCAGGCTTATGCTGCAATTTCTGTGTTGAGAAGTGTTCTGGCATCACCAGTGTCCCCTTTCTCAACTGTCATCACTCTGTGGGAAGCACACCTCCTCCATGAAGCCTCCTGTGACTGCTTAAACTCAGGAAAAGGAGTCCTTCTTGCTCAGGGATGGCAGGCTGGTGCGCACAGGCAGTTCTGATAACCTTAACTCTAACCGTGACCTCTTCATCACGAAATTCTGGAGTTATTCCTACTCACAGAAGGTCTCCAGCACATTAATTTTATCAAATATATATCAATAATGAGGATATTACTGACATTTATCAGATGAAATTCTTAGGTGAATGCTTAAGCCAGCACAGAGTCAACCTCATTTTAAAAATTCAACAAGTATTTATTAAGAATCCACTAGAGAGAAAGCACATCCTTTCTGATGACTGATTTGCCAAGGAGGGTCTAGCCTTAAGCTCTGTAGCCAGCACTACACCATAGGCTGTGTGACCACCTCCTGCTCCACTCCAAGGGCATCGTCCACACTCAGACAACAGGATGACCTGGAGGTGTGCATCACGGTGGCCCCGCTGGCAGTGCTTGCTGCTCAGTTTCTAGTGAAAATAAAATCATTAAAGACTGAATACAGTACTTTAAAACTTAGGCTTTGGTAAATCCCAAATCTAAATCATTTGCAGTGTTACTCCATGCTCAGGACCATACTTTTCTAATTTGGATAAGAGGAACTCTGGAGCCTCTGAAAATTATTGTGAGGATTTAAAAAAAAAGACATATGTCATGAGCCCTCAGCACATCCAACAAAGACCTGATAAATGTCAGTAATTATTATCCTCCTTATTGATATACAGTTGATAACACTAATATGCTGGAGACCTTCCATGAGCAGGAGGAACTCCAGATAGGAGCATGACCTTCTCCCTGGTCAGGATGAGTCTGTTTGTTCACTGCTCCAGCTGGGGTCTAGGCAGACAATAATGTTTGTTGAGTGAATCTATTAAATCTTACAGTTACATACTTCTTTATATATTTCAGAATATTATCATACCTGAACTTTAATTTCATTCTATTGATAATTGTTGCCAAAGGAAAATTAGAGGGCTGATGGGGTTACTATTAGAAGGCTGATGGGGTTAAATGCTGATGGGGTTACTGCTCGATTTTTGGCACTATGCTTACTTATATGCATGATTTCATTTACGTTCAACTCTGCCTTCAACGCCCATTGTATAAACAAGAAGACTGAGACTTTAAGGAGCTAAGTGACTTGTTCAAGGTCACCCAAGTGGCAAGGTCTGAGCTAGCTAGTAACTCTACAGGAATAGAATTCACCGTTCAGTAATACCCATTCAACTCCAACCATATGGCAGTTTCCATGCTAAGGACTGGGACCCAGAGATTCAGAGGACAGGGGGCAAAGACACTTTAGGGGGATGTGAAAATTTCATTTTTCTTGACCAAGTGTTCTTGCTCTGGCTTTATGCTAGAACATTTTGGGGGTCACACTTGAAAAACAAAGTTTGTATTCTTCATACAACATCTGGGAAGGTTCATGTATAAAACTAGCACTATGATTATACAGTGTGGGAAAACCCAAAAGGGAAACATTTAGCCAAGACCATGTATCATGTTATGACAAGGACCAGGCTGGGGTCAGGAGCTCTGACCCCAGAGGTGTAACGAGTTGCATAAGAAGGGAGGCATGGAATCAGGCTGGCTGGCTTTGAGTTCTGGCTCCACCACTTATAACTTTGAGTGAGTCACTTAACCAGCCTGGGATTTAGTTTCCTTCTATGTAAAGTGGGATAATAAAAGTAAGTAATTCACAACAGGGAAGGATCTCAAAAGCATTATGCTAAGTGAAAGAAGCCAGAACAAAAGACTACAAACTGTGTGATTCCATTTATATGACATTTTGGAAAAAGACATAAAATAGTCAGTGGGTGCCTGGTGGGGCGGGGCGGGGGGAGCAGGATTGACTATATAAGGGCATAAGACACATTTTGCATTCATGGAAATATTTGCTATTTTGGTTGTGGTGGGGCTAGGTGACTGTATACATCAAAACTCTTCATTAAAATTTTTTCCTGAAAAAGTGTGCATTTTACTGCATATAAAGTATATCTCAATAAAACTGGCTTAGGAGAAATAAGTAGTTGGAAAGCTCTTATCACCACCAATTGAAGTAATACCCATGACACGTGGAGCAGCACCTGGGAGAGACTCAGCCCGAGGTATGCATTTGCTCTTGTTACCAAGTCAGTTGCCTGAAGCACTCACATCTTTGAAAGCCAACACGCATTCTGCAGAATGCTGGATGAAAGACGTTGAAAAGTTATTCCTAAATGCTTATGCTTTGATGTTTATCTCTCAATGGAAGATGATAAAGGCAATATTAAAATTCACTCAAACAACTGTAAATTTTCCAATGTACCATTTACAGACCAGCAAATATCACCAATGTGAAAAATAAAGATGGGGAATGAATAAAAATGATCATTTAATCGATAGTGTTCTCTGTGCGTAAATATTTATTTAAGAAAGTGAAAAAAATACTCGGGCCAGTCAAGAATGCAGGCTTGTCGCTCCCTTTTCCTGGAATAAGAGCAAAGTTGCTTAATTTCTGAAATTGATTTGTCTGCAAACTCTGATGACAGCCACTCCAGTCACTCCAGGCACATAAACCTGACCCAGACATCGTAGAGGATGAATTTGGACTGTGTTCACCAGTTCATGAACCACAGCAGGTGCACAAAGCTGAGATCTTAGGACCTGATTTGGCTCCCACCTCTGCCTACACCTGGGGGCTTTAGTTCCCTCATCTGTAAATTCAAGGAGTAAGACGAGATCACCTTCCTGTCACATTCCAACTTGTAAAATTCAACAACACTGGAAAAAGGAGGCAGAATTGCTTTGGCAACTCTCAATAACTATCAACTACAAAAACTCTCTGGATCAGAGTTATTTATGTGTAAAGTGGGATAATAATACCCACCTTCTCCGGTTCTCTGTAATGAGCAAATGAACTAAAGCATATGGATGCTCCAAACACAGTTTATGGTCCAAGAATATGAACTTCTTTCCTTTATGTTTTGACTTCTTCATCCTCTCTATGAATAAAAGAACTCCTTTATCTTAAAAACTCATATTTTTGTTCCGTTTGTTCAGAAAGTACATTTGGTCTTGAACCTGCTTATTTATAGTATCATATGCCAAGTACTGTTGCCTGATTATTCACTAGGAGAAAGTTTAAGTAAATTTGCAATTATAACAAAGGTGAAATAGTTCAAAATGCTAAAACTGACCTCTTGTTTCTTTAGTGATATCAACATATTTCCTGGATCTACAATCCCTCTTATTACCCTTATTATTCACTTCATTCATTCATTCACCCAACAATCCAAGTTTGAGCCCCTCTTTGTACCTGGTGCAGTAGCAGGAATAGGGATAGAGTAATGAATCAGACATAGTCATTAAGCTTATACATTTTCCAGATGAATGAAAGGAGGTACCGGGGCTGAGAGAAATCTGTCCAGGATGCATTAGAGGCCGAAAGAAGAATGTGGTGGGTTCTTTCTAGGGACGAGTCAGGAAAGGCTACACAGAGGAGTTGGTGCTAAACTTGAGTCATGGAAAATAAGCAGGTGTCACTAGATAGTGGGGTCAAAGAAGGGCATGCAGAAGAAGCATGCAGAAGGGTCTGAGTCTCTGCAATAGTCTCATGGAATCTATAAAGCACACTGAGGTCCAGGTAGTGGAAGGGTAGAATACAGGTGGGTGGACCCAGCAAAGGAAGTAGCTGGAAGTCCTAGACAGATTCTTTTTAGGCAAAAACTGATCTCAGAATGGGAGGGCATCAAATGCTGCACAATCATTGCTGACAACTGAAGAGGAGCTCACTAAGGACCAACTCAACTGCCAGCCGCTCACATTGGCAGGTCAGAGCTCTGCTACATGTGGTGGGTCCAGACACAGTTCCCCAGGGACTCAAAAACAATTGGTTTGATTCTTTCTACATGAGGTCATAGGATGGTTGTTAGAGACAGCATGAGATGGAAGCCATTTGTTTGCGTTCCAACACCTTCACTGAGCTTTTCTCAGAAGTGGGGTCTAGTCTTTTACTGCCTAGAAGTTCATTGCTGAAGCACAAAGTTAGGAGTTACTGATTGAGAAATAAGTTTTTTCCAAGATGATGAGCCAAAATTTCCTAGTAAGATGAAATGAATTGTCAACAGGGAACTAAGACTTACCATAAACCTAAAAAGTGTTAGTTTTTATCTTCTCAAAACTGCAGGGCATTCAGGTGCCACCTGTCCTCCAATGCTCTTCTCAAAGACTATTGGTTATGTGTTAACTTGCTGGGTCTAAAAGGCCAGAATGAAGTCAAGTACTGAGAAGAAGGTGGTTTTCTCTCCTTCCACCTTGTCGAGGCCACTGACAAACACTCAGAGTTCCAGGCATAGCTTTACTTGAGGAAAAATATGAGAATTGGAGCTAATGAAAGACCAGTTTTACATTATTCTGGAAACCTATAAAATTGGAAGAAGCAGCACAGATGTTTTGACTTCTAACTTTAAGTGGCAAGAAGAAAAAGGAATATACTTACAGGGACAGAAACATTTTAGAATAAAGGTGGGCAGGAAAGAAAGAAGCAGAAAAAAATCTAGAAATTTAATCTAAGACCTATTCATTCATATTTTGCACAGAGATTCTCCCACCATTAATAGTATCATTCTCTTTCTCTGCCTTTCTTTTTTCATTCTTTGCTATATTCCCTCTCCTGCCTTCCTTTACTCCCTCCTGCATTCTTCTTTTTCTCTCTTTCCCCTCTTGCTATTGACTTCTGTTTCTTCAATTTCTTTCTTAAAGTTCAAATTGAAATACCAACATTAATCCCTGAGAAGCAGCTCTGTTTTCCCTGCCATTGCATTGCACAACTTGTGGTATGGCTCCGTGCCACCATTAGCTATGCAGTGAAGTTTTACGTGGCCAAGGAACATCTTGTACAATGCCACTTTTTATCAAAACCAAACAGCATAACAATGCATACAGGGCCCTGTTCACAGCAACCTCATAAGATTTCACTATGACAAAAACAATGAAGTTGAAATATAAAATCAATCTCCATTTGAAAATAAACAGTCCTGGTACCTCTCCCTACCCACCCTCCCTGCATGGGCATCCCATGAAGCCCCCACGCCTCCCCCATTTGCTCACCTCCCCACCTCTTGTTATTAAGTGCTCCCTCTGCCTCCAACTGTTCAGGTTTCACCAGTCTGGTGACCCATTAGGATGGGGTTGCACCACACTGGGGTGGGGCTCGAGGGGAGGGAGGGAAAGGCTTGAATTGAAAGCCCCATTGAAGCTAAGTTTGACTCCCCTACTACCATGGTCCCCATAATCCCAGCAAGACAGGAATGTGCTAGAAATGAGTGTTTTCATTGTGAGGAACAGAAGAGAAACTGGGACGAACATCTTCCAACATGCGAAAGATTCAGCCCCTGGCCCAAGAGGTGCCTGGCCCTGCTCAGGAGCTTAGGTCTCCTTATCCAGAAACTTCTGAGGAGAGGAACAGCAGTCAGGAAAGCCCTGACTGAACAGCCCAGGATCTATGGCATAGGCCAGGCGGTCTGTTGCTGGGCACAATGTTAGTTGAGAGAGGCTTCTATGCCACTCAAGATGGCTTCTCCCCACCACCGGCTTCCCAACAGAGTGGCTAAAAGGGACTCAGCCCCCTCTCTCTCTGTCTCAGGATATGGCCTAAATATCCCAGATAGTCAGAGAGTTCCCAGTAGTAAATCTTCCTCAGCAGAGAAGCAAGGTCTTCAACATTGGGTAGGTAGGAGGGTGGACTGGAAAAGATGACTTGCTACAGGTCAATGAAAAGGATAACTCCTCAGTTAGAAAGTCCTTATTGTCACTCCTACAACACAGATTCAAGACAACCTTCCTCCCTACCTAGTTTGTGGAGATCATTATTCATTCATTCATTCAAGTAATACACAGCATTTCTGCTGTATAGTAGCACTGTTCTGGGCTCTGGGGATAATGAAACTCACACAAGACAAAGTCTCTGATTTCATGGAAGAGGAAGTAGCATACAATAAATAAATAAATAAATAAATAAAACTAAATAAATAAATATTTTCAGCCAGCTATAAGTGATATGAAGGTGCCTTCCTCAAAAAAAAAAAAAAAAAAAAAAAAAAAGAACAACAGGCTATGGGAAACTAAAAAAGTGTAGGAAGTCTGTGGCTGCTTTTATTCGGGTGGTTATATTGACTTCTCTGCAGAGGTAACATCAAGGTAGACCCATGTGAAGAGAAGGAAAAGGCAAAGAGCACTCCAGATAGAGGGGCTGGCAGGGCAAATGCCCTGAGGTAGGAGCAAGCCTGGAATTTTGAAGAAGCACAAGCATTTTCTTGAGACTAGAGTGAGTTGTTAGCATGGAGAGCGCACCAGGGGGTTAGGAGGCAGACCTGGCCTCCTACCAGCCTCCTCTGGGAGCTGGTACCGAGAGCCTTTTGTCTCCAAGTGACCTTCCCAGAAGAAATCCTTCCCCCCAACCTCCCTGCTCAAGCACCAAGCACAGAGATTAGTGAGTGATTTCTCGGGTTATCAGTCCTTGGGTGTGAGACTTAAAACTCTTAATTCCAAACCATTACCGCATGGGTGTCCAATTGCCTGTGATGAATTTAAATGGTTTGCTTGTGTGTGCCAGAGGTTTTGTCAATGAAGGATTTCTCTCCTCACTTTGGTTTTAAGTGAGTCTGATGTTTGCTGAAACTCTAGTTCAATTAAAAGTAAACCAGATGCATGAAAGAATTGAAAAGGGCATCGAATACCTCAGTGAAAGTCTCCTTGAAAGGGTATGTGGGCACATTTCAGCAAACAGGACAGGAAAGTGTGTATGGTAGAGGGATGGGGAAGTGAAGCTGTGGGCTCAAGCTCTCTAGATTCAAATCCTGGCTCTGTCACTTGCTAGCCGTGTGACCCTGGCATGTCACTTAGCATCCCTGTGCCTCAGTTTCCTGCAACATGGAGAGGAACTGTACCTACCTCTAGGGTGGTTGTGAGGTGTAAAAGAGTTAACATGTATAAAGTGTCTAGAGCAGTGCCTGGCAAGTCATAGGACTCAATGATTGCTAACTTTTACTACCAAAGGAACAAACCGAGGAGCCCCTGGGTTTGCACTCACAGTGGCTTGATTTGGTTGGGGAAAGCAGTGGGACACTGAGGCTGAGTGGGGGCCCAGAAACTCAGGTCTGCTTGTTAGCTCAGTGTCTTCTTATAAGCATAGCACACGCTCCAGCCCAAATCATTAATCTCAGAGGCACAAGACTTTGGACTCAGAAGGGAAAAAAATAAAAATATGTAGACATTGCATCATAAATCCATCCTTCCCTATGGACAGAAAAACTCAAGGCCAGAATGGTGGGACAAGGTCCTTCCCCAGCATGAAGGATAATGCATTTCACCTGTGAGGGAGGCCCAGTTTAGTGTGTGCCCCCACTGGGCTATCAGGAGAAAGCTAGTTCCTAGAAAGTTATGTCCCAATGTATGCTTTCTAATTTCAAAGAAAAAATTTTAAAGCAAAAGACCTTTGAATTAAAACAAAATCTCACTGAGAAGTCCAACACATAAAACCAGCAGATGTTGACGAGCAGCCCCTTGCCAGTTAGTTCTTTCTCTGTGATTGTTCCTGAAGCAACTCTAGGGAACATGATTTTTAAAAACAACACAGGCCAGGCCCTTATGAGCCTCCAAGAGAAGATGTCTGCATCAATTCCCTCAGTTACACACCCTGGAGTACTTTCATTCATTTGATTGTTTTCAAACTATATATATATATATATATATATATATATATATATATATATATATATGTAACATAGTTTTAGAAAGTCAAAGTCTTAAAATGAAAACCAGTTCCACTCATTTACACCTTCATGATGCTCTCCCAAAAGGTTCTTGATTTTTCAATTGTACATATATCCCCCACAGCTAACATACCTTCCCTTCCTGATCAGTCATATGTAACTACACACATTTTTTTGTTAGTACAATATTAACTCTGTACATGATAACACCCATGAAAATATTCACAGATGAATCACCTAACATACCACAATTATATAGAGTTTCTTGTATATTTTTTCCATAGAGTTAATAATTGTCTCATTTTTCCTTTACTTGGTTTGTGCACCTAATATTAATTCACTTTCCAAATGCTCACACAGAGCTATAAAACTTCTCCCAGTGGAATCAAATCCATGATGTAATTAATGTGCTCCGTTTCCTTTCTGGAGGAATATATTTCTCTCAGGGAGTCTTAGTCCTCCTCCAACATCTAGGCTCTTTGACTATCAGTCTAGTGGGCTGCTAGTATTCTGGCCTTTCTTTCTTTATCCTCTTGAATATTCCCTAAATCTGTCTTTTGTGTTGGAAGACTGGATCCTGAATGCCATGGCTTGGTTTACTCCACCTTTTTTTAGTGACATGTATCCTCTGATAGTTTCCCATGAAAAACTGCCTAGCAAGTGATTTTTTGAGGCCACACAAATCTGAAATTATTTTTATTATATGATTTTAGTACATGATTTATGGTTGGCTTGTCAATCGTCTTTACCATAAACTTCATGAAATTTGTTGGAATCATGCATTTTGTTCTTTGTCTACCTATGAGTTGAAGAATACGAGTATATTTACAGATGACCCTCCATCTTTCTTGTAAAAGATTTTGTGGAGACAAAGATACCTAATTGGGTGCACGATATGGTAAGAGATAATTAGCACCATCCTTCATCCACCATCCATATTACCCCTTAGCAAACACTTGCAGCAAAGTGTCATCCTATGTGCCATGTACTGTGCTCAGTGTTGGGACTTGTTTTGATTTGGGATGATTAATTCATATGTATTTATTTTGATGGGTTCACATGAAACCCTCAGGCCACATGACAACATTGACTTTTCTTTCAAGCTACTCTCCTCGAAGAGGTCAGCTCCTCTTACTTTAGTTAGCAGAAGCCAAACTCAATAGATGAAGCTGCCAAGAGAAGGGCATAACAATGAACTCCAGACACTTGCAAGTGTCACTGGGGAAACAGAATAGACTATTATCTAGAGTTCAGGTGCTAGGAATGGCCAGAAGCTCAAGCCACCTATTCAGACAGGGAATGCACTAGAAACGGTTTCCATGGAAAGTCATTGGAGTTCTCAGCAAATGGCCTACTCTTCCCTCTAGAACCCAATTGGAGATTTCAAAGCAGGAAAACAGGAGAGAAGTCAGTAACAAGAGCAAGGACAAGAAAACTTTGTTATTGTTGAAGCTGGAAGGGAAACATCACTCTAGTATGGCTAGGTGGAACACTAGCTCTGTATTAGGGACTCTGTATCATTAGTATCAAACATACATCTGTATATTCATCATCAGTAAGTGAAATGACAAAGGAATCCCATCAAAAGTAGGTTACTATCCTTTAAAATGCATTTTGTTTATAATTTTTTATATTATTTCTAGGATTTATCACAATGAAATAATGAAATATACAATATATTATTCCTATAAATTACAAAATCATGAAAGATGTGAGGAAAGTCAGAGTTAAGAATATTTACTGAAATACTGCCATAAAATTGAAGACCAAAAATTTGATCAATAACTGCATTCCATGAAAAACTACACAGCTGTTTATAACATATTATAAATTGCATACTATTTTTGTACATCATACGTACACCTATTGAAAAAAAAAGATCTGATAGGAAAAAATACCAAGAAGTTATGAGTGATTATCTCTGGGTGGATCAGTTGTCCTTTCTTCCTTCCTTGCCCCCTCCCTCGCTCCCTACTTTTTCTTTTTCCTTCTGTGATGTATATTCCACAATAGTCTCACTTTACCTTTGTCATTAGGAAAAAAGGCATTTTAAACATTGGAGATAAAGAAGAAAGGACCTTAGCAATCCAAGAGCAAAATTTGTAAAGAAACTTCCCCAAAATATGTAATTTCTCATAAGCCCTATCTTTGCATTCCTTCATTCTAGAACTCTATGGTTCCTGGCATTTTGGAGCACAGATTGGAGCACACCTGGCTACAGGTGGCCAGGAGATTGTTGGCTCTGGCCACAAGGGTCCCAACCACCCACATAGGGTTGATGAGTCAGGGCTTGTTTTGTGTTATTGCGAGAAGCATCCAAGCATTGCGCCTGGGGGTTACAGAGAGGTCATGTCCCATCAAAAGCCCTTATAAAGTGCTGATGTGGTAGAGGAAGCCTTTCCTTAGGGTAGTTTCTAGAAACTACTCCAGGACCCTGAAATGCATTTCACCTCCATAGCTTACAACTTAGGTGCAACCATGTTCTATGCTCAATCCACTATCAGCCCCACTCTTGGAACAAGACAATGTCATTGTTGATCACCTACTGTGCGCCAAACACCATGCTAGGCTTTCTATATGCATTGTTTTCTCTTCCATAATTCTGCAGACCAGGCATTATCATCACTATTTTTCAAAGGAGGGATTTGAACTCAGCAATTTACCCTTCATCTCATATGAAAAAGCAGAGCTGGAATTTGCACTAGGTTTGCATCACTCCATAAACATAGGCTGTTGTTCTTCAACCCCCCTGTCCTGGTATTGGTAGACTACATTCTAGCTTCGACCATACACAGTTAACCCTGGACACACAATTTATACTGTGTGTGTCTAGTTATAGGCCAATACTTTTCTATGGAAGGCTTCCATATTCACAGTTCTAGCCCATAGTGGATACCAGTTGGTTGAATCCATAAATGTGGAACCCATGGATATGAAGTGCCACTATGAAGGACTTGAGCATCTGTGGACTTTGGTATGGGTAACAGGAGCCTCAAACCAAACCCTCGTAGTTACCAAGGGATGACTGTAATTAATTTTTGGAGGTCAAAGTTTATTTGAAGGATTTTCAACTGGGTGATGGTGGACACCCCTAACCACTATTGCTCAAGGGTCAACTCTACTGCATTGTTGGTGGCGCCTACAATTTTCAGTTGAATCAGGAGCCATGATTCAACTAGTTAATTCATAACTACCCACTAATGTACCAGACCATAGCAGATGAATGAAGTCAAAGGTCAAGGCTAGTGAAACCACTTTGAAGGAATTGTAACTTTTCCTCCATCCCTACCGCCCCTTAATCCATCTTCTGACTCATTATCTTATATCAACCTTGGAGTGGGATATACATTCCTAAATAACTTTGGAGATAGTTAAAATTCTTCCAAACCTTGAGATTACTCTTAGACCTCAATAAGTGGCAGTTATTTACTCAAAGTAGTGGAAGAGGGTATACCTCTGGCTGTTTCCTTACCTGCAGTCCAGCTTTGTCACCTATATTTCCCCACCTCAATACCTCAAGTCCAGTCATCCAGAGTTGTCTTTTGTTTCTGAACATTCCCACCTCCAAGACTGTGTGTACCCACTGTGTCAGCTGCTGGGATTGCTTGACACTGGGGAGGGGCTCAGGGCACAGTTTTTGGATAAGTTAGTACGTGGTGATGGGGAATGAATACCTTCCCCTAAATCTAGTTAAGTCCTGCCCCTCCTCCAAGGTCATTATGTCTGTGAAGCCTTCTCCCCTTTTGTGCAGCCACAAAGCAAGCTCCTCACTCTGCAGAGTTCAAGCACATGTAGCTGTGATGCTGGTTTGCCTTCAGCATGTGCCATTTTATACGCATAAGAAGTTTTGTGTATCCTGCTCTATGAAGACAGGGAATATGTGGTGTTAGTGACTTTGGAACTAGAGAGACATCTTGGTTCACATCCCAATACCTTTACTTGCTAGCAGGGTGACCTCGAAGAGGTTGCTTAACCTCTTTGAGGTTCATTTTCTCAATCTATTAAAAAGAGACAATGTCCATATTACAAGTTGTTAAAAGAATGAAGTGCCCTAACAAATGTCAAGGGGTCAAATCACAAAATAATATGTAGAGCATGCTCTCATTTGCATAAGAAGTGGTGCTTTTTGGAGGCTTACATTTTATCAGTGAATTTGGGTATGAATGTGTGTGTAGTCTGGAAGAAAACACACTGAACTATTAACACAGTTCTGCCTTCACTCTTCTGTAAAGTATTACTTATGTGTATGTCTTATTTCCCTTCCCAAAGATTATAGGACTCTGAAAGGTCGAAACTAAGTTAACAGTTAAGATGGGCTAAGTTATACACATTGGTCACTACCTCAAAATCTGAGATGTTGAAACAAGGTTTCTCGCTTGTGCTGCCTGTTCATTATGGACTCAACAATCACTAAATCACTCAGGTATGCAAGTTGCAGACTGATAACCACCATGTCAAACATCATCAGGTTGCAGCTAAAGGAGAAAAGAGAGAAACCAAACATTTGCCCAGAGCTTTTTTTCAAAGAAAGTCTTATGACCACACTGAACTTCAAGGTGGGGCAGAGAAGCACTGTGTTCTCATGTGTCTGGAAGGAGCAAGAGCCCAGGTACCTGTGAATACTCGGCTGATCATCCCGCTGACTTAACTTCTGCATCCAAGATGATGGGGGGCACTTTGTGGTTGGTCACGTAATGCATTGCAATAGTATTGAGGGGTAGTTTGAGGCTCTGGAGAAAAATATAAAAAATGAGTAAGCCTTAGTCTATTTCATAAGAAGCTAGAGAGGAAAACAATGCACATAGCAGCAATTACAACAATAGAGTGACACAATGATACAATAAAATGCTAACACCCTATGAAAGCGTATTAGTTTTCTATGACAGTGGTAACAACCACACATTTAGTAACTTAAAACAATACCAATTTATTATTTTACAATTTTGTAGGTCAGAGTTCTGACACAGATCTCACCAAACCAAAATCAAGGTGTTGGCAGACTGCATTCCTTTCTGGAAGCTCTTAAATCTGTTTCCTGCCCATTCAGTTTGTTGGCAGAATTCAGTTCCTGGGGATTGTTAAGAATGCCTTCCTATCTTTTGCTGACTGTCAGCTGAGGGCTGTTCACAGTTTCCAGAGGTCACCACATTCCTTGGTTCCTGTGCCCCTGCTGCCTTCATCAACATCAATCATGGCAGGTCCAGTCCTTCTCATGTCGCTTCTCTCTGACCCACTTTTCCAATGTTCTCTCCCACTTGTAAAGACCTGGGAGATGGATTGAGACCACCTTGATTACCCAGAGTGTCTCCACATCTCAAGGTACTTAGTCTTAACCAGATCTCCAAAGTCCCTTTCTGCTATGTAAGGTAACATATTCATAGATTCCAGGAATTAGTGCATAACTATCTTTGTGGGACCATATTCTGCCTACCACAGGGAGTTTTAAATATACAATATATATTTAATATATAAATACAGATTTATTAAATTATATACTTTACTAAGCATATATAATACTTAATCTTTATTAAGTATATATACTTTACATGGTATATAAAATACATATTTATATGTCTATATGTCACATATAAATTATACAGATATTTATGCATGTATATATGTACATATATATAAGTGCATACATATAATTAAACACAGTTCATTGTGATTGCGCTAAGGAGGCAAATATTATTTAATTACAAATACAAAGACTTGAGCTAGATCTCAAGGAGTTCATTCAAATTCAAACAGGCAAAGATGGAGGAATGTATTGGTAGGGGGATTCCAAGCTGAAGGTTGAGCACACATAAAGGGGCAATAAGTTCATGTTTGGGGTGTTCACAGCGCCAACAGTGGGCTGATGTACCTGTGGCGGAGGAGTAGAACATGGGAGATGAGGCAGGACAGGTGAGGCTGGCTTCCTGGGTGAGTCTGAGGCAGCAGGTTGCTGGAGATAAGAATTGGGGGACTGTGAGGTCAGACAGACTTCAGCTTGAGTCTCAGCTCTGCTGCTAAGCTTTGCAACAATAAGCACATTAACCTCTGTATATCTCAACTGCCTCAACTATGAAAAGAAGCCACTGACAATAGATGCTTTTTCAATAGCGTTGTTGAGAGGCTCAATTGAGAAAATATTTAGAGAGCTTAAAATTTAAGGAAGGCTGCTGCTACTAGTGTTACCAGCCATGTCCTTCCTGGGCTGTGGTTGGGTTGCCTGTTCTGAGGGGACAGGACCTGGAAGAACCAGACAGGTGGGCTATCAGGGAAATTCTGTCCAGTCTTCTCTCCTACCTCCAGTGCCAACCACATGAGTTGTGTGGGTGAGTTTCCCACACACCAGACACCCTGTTTTACCTTGAAGGAAAAGCCTGCTCTATTCTACAAAAATTCTGCCTCTGTCTGCCCTGAACTCACCCTGGCACTGTGCTTAATCATTAGGGACAAAGGGAGAGACCCATGACCAGTCCTCAAGCAAAATTGTGCCCCATGTCCTGAGAGGGGGCTGGGGCACCTTTTCCATGCCCCTGGATGCTTTTACTGACCCATTTTTATATGACCCGAGGCAGTGAACTTGGTGCGTCTCAATCCTCGTTTCTCAGCCTATGAATATGGCCCTAACCACACATGTGGGTGTCAGAAGTGGAGGAAGGACACAAGTATGAACACATGTATATATGTGCACATAAATAAAGCAAATATGCTGCACAAAATTACTGATTTTGATACACTTTGCAGTTCTTAGCTAAAAAGCATTTGACATAGGGAAAACAGGTGTAATCAGAATGAACAGTGCCTAATTCTGAATTTTTCCTGTGGGGCTAGAGAACTGGTGCAGGCCCCTACTGATGAGTCCTACCCAAGCTCCAACCGCACCTGACACAGCAAGCGGCAGGTGTGGTGACACCTCCTATCCTCAATACCACACCCTCTACCCCAACTATGATTTTTTTTTCATGCCACCAAAGTAATAAGCAATAATTGTAGAAAATAAAGATTACTAAACAAGAAAAAGTAGGTCTACCTGCAGCCCCATCTCCTAGATAAAATCACAGTCAATATTTTGTAATGTCCTCTGCTCTGCCTCCACACAAGTAATTTTCATTTATACCCAAATGGGATGACTGTGCACTATGTTGAGAAAATGAATTTTTATTTCCATCTTTGTATATACCTCCCTAAGCCCTAGTTTCCTGCTCTGTATCTCACTTTGTATTTATATAAATCAATTAGATAAATGTAAACATATTCCATGCATGTAAACATCTGTCATCATCATAAATAAGAATATAATTATCTTCTTTAATCATCACAGAAACTCAGCCAAATTACTACAGATAAAAAAACCAAGGCTCAGAGAATTAAGGTATCCAATCAACCTATATTTTGTAAGAGACAAATTCAAGAGTTGAGCCCAAATGTAACGGTCAAAACCCATTCCCAGCACTGCCCCGAACTATATACATGGAAAGAAAGCAAATTGTCCAGAGGAGATGGTTAGCGTAGAATAAGGCAGTTTGCTCTAGAATCTTCTCGTGCCATCAGCTACACTGATTTGTAGTGAGTTATTTCCACTCCTATTAATTGCTCCAAACCTTCTTATTGAATGAGGAGCTGCAAGAAAACCACAACTATTCAAAATAGTTTCCTGAACCCCAGGTACCCACAGTTCTGTTGCTTCATTGATTTCCAATACAGTCACTTCCTTTTTAATAATAATAATAACTTGACACAAATAAGAGGTAATCCAGGTTACTCCTAAACCTCTTGTAAATGCCTCGGGATTAGGCACTGCGTCCCTGTGCCTCCCTAGTGCTGCATTAGAACACGTAATTGAGAACTGACTTAAAGAGAGTTCAGCTATCATTGTCACCCATCTGCACTTTATTAGACTTCACTCATTGGGTTCCCACAGGCCTCTCGGCTAGAGTGGCTTGGGCAGGATTCATCCCTCAGGTGGTCACCTTTGCTACTCTGCCTCACGCACAGGCACACGTGTGCACACAGATAAACGCCCTCACACACATATGCATTGAGCTGCCATGAGTCATGTGTTTGGGTATCCCAAAATCTGGCACCATGGACTGGGTCAGCCCAGATCACACCAGGGCAAAGTTTGGCCGGCACACAGCTTGGCTGTCAAAGGGATGTGGATTCAGGTGGAATTAATTAAGCGAGAACAGGCTTCCAGTTCTTCATTAACACATGGCACCTGCATCCAACTTCAAGGCTCCTCTCCAATCCCTAGAGAGTATGCTAGTGACCGAACTCAAGCAAGATGAGAAATTTGAGGGCAGCGCCAGCCAGATCCTCACGCTTCAGTGGCCAGCAGGGTTGTGTGAAGAACTTCTTCCCAAAAAATCCCATTGCTATGGCAGCTTGTCTATTGATGGTGACAAATGGTGGACATTCTGCCCTCAGAACTTCATCCCTATGAAGCTTTGGAGCTGCAGAAAACTCTCCAGTATACTACACATACCAATCGGGGAATAAAGTAAGGTCTATTAATTAGTGATGCATTAATTATTGTACCAAACTAACTCATTATTGAACATGGTCCTCAGGGCACCAGGACACAGAAGTTTGGATGGGAGGCTTTATCAAGACAGGTGGGAGAGGAAGCAAGGCAATGGGTGACACTGTTCTCTGAAGAGGAAGGGCTCAGGGCAGGGTTGACTTCATAACTTTGATTTCATCTGGCTGGCAGGGTAACTGGGCTGTCGACACAGCTGGGTAACCTTAGGCAGACCCCAGGCTTGCCTTGGTGACTCAAATACACCCTGCAGATGATCAAGGTGACCTATAGCTCGGGGCAGCTGGGTGCAGAATTAATGACCCAAAACACCAGACCGTTGCCATGCTAGGTATGATTATTGTCATTAGGAGCACTGGTTAATTATCATTTCAAAAGTTGGTGGAAGAGGGCAACTACCTGTTTCTCTAAGTGGGGATACCTCAAGAGAGCTTGGAAAGGGCTGAGGGAGGTGGAAGGGACACAGGTAAAGTCCTTACCACTTGTTGCTCACAAAGTGAGTATTTCTACAACAGACTAAGCAAACTGAGGGACAATGGTGGTTGAGGGACAATGGCGGCATGTATTAACATGCAGGGGTATCAGCAGCCTCTAATGGGCATTCTGGGCTTCTGACTGGGCTGATGGTCTTTTCAGCACAACCTCACCTGGCAATTAGGTCTCCCAGGCATTGGGAATAACACACATGAGAGGCATTGTCTACTGGGACTCATCACCCACCATCTTTTCTTGGGTGGTGCATGTAGTCAGTGTGACCAAGCGCCATAGACTTCAGGTAGGGAGGAGGGGCCCAAGAAAGGTGTGGTTAAACCCAGCCACCAGATAGGTATGTGACCTTGATCTAATTAGTGACTTAAAATTCCTGGGCCTCAGTTTCTTCATCTACAAACCTGAAGGTCACAAACTTACCAACGTATTTTTCTCCCAGGATTGATGAAACGATTGAATGAGACCACAGCTATGAAGAACCTTTGCACAGCACTAAATGCTAGCTGAATATTACCTCTATAATTATGATCTTCATTTGCTTTCAAGGTCTGAAATGAAACCTATTTCTTCTAAAAATGTTTCCAAGTTTATGTGGAAATAGAGAGGCATTAAGCTTGACACAATGAGTAAATGAGAAAGAAGAGCTGTCTGGAGTGTCATGTGGGGCTATTTGATCCAATGAATCTCATCTAAAAGTTTGCCACAGCAAAATTTTGAGTACTTATCAGTATTATCATTAAAGATTTTTCCCTCCCAAAGAGTCATCTTTAAAAGGTCTACACAATAGCTAACGTGACAAGATACAGGGGGTGGAAGACTCCATAATTATTCACTGATTGTCGAATACAGATTAGCTCATCAGGTCAGCCTGTTCTCCAGCAAGATCTTGAGATAAGGGCTGGAATAGGTAACTTTTAATGAACAGCAAAGAGCTCAAGGAACCAGGAGCCCTGGAGCCAGCAATAGAATGGTGAGTGTCAAAAAAGTGTGGAGAAGGAAATTCTGCATAGAGAAGGGTGAAAAATAGAAACACAATGCTACCACTGATAATATAGCTTTTCCATAACCATTTGCATTTTAAAGATTTTGCACATATTTTTATTTCCTAATTCCTGTAGCAGCTTGGTGCATTACTATCTACTTTGTACATAAAATAAACTGACATAAATATGTATATATATTCTCAATATTGCTTTCTACAGATTTTATTTTCTCCTTTGCAACTCCACTTAGATATATATTAGCTTTTTCCAATTTCTGTTTTCTTTCTTCTCTTACAATTTATTCCACATGTCCCATATCTTGATCTTTCTTTGCTACATATTTGAGCAAATTCTTCAGATCTACCTTCAATTCAAATAACTCTTCAATCAGGAGAGTTTGAATTCTCTAAGGATTTTGACTTTCATTACTTTTTTTTTTTCATTTATAGAAATTCTATTTGATTATTATCCAAATTTGCCTGGTCCTATTCATTCACCGTATTTTAAATATTCTTTTTTATACTGCATTTGTGAGCCAAATGTCTTCATTCTTTGTGGGTCTGTTTCTCATTTACTGTGACTTGTTTTCTCATGTATATTGGGATATTTATTTATGTGATCATTAAAACATTACCTATGGGTATTCTTTGTGGTTGTGTTTAAGTGGTAATCCACCAGAGAGGATTAGTGTTTGCTCCTGCCAGTTACTTGGGAGAACTAACTCAGGAACTGATTTTGAGAGTTGGTTTGAGGTGTGTGGTTGCACCCAGGTATTATAATTTGAATCCAAGTTCATCTGAGGACTTGCTTGGAGAAAGGAACTTGCATGGAGATGGAGGAAGTGACTTTTCCTCAACTCAGAGCCAAAGCCTCAACAAGCTTCTTCCTCAACAAGCCTCTTACTAGGCGGATCTTGTTCTCCTAGACATTGTTTCGCTGGGACAGCTGTCCTGTCAGGGCCCTAATTTATATAGGAATTGCTATTTTGACTCCCACCTTAAGAGTTTTCAAGCCTTGCCTCTTGCCTTCATTTGTTACAAGTTCAGCTGTCAAAACCAGGCAAAACAATCTGCCTTATAATGGAGAAGCAGGGTTGTTACTAATTGCTCCTAAAGGTTTGCATTCCAACTTTGGCATTGGCATCTGAGAGGTTCTATCTTTTTCTTACAATAGCAGCTAGGTTCCTTAAAAGATTTTTACTTTATATTTTATCTAGCTCTTTTTTTAGGATTATTTACCTTTGGTCTTCCTTATTTTCTTTTTAAGAAGGATTTTACATTATTCAGTCCTCCATATCACTGGAAACAGAAATCCCCATAATATTTTTCTCCTGAATTTCCCACTTATTCTTAAGTTACCCCACTATGAGGCCATCTCTTCTGGGAACACTCACTGTTCAATTCCTCCCCCTGCAAAGCAGAATAAATTAGTGTGTTATCTATGTTCCCATATACCTGGAACATATCTCTAATAAAGACCTCCCACATTTTTTTATTATAGTTATTTGCTTATCTGCTTCCTCCTGCTATTCTGCAAGATCCTGGCGAGGGTTTTAATCATCATTTTATGTTCCAGTATTTAACACAGTACCTGACACAAAATAAACACTTAAATGGGTATTTGAGTTTGAATAAAAAAATGAATAAAACACCATTGTTTACCAAATAAATTTCAAACTCATTAACATGTCATTCACAATCTAATTGTAACCTACTCTTCCAGTTTTATTACTCAATCAATGCATCATTAATTAATGTATTAGTTATCTATTAACTCAGTCATTCACGTGTTTATTTATTATCCAAGTATTTTTGGAGTGCCTATTCCATGCAAGACTCTACAGCAACTGGTGAGAGTGACAGTATCTCCATGAGCCAGACAAACATGTTCTCTGTCTTTACAATGTCTCCTTCATGTGAAGGGAAGCAAATATGAACAAATAATATTATAATTACTGAAATACATTGTGATGTGTTATGAAGGAGAGATGGAAGACCTAAAGATGCTCAGTAAAATGTGGTGCTCTGGTGGGTAGAAAATCCAGAGCAAGTGGGACTACTAATAGGAAGTCCATAAGGCAAGTGTGAGCATGGTGCAACACCCCCTCCTTCTCACTCACTCTGCATCTGCAGCGATGGACCAATCATCAGCCTATAAACAGTTCCACAGTGCCATATCGGCTCAACTGGTCTTCTGTCAGACCTGTTCATTACTCACCTATTTACTACCCCCCTAACTTCTGTCTCTCAAAGTGTCAAAATCCTACTGCTTTTCCAAAGGTCTTTTCTATGAAAGAGCCCTTGGTCAGAAATGTATTTTATTGCCCTTTGTTCCCACTTGATAGCTCCATTATGCCATAAATGTCTATGTATGTGAACTACGTGAGAGCAAGGGATATATTTTATTCATATTGATAAGTTTCTGCCATATAGAATCTCAGTTTGGCTACAGTTTACTTCTATGGCATAGTTACAGTGATATTGTGCCAGAATAGAAACCGCAATGACGTCAGAAAAACTTTCAAACTGGCTTACCAAGAGAAGAATTTTGGAAAAGTCAACCATGCCAAACCACAAGTTCACAGAGTTTTGGACAGGTAGCCAAGACCCAGAGCCTTTTCAAGCTTTCTTAGCACAGCTAACCCACCAATTTGGCATGAAATACAAAACCCTCAACTACATGACTAGATTTGGGTGTGTTGGATGACACCAACTGTCCAGTTTTGCAGGCTGAGAGTTAATGTGGTATAGTTAGCCTCTTCCCTGCTCCTTCCATAAGGAATGGATTCCAAGGAATATCTGCCCCAAATCAGGCTGGGTAGGAGGATGAGTTGTCTGGGCTGTGAAGATACTCAGGTCGAGCAAAAAAAAGTTAAAATGAAGTCCTAAATACCACACATCTAAATATCTAAAACATATAAATGAGGTTCACACATAGTTAAATAAAATATTTTTATCCTAACTTGACAAATACACCTTGGAAGCAACCTACAAGGGCAGGTCCCAGCCTGAAACCCCAGAACCTTATGTCATGGTGCCAGGAAGAAAGAATGGCAGAAAGAACCGCTACCATTCTCCAGGAGCCTCCTCTTGCTCCTCCCACCTCTGACTCCATTCTGCACCAATAATGTCTTGCTTACACATTCATGTAGATATCCCAGGTCTCATATCAAAGTGCCATCAGACTTCTCACAAATTGGTGCCCATTGGCTTCTTCTCTAAGAGATACAATCCATCCTCAGAAGAATATTCCAGGAAAGAAGCATATGCAGGTCCCAGAAGCAGGTTCGGATCATTTGAGTCAGGGATTACTGAGTGTAAAAGAATGATCTTAAAGGAAGAATATGGGTTCAGATGAGCCCCTTGCTTTGGTCTCATGCTCCCTTATAGGGAGGGTCACAATCGGGGGGGGGGGGTCAGAACAGTCCTCTAACCAGAGGAGCTCAGGTCAGGAAACCCTATTATTTGCATCTAAGCACAGTACCATGGAAAAGGACTGTTGTCCAGGTATTAAATAATGGTAACAGAGGAGAATGCAGCTTCCAAAATCTCAAGTTAGTAACGTCATGACCAATATATTGTAAAATACCTGAAGATGGCAAACAGCATTGTCCTGAGTGCCTGTCCCTGCTGGTGGACAAAAGGCATCTTCTCCTTTAAATGGTGACCCCTCAACTTCAGATGCTGGGTTGTGGCCAGTGGAAATCAGATCTGAGCATGCTGTCTCAGAGGTGCTTCATATTCCAGATTGCCCCTAAAGTTATGAAAAACAAATGTGATCATGTTATTGTATATTTATTTTTTTAAATGAGTTTATTACCTGTCTCTGTTATCTAAAATATTAGTTCTATGAGGACAGGATTTTACTTCATTCACTTCTACATTCCTGGTGTCCTAAATGGTGGTTGGTATAGAGGAAACACTCGATAAATAATGAATAACTGGTTCTTAGTACAACATATGGCACCAACGAAAATGCAAATGTACAGAAAAAAGAAATAAAGTTGAAAAATACAGAAAATCAAAATAATTTTACACTATATACTCATATACTAACCACTCATACACGAAACACTAAGATTCTGCTATTAACATCGTGCTGTTTGTTTTATCATACATCTATTCCTCCATCCATACCTCCATTCATCTACCAGCACCTTTTTTTAAACATGTCAACATAAATTAAAAATAATTTCACTTTCCTCAAAATACTTCAACTATATGTCATTAACTAGAGTTTTGTTTATATTTGTGGTATTTTCCTTTGAAAATAAAATTTACATGAAATGCCTAAATCATGAAAGTACATTCACACATTTTGTCAAATGCATATATTTGAATCATTGAAACACCTATCAATATAAAGAGCACTGCCATAATTCCAGAAATTTTATCCTTCCTATTCAATCTATACCCTAACCCCTACCATGTTTCTAATTTTCCACTCTAGCTTAAATTTGTCTGCTTTAAAAGTACATATAAGTAAGGTAATATAATATGTACTCTCTTATGCAAGCATTCTTCTGGGATTCACCAATGTTGTTACACATAGCAGTAGTTTGCTACTTGAGGTGGAATAATAAGCACACAATATCGCACAGTATACATATAGCTCCTTTTCTTTATCCATTTGCCTATTGATGAGCATCTGGGGTATCTCTAATTTCTGGATATTGTGATTAAATCTGCTATCTACATCCTTCTATAAGAGTTTTTGTTGGTCCTTCATGTAGAAGTCCAGTTATTCTTGCTCCATTTATTTAAAGCAAACTTCTTTCCCCAATTGGACATAGGATGCTTTAACACCTTTGTTGAAATAGGACGACAATATTATTGGAAATGTACTTCTGGACTTTTTATTTGTTCCATTGATTTATTTGGTCATCCTTATTATGGATTGAGTTATGCCCTCCCACCAAAAAAAAAAAAAAAAATACTGAAGACCTAATCTTAACCTACAGCACCTCAGAATGTGGATTGGATTGGATTCTTATTTGGAAATAGGATCATTACAGATTTAATTAGTTAAAATGAAGTCATACTGGAATAGGGTGAGTCCTTAATCCTACATGACTGACATCCTTATAAAAGATAGCCATGTGAAGACACACACATACACAAGAAAATAGTTATGTGATGACGGAGACAGAGATTGGAGTGAGGCATCTTATAAAACAAGAAACATCAAGGATTGCCAAGAATCATCAGAAGCTAGGACGAAGCATTGAAGGACTTCTTCTCCAGAGCCATCACAGTAACATGGCCCAACTGTCACCTTGATTTCAGACTTCCAGTCTCCAGAACGATGAGACAATAAATTCCTGTTGTTTTAAGCTATTCTATTGTGGCACTTTGTTTTGGCAGCTTTGGAAAATGAATACAATCTTTACACATGTACCATAGTTTAGTTAGAGTAAAATTATAAGCCAAACTGTGTAAGTCTTGCAAGTTTAATCTTTTCCATGATTACTTTGCATGTGGCAAGACATTTGCATTTTTGTGTATATTTTTTAAATCACTTTGTCAACTTCTACCAAAAGCAAATATGCTGGGATTGTGACTATGATTGCATTGAATTTTATAGACCAATTTGAGGAGGCTTGTCTTAATATCAAGATTCCACTCTATAAAAATGGCTTGTGACTCCACATGCTTAAGGCTTCTTTTATTTCTCTCAGTGGACTAGTGTTTTTAGTGTAGATCTCTCGAACCTCTGTTGTTAAATTGAATTCGTTTTTTTCCCCACAATTGCCCCCCACCCTTGCCAATTCAATTTTCTCTAATAGTATTGCTTTTCTACCTCCTAGAGAATTTTTCTTTTTTTTAAATTTTTTATATTCCCCATACAATTGCACCCCCCTTGTTAAATTGAATTCTAAGAATTTTATGTTCATATTATTAATGAATTTTTCAAAAATTTATTATGCAACTCCTTGCTCTTTATATACAAAATTTGTATATCAACTTAGTATCTTGTAATTTTGCTAAATTCACATTAATTATAATAGCCATTTTATAGATTTCTTAGGATTTCCTACATAAGAAAATTTTTCATCTGAAATATCATTTTTATTACTTCTATCAACTCTGCCTTTTTTTTTTGTGGGACCCTTGCCCGTGGCCGGGGATCAAACTGGCGCTGCAGTGGCTGCCGGCAGCCTGGCAACCCAGCACTCAACCGCTGCGCCACCCGGTGAGGCCCTGCATATCTTTTCTTTTTATTGGATGTTATCATTATGTTAGTGTGAGGTAGCAGAATTCATTATCTCAATTTCAAAGTGATCTTGAAAAAATGATGAGTCCTTGTGGGCTTACTTGCCTTTGCTGATGTTCTAAGATTATGCAGAGGCAGATGGGGTCCTTTTCTCTTTTTTAAAACTCCATTTTATTCATTGTGTTAAGTGTTTTAGGGGAGGATATTCTGTGAAATGGTTTCATTTTCTTATCCTTATCAGTCTTTAGAGGACAGAATTTAAACTCAAATACCAGAATCTAAAAGATAACATAAATGAAAGAATGGGCTTCGTGAGGACTGTGGAAAATTACTCTGCTCCTGTTAAATGTTTCCATGGGGGAATGTAGCCAGGTCTCAGGACTTTTAACAAACACGGGAAATATTTTTTAAAATGTAAAATCTCTCTATATCTAAATTTTGGCAAATATTTCAAATTAAAAAAAGGAAATACCCTGAGGGCAAAAATAAATCTTTGCAGGGTGGATATAGTTGTCAGCTTACCTGTTTCCTTTGGAGAACCACTTCATGGAGGACACCAAAATCGGATTTAGAGGTAGGCGGAACATTCTGATGCAGTTCCAAAAACAAAGGAGCAAGTCAGTGGGAGATTGGTGACCGAGAGTCAGGAAGTACAAAAGGAGAGAGGATCTGCATTTTAAAATGGCACATTCTCATCATCCCATAGTACCACATGCATGGGTGACTGTAGTGGCAGGAATGCACAGAGCAGGTGCTCTATGGATCTGGGCAAAGGGGTAAAGGAGAGTTCTGGAGCCCTCAGTGGCTTTTGCAAGCTTTTAATAGTCTTCTATGCCATGTGCAGTGCTGCAATCAGGTGCAGGGCAGGCAGGTGGGGGTAGCAGGCCTTCTAGTCCCCACAGACTCTTTACTCACTCTGGTGTTATCTTGTGATTTCTCCATCGCCCTCTGCTGCATGGTCTTCTCCTGCCCACCATCCTCTGTGCTCAGAGCTCACCCTTATATGCTCAGTCTCATGGCTCCGGTGTGCCCACTTACGCATGCCCACACCACACTCCATCTGTCCACCATCAGGCATGCGCATCCCGAGCCCATGCTGCTAAGCGCCTCTTGCATTCAAGGTCGCAGGTGATAGCCATAGAGGCCAATGGCGCAAAATCCTGAGCAATCTTCATTTACCCTACAATGGCTTTAAGGAAACACTTTATAGCTAACATCTTCCTCTTTTATGATTTACACAGTCATATCATGCAGCAAAATTAGCTTCATGGGAATTGTAACCAGCAGAGATCAAATATTGCCTTTTCCAAACATGTATCTAAGAGAATCCCTGGATTCTTATTAAGACTAGTTTGTACTCTGCAGGATGAACAATTAAAACATATCTCTTTGTGGATAACTGTTGTAGAGGCAGGACGGACACAGTGCAGGTTTTCTGATCCAGCAGACCGGGTAAAGGAAGAGTCAGTCCTCAGTGGCTTTTGCAGGTCTTTTATTGGAATTTACCCAGTACACGGCAGGCAGAGGTGCTGGGGGGCCGGGCGGCTGGCAGTCCTCTCAGCCCCCAGCAAATCCTCACTCTATTTGGGCTCTCTCTGGCCTTCTCTCTGCTTCTCTTCTTCTCTTGGCCTCCGTTCGTTCTTGGCTTCTGCTGGCGTCCCCGTGACGCCGCCCTTATAAACTCAGTCTCTCAACCCAGGTGTACCCACTTCAGGTGCCAGCCAGCAGGCATGCATTCAGGCCCACAGGGTTCCCTCATCTATCCTAATGGTGGGAGGGCAGAAATGCCTGATACTTTTTACCTTACCCTACAATGTTTACACCAGGCTCTGCTCCTCACACACAGGTCTGCCTCCTATATACACAAACTGTAGTCCCGGGGAAAAAACAGACACAATTTTGCAACCTGGAGGTGAACCAAGCCATTTTAGGTTTATCTTGGGTTTGGCTACTGAGGAACAAAGTCTGAGGTGGGGTGATTGATTTACTGAGAGAGATATCTCAAGAGAAATCTGTAATAAAATGAGGAAAGCAGGATTGTGTAGAAGAGGCAAGATATCAATTCAGGGAAAGACTAGCTTCTGCATGATCCCACAAAGAGGTCTAGAGTGAAAATTGAGTCACTAAGTTTGTCCTGTCCAGAGCGAAGGGAGCTAAATTCACACTTCTGCTTTAATCAACCAATAGCCATGTACCACATTCCAAAATGAAGTTGTGAGTCCTTCAGGAATAGAATTCCTGCCAGGCAAGGCAATTGATTAGAGAAGGATGCAAGTGTGATTTCATTAGCAATCAAGACCCAAACAGCTGCGTAAAACAATAGCAATGTGCTAGAGTGGGTGATTCTGGGAGATCTTGAATTATGGTAGAGGCAGCTATTCCAACATGCTACTGTAGAACTTGATTCTGAATGAGGAGGCTCCAAGCATCAGGCAGGAACAATCACAAAACAATGTGGACACAGAGGTTGGGAGAATAGAATGAAACTTTATATCAAATTCCACCAATAAAAAGAAATCAAATGCTATGAAAAAGGTCAAACAAAATCAATACTCAAGACTCAGATTCATTTCAAGTGAAATGAACATTATGCAGCAATCTGACAGGTTCAAATAAGCCTGCTTAGATACTCAAATAATTAAATAAAAAAATAATTAGTTCCAAGGAAGAGCCAAAAATTATACAACAAAAATAGAAATGAAACAAGAAAATGGGTGGGGATGAAAAAGAAATAGAACTATTGGAAATATATATATATATATATATATATAAATGATAAAAATTTACCCTAGATTGAACACAAGAAAGTACTAATTAATTATAATATTGCACTGGGAACTCTCCCAAAACATAACACAGAGAGACGAATGAAATGAAATGAAGGATGAAGATGAAGAATGAGTTGATAATACTCCAGAAATTGCCTAGTAGGAATTCCATAAAGAATGCAAAGAGGTAATGATGGAGAAGAAACATTTGAAAAAAATAAAAGCTGAGAATGTTTTTTAATATTGAAGAACATAAATTCAAAATGCATTCTGAATACCAGGATAAATAAAGAAATATCTACGTTTAGGCAAAATGTGGGAAAAGTTCATAGCATTAAAGGTCAGTGAAAATATTTAAAGCTACTGAAAAATCAGACAGGTTATAGCATGAACCTCATTAGGTATCGGTTTTCAGAAGCAATAATCTCTTCAAATGAATGAGCCAAACTACCTGTCAATTTAAAAGTTTATAACCAGTGAAGCAATTATTTGAGTGAGTACTAAATTAAGACATTTTTAGACATAAAAGCACCAAGTGAAATTACTTCACAGGCCCTCACAACTATTAAAGGATATGTCTCAGGAAGACGAAAGCAAACCTATAAAGATGTAAGAGCAAAGAGGACAAAAATATATAAAACATGCCAATAAATTTAATTGACTACTAACTGCTATTTTAAAATTACATTTGGTGTAAGCTAGAAGGTAAAATTAAAGCTTCAGACAACAAAAACTAGATGAAAAACATGTAACAAGCAAATTTAATATGTGCTCAGTTCTAATCTTATGTATTAAACTCAGGGAGAAAACATGGCTAAGAATGTGTGACATTTAAAGACCGTTTGCCCAAACCAGGATAAATTAAAAAAAATTGTGGAATGCAAATTATAATAATGAGATAAAATCCATCATATTCATAAAATTCAAAATTTATAGAAATTCAAAACCATGGCAATGCCAAGTACTGATGAGGTCATGAAACAATGGTAAATTTTATGCCTGCTGATGGGAGGGAAAATTGATAACATTGCTTTAGAAAACAGTTTGGTATTATCAAGGAACCAGATGCTCTCCATTCTAGGAATCATACTCTCCATTCTAGAGAAATTCTAACACATGCACAAGGAAACAAGTGTAAGAACGCATGTCACAGCTTCTTTATATTAGAAATATGTTGAAAATTATTTAAATATTAATGGAAGAATGAATAAATTTGATATGTTTATATTATGGAATACTATTCAGCTCTGTAAATGAAGTTGAGAGAACAGCATGCATCTATGTTAATAAAACAGACTGATACAGACATAAGACTATTTATACACTGTTTTCAAATGTGCAAAACTTTTCTACTTATGGCTTAGAGGTGCATACATGGATGACAAAAGTAAGAAAATTAAGAATAGAAACTCAGGAGAGTGGTTGTCTCCCAGAAGAGAAACAATAGAACAGAACTGAATGTAGAGCACCCACAGATCTCATCCATCTCTGTCATTATAATCCTCTATTTCTCTAAAAGAAAAAAGCATACACTCCTTGAGCTTTGAAATATTTTTACAATTATTTTAAAATTCCAGAAGGAAAAGTAAAATTTAGGTTTTTAACAGTGACGATCTGTGGATATAAAAATGCATTTTGTCACTGTTATTTTAGGCATTCTTTCCCTTTTATTGCCATTGTTCTTCACAAAGGGTAATTCCTTTTTTCTGAATATGAAATAGATTTGCCCCCATCTGAATATTTTAGACATGTGTAATAACAATGAGGGTTAACATAATTGGAGAAATTTCTTTCTCCATCAATCATCTAGAACTTTTGGTAGAAAAGAGATTTTTCTGGACTAGAAAGATAATAATCTCATAAAGGTCATGGCATGTGTAGGATGACTTCATCAACGGTGGTTTCCAGGGTTTGGAGGTGAATCAGTTTCTGGCTATTTCCCCACCTCAAAAGAAGTGAGAGGTATTGCTTCAGGAGCACCCAGTCAGCATTGCTTCTAACTGACAGGCCCTGCCCAGCCACGCATCATGTCCGAAACTAATGAGACCAGCAGCTTTTCACGAAACCATGAGTCAGTCATCCCTATCAGTGAGGACTTTCAGGAGTCTGAGGAGTGCCTTCAGCTGCCAGCTTCACCAGATACACTGGTACCAACCCTCTCCCTAATACTGAATGCCAACAGTCAAAAGGTTACCAACAGCCAAAAAAAAAAAAAAAAAAAAATGTTGGGCTTCAGGTAAAAACCTGTAAAATTAATGCACTCCCAATTAAACTTTCAGTTGGGTTGTTTTTCAGGAACTTGATCATATAACATTTATATTGGCTCACGGCAAATCAAGACATCATTCATTTTAAGATATATGAGAAGACCAGTAATAAAAAGTGTGGTTTTAGCTCAGAAACAGACAAATCAGTCCATGACAAGAAGAAATTAGTGCCAGATAAAGACAGACAGACAGATAGATAGACCCACAGATTTGTTAAGAGCTATTTCTTAAATAAATAGTATTGAAAAGTCAAAAACTATTATAGGAAAAAACTGAAGCTAGACTCTTATGTAACTCCATAAATGAGACTAGATTCTAGAAGGACTAAAGACCTAAATGTGATCAGTAAAATTAATTAAATTAATAGAATAAAATGTTGACTACCTTTATAACCTAGAAGTTGGAAAAGGGATTGGAGATTAGTAAAACTTCCTAGAGGACAAATGCTCTGGCAAAAAAAAAAAAAAAAGATGGAGTCGATTAAAACTAAATTAAGAATTTCTGTTTATTGGACACTGTAAGCAAAAGTAATAGATAACTGAGAATAGGAAAAGTTGTTATGTATATTCCCATGTTTCTAGATTTTATGACCAGACTATAAACATTGACCCTCTGTTTTTTTGTTCCTTCCATCTCTAAAATTTCTCCCCATTAGTCTACAACGCTGTATAGGTTTCAGGTCTCACCATAACAACTGTGTATATCACATCATGCCCACCACCAGGTGTTCAGTCATCATCCACCACCAACCAGTCTCCTTGGTCCTTTAACACTTGCTGCTACCTTACTTATATGGTAAAAACATTGCAATAGAAAGGATAAGATAGGGGAAAGACCAAGTCAATGATTTTTCCACTTGGTGGATTATTATAAAGTCATTAAAATTTTGTTAAATAAGAACAGGAAAATTGTGAGCAATTTGGAAGGGTGGATACATCTTAGAGAGGAACAAGGGTTCACAAGCAGAACTCAGTTTCTGCCTGGTCTGTCCTTTTGTCTGGTATCTCTGATAATTTGCCTCACTTACTGCAAGCAATATTTAACAAATTTAACACCTCTGCCAATCCTTTGGGAACTCAGAATGGCTCTTGACACTAGCGTTACATGGTTCATCATGTATGATGACAGACTATAATAATAATTTTCAAAATTAGGTGCAAGCATATTTTTCTAGCGATAGAATGAGTACCCCTGGTATAATACTAAATTTCATCTATGCAAAGAAGCCATTGATTGTAAGATGCCCCATTGTTTTATATATCATTAAGGAAAAAACTCCAACTATGACATAAAGTCATCCTAAAAAAATACATGTTTAGCAGTCAGCAAGTCTGTGTTTATGTCCCAATTTTTCCACTTCTAATTGCATGACTCTGAACAAATAAATCTCTGTTTCAGCCTTTGTAGTAAGAAGCCAGCAGTAGTACCCACTAAATTAGGGTTAGTGTAAAAACTAAGTAAGATAGTAAATGCAAAATACTAACAGGGTAGCTTGCACAGACTAGTCATTAATACTTTTTTTTTAATTTTTTTTATAGAGGCATGTTTTTTTAATTTATTTTATTTGTTTGTTTGTTTTGTTTATACATGCACTGGGTACAGTCAGAAGCGCGGGAGGGTGACAGAATTCACCAGAGCCAGAGCGGGGAGCAGAGCAGGCAGAAGGACCGAAGTACACTGCTGAGGGGAGCAGCGGGCAGCAGGAGAGGTCTGCGCACCATGTGGGACCCTCCTCCGGTGGCCAGGGAGCAGCTGGGGATCGAACTGGCGCCGCAGAGGCCGCGGGCAGCTTCGCAACCCAGCGCTCAACCGCCGCGCCACCGGGGAGGCCCTAGTCATTAATACTTAAAAGACATAAGCTATTTTAAGGTTAATGAAAATTTTGTGTAAATATGAAACATGATCATGATATAATGACAATGAAGACACAAGTTACATAGTTACCATCTTTTAATTTCAACTCTGAAAAAAGTAATGCACAGAAAAATACTACGAAGAAATATACCAAAATACTAACAAATGTGTTGACATATATATTTGGGTGGTGAAACTACAGATCATTTATTTCTTTTTATATACATGGTTTTTGGACTAACTTCTCTATTATGTTCATTTTAATGAGCAAAAAGGCATTTGGTTACTTTTAAATTTAATCCCAGGTGCTTCCTTGACACATGGGTTCCCCAGAATGAGTAAACAATGTACCTATTGTAGACCAAACAAATGTGTATACAAGTGTGTCTACCCATCCTACCGCTTCTCAAACCAACCCAAGAAGGACATTGCTGGTCAATCACAGCCTATGATTCTCCCCCTGAATCTTACCTGACACTTTTAATCCTCCATATAATCATCCAGCTCTCAGTTCTTTCCTTCCAATCAACTGAAACACCACAACAGTTGATTGCTATCTCTGGTCTGAGGCATTATTCCTTCCCAGGATATTTATATGTTAACTATTAACACATTTGATCACTATATCAAAACTTTATATTAAGGCAAAAAAATTTAAGGTAGAATTTTAGATGGCCAGTATTTGGAGAAAGATTTGGAAAAGGGGGTCTTTCATTCTCAACAACATCATTTTCCTTTACTAAGATTGTAGGATTAATGGCAGAATACTTTGTTTTAAACCTATGACACAATTCCAGACTTTTCTAAGTCATCATTATGTCATATATTCTACCACTTTTGCAGGTCAGGCAATGTGCTTCAGGTTTGATTTTGCCTCTATTTTCAACTCATTCCTTTTTATGTTCCAGACACCTGTCTCACCACATATTCTGAATCAATTGGTGATCCACTGGTCAATTTCTCCTAACAAAAAAGAGACCTTTTCCCCAGCAAAGTCATGCACTTCACTCACTGCCAGACTTTGTTCCTCTACCAGGATGGCACAGCAGTGGTGATTTATAGGTATGTGAACCAGTCCTCTTTGACGAGTCCTGAGAGTTAGCTTCCAGGGAGACAGAATGGGTGGTCAGGGTCATGCCTTGCCCATGCTTTGGAAGGTCACTGGAAATGACTAGTGGATGAGTCATGTGACTGTGTCACTGTGTTTGTTTATAGGACCAAAGCTATATTTGTATGCAAGCTTGTAGACTCAGAGTAGAAACAATCTGAGGAAAAACCCAGAGCTTACATTACTCCAAATTACTCACAAAAGGTAGAATGTTGGGCTGCCTGCAGGTGGAGGTATGGTAGCCTTTGAAACTCCACTGAAAGGAAGCTGTCCCAGTGTAATAGATAATTTTTTTAAATATTTATTTATTTATGCCTTATTTATTCCCTGGGGTGTAGGCCAGCAGTGGGGGAGAGAGGATTCACCAGAGACAGAGTGGGGAGCAGAACAGGCGGATCTACTGAATTACACTGCTGAGGGGAGCAGTGGGCGAGGCAGGAGAGGTCTGCTGCACCATGTGAGTTGTTCCCTGGCCGACCGGGGATTGAACTTGTGCTGCAGAGGCTGCGGATTGCTTCACAGTGCTGAGACTTTACCCCTTACACCACCAGGGAGGTCCCTGAGAGGAGATAATTTGGGTATAGGGAGGAACAAAATCTCTTCTTCAACCCTTTCCTAGATAATTATGCAGAGATAATTACATAGAAAAGGGCTGAAGAAGAGGAGATTTTTGTTCCTTCCTATACCCAGAGGAGGGATGGGAAGCAGCTCTAGGACAACCTTTGGCATCATTGGTTAATGTGAGGGAAAGAACAGATGTCTTGGCTTCAGAAAACCACCATTCAGTAAATCAAAAGCACATAACCTGTAAGAATGGCTATTCCAAAAGACAAGCAACGACAAGCGTTGGAGAGGATGTAGCAAGAAGGAATGGCTTGTAGACTGCTGGTAGGAATGTCGATTGGTGCAACCAATCATTATGAAAAGCAGTACGGTTATCCCTCAAAAAATTAAAAGTAAAATTCTATTCAATCCAGCTACCCCACTTATGAATTTTTACTCAAAGAATACAAAAACACTAACTCAAAACATGCCCCCTATGTTTAGTGCAGTATTATTTACAATAGCCACAAAGAGTTGGAAACAACCCAGAACCTATAGATAGATGAACAGATAAAGAAGATGAGGTGTGGTATATAAACGCAATGGAATACAACTCAACTATAAAAAAATCAAAGAAGGAATTCTAATACTTACAATAATATGGGTGAACCTAGAGGCTATTATGCCAAGTGAAATCAGACAGAAAAAGACAAATGCTGCACCATTACACACATTAGTGGTAAAGAAATCAAACAAACAAATGAACTAAATAAATGAAAATAAACTTTAAGACTTTGAGACCAAATTGTGGTTACCAAAAAGGAAGGGTAAAGGGAGGAGTCAAACATTCGTGTAAAAGGAGTCAATTGTTTGGTAAATACAATGTGGTACGTACAGACATTGATTTATAATGATGCACACTTAAAACCTATATAATGTTATAAAGTGACGTTACTACAAGTAAGAGAAAATCTGTATTCAAATTCCACTTTTATTACCTATTGGCAGCATGATCTTGGATGAGTCTCTTGGATAACTTCTCTGAGCCTCAGTTTTATCATCTGTAAAATGGTGACAATAATTATAAGGTGTTGAGATAAACCACTGAGCAGCTTACATGGACCTCCCACCGCACAGTAGGTACTCAATGAACATTGTATTCCTTTTCTATTCTCTTCATATTTTTTTCAAATATGGAAATTTATGGTTAGAGAGATTCAGTTATTTGCAAAAGGCTTCCACGTCAATGGTGCTTGCTAGACATTCATTCTCTGTCTGGAAAGGAGAAGACCTGGATTCAAGTCTGATTTGTTTTCTGATGTAAAATCTCATGCATTTCCTAAAGATCTTTTTTGTCTAACTATGCCAGCCAGTGAGGACATAGTGAGAAATGAGTTTGAAGAAAAAAGCACAAGTTCTTAAAGCCAAGAGAGAGGAGAAAATTCAACAGGAAGAGCAAACTGAAAAAAAGTCCTTAGATTTCTGGCAGTGCCATCCTCCTGGGATGGAGAAGCAGGCGGAGGCAGCTGATGGGAGGCAGCATCCTCACACGGGGTGCATTATAGTCACCTACTACTGCTGACCCAACGACTTGTCACCAACAGCAATTACCGCATAATGACAACTCCCACTTACTGACTACATCTCGTGCAGTCAGTAGCAGACCAATTACGCCTACCTCATCAGACGTAATAAGGCAATGTGTAGAAAACTCTGGAGCACATGTCATAAGTGCTCAACAGATGGTATCTGCTGGTTCTCCACATACATAATGTCATGTCATCTTTTCAACAGCTTTTACAAAATGCTTATCAGTAATTTCTCAATTTTACCAATGGGGAGACTGAAGCTTAGAGGTTAAAGGAACGTGTCACAGTTAAAAAGCCAACAATCGGTAGAACTCAGGTCTTAACCTAGATATGCTTTAGTCCAAAGGTGGTGATCTTTAACTGCTAGGATACACACCCTCACGTGCCTGCTGGTGTAACTTTTGACCTACTGAGAAGTCTCAGTTTAATGATGCTCAGAGTGTCTTCATCCCCCATTACCGCACCCCCCTATATGGCCTGAACCCTGAAACTGGCTAGGGTAGAGGGAAGCAGATGCTGTATTGTACCGAAGGAGATCTGGCTGCATGCCCTTTGTTTCCAGGAGCCTCTGAGACTGAAGTCTGGTGGTTCAGGAAGGAAGAAACTGGAGTGAGTTTTTATCTTAGGGACCTTAGAGGTTTCCTCACCATCAAGGGCAGTGGACATGCCTGTTTGAGTTTGATTTGGTTTGATTTTGCTTTGGACTGTTTTGCTCAAATGAAATTTTATAGAAAAACCCAGAAGATTTTTTGGCAAAGTAGAGCCATTCTGTTGAAAATACGTAAGAGGCCCAGAGCCATCTCCTCCATGGAGCCCTAACACATATACAACTTAATTCAAGATGGTGGCCATGTACTTGGGGACAAAAGGACTATGTCATCAACCTTGTGATAGGGAGAATAAGGGTAGAGGAAAACGTGTAGGGATTTGAAGGCAGACAGTTCTGGGTTCAAATCTCCTGGCTGTCGTTTATGATGTGTATGATCTGGGCAAGGGAAGTAAACTCCCTGAGCATGTTTCCTCCTGCATGAAGTGGGGCTCTGATCCCAATATGAGAAGATTATTGAAGAAAAAAAAGCAGAAATACATTAAAATGGCCTCAGGCAATAAATTATATGCAAACAACTATTAGCTACTAGATTATCAATCTAGATTTTTGCTTTGGTTTGTTTTATTCTTGTGGTTTTGTTTTAGAGGAAGAGATTTTTTTAAGGGTTAAAAATGAATAAAGAAAATTCTTCTAAAACAAACATGTACAATCAATCACGAAGGTTAAAAAATACATATTCTCCCTTCTCTCAACATTTACCTTGTGCTCAGAATAGTGTGGTACTGGGATGGTACAGTAAATATGGCTAGTACCTGCCCTGGAGAGCTTTACCTCTATTGAATGTATAACCACAGACACACACACACACACACACACACACACACACTTCCAGTGTAGCAAATCATAACCATGGAACAGCTTAGAGTCTCAGAGAGTGGGAATCCCTGTCCTTGTTCTTGTTATGGCAGGAAAAAATCAGAGAATACTCGTATGGGGTAGGCTTTGCAAAGGGATCAATGGATCAAGCCTGCATTCATCCTAGGTCTGGTTTGAACCTAACATTTATTATTAACCTTTGTCTTGATTTTCCCAAATTCCAGCATAACACAAGGATAGACTAGAAAAGTCTATCCTTTCACCCTCAAGTGTCCCTTTCACCCTCACCCATCTATTCTCTGGAAAGAACTATGAAGCTCAGAACTCAACAATTTTAAAATGGTGCTTTCCTCAAGGACTCAGACATAATTTTTTTTCACTAGTGTTGAAATTTGTCATGAAAACAGGTCAAGGATGTTTCCATAGCTTTTGGACACATAATGAGACAAGGATTGTTATGTCTTAAGAAAAATAGGTTCGGTGAATGGTGGAGAAGGAACACGCCAGGTCACGGAGCCCCAAGTCTCACCATCTTGCTCATCTGACTGAAGCCAGGGTGTGAGCAGGGGGAGGCCTAAGGAAAAACCACGATAAAGGCCGAAGGTGACTCATAAAGAAGAGCAAGGGTGAGATCTTGGGAAAGTTACTTAAAGTCTTGAGTTTAGGATGAGAAACTAAATACAAGGGGATTACATTATTGCACATATACTAATCAAGCACTTTTTAGGCAGGTATTAGTATCTGTTACTGCATAACAAATTTACTGTAAAAGTTAGCATCTTGAAATAACAAACATTTCTTTTCTTTTACAGTTTAGAGAATCCAGAGTCCAGGAGCTACTTAATTGGGTGGATCTGGCTCAGGGTCGCTCATGAAATTGCAGTCCAGCAGTGAGCCAGATCATGACTATCCCATTGGGGCTGAAGGATCACTCCCAAATGCATTGATGTGAGCTTTGTCTGGACACCTCAGTCCTCACCATGTGGACCTCTCCATAAAACTGCTCATGACGTTGCAGCTGTCTTTACTCAGAGCAAATAATTGGCAGAGGAAGAAAGAAAATGTCCAAGAAGGCAACCTCAACATCTTCCATAAAATAATTTTAGAACATACCATTTCTGGGCCTTCCTGGTGGCACAAGGGGTTAAGTACAGCACTGTGAAGCTGTCCGCAAACTCTGCAGCACGAGTTCAATCCACTGCCGGCCAGGGAGCTACCCACATGGTGCAGCAGACCTCTCCTGTCTCGCCTGCTCTCCCTTCAGCAGTCAGTCTTTCTGTTCTTTTACCCACTCTGTCTCTGGTCTGTTACCCCTCCCCCCACCTCTGGCCTGTACCCCAGCTCTTGAATGCATAAATAAATCTCCAAAAAAAAAAAAAAAAGTATATGCCATTGCTCTGCCATAGTCTATTGGTCCCGAAGACCAGTTTTCTGGTATATGGAGAGAGGATACTAGACAAGGAAGTGGGAATTATGGTGAGACCATCTTGGAGTCTTGAGTACCACAACTCTCAACCCCTTTGTCCTAAATGGGCCAGTCCATTACCTTCCCAAATGGAACATTGTAGATTCCAACACTTTATCTAAACAAAGAAATTTATTTTCTTCTTCATCCAAAAAGACCAGAAAAGCAAAGATTTTAGATGTAATCCAGGCAGTGCAATTATTCCTTTTATTTATGGAGTACTCATTCTGTGTCAGGCAAACTTTATGCAGATTATCACTATGTTCTGAGCTACTTGAGAGCAGGGAAGTTTGCATTCCCAGAAAATAAAACTGGATGATCTTCGCCAGACTAGAATAATGTTTCCTTTTCCCAAAGAACTCCTTTTAGTATTTTCTGCACTCTAAGTTTGTCAGTGAGTCATTCTATTTATTTTTGTTTGTCTGAAGTCTTCTTTGACATTAACAATTGAAGAATATTTTTGCTAGACCAAGAATTTTAACTTGGAAATGTTTTTAGATTTTAAAGAAGCTATTTCTTCATCTTCTGGTTTCCACTCTTTAAGAATATTCATGTAATTCATATTTATTTTTTCTCTGCCTACATTTAAGATTTCTTCTTGGTCTCTTGTCTTTGTCTTTGCTTTTCAGAGTTTAACAGTGAAAGCCTCTGTGTGATTTTCATCTGATTCTTCTTGCAGTTTTCAGAAAATATTGAATGTGAGAGTTTCATTTGGAAAATTCTTACCCATTATCTCTTCAGTGTTGCTTTAGCTCATCTGATCTCCTCTTACTCTGGGTCTTCAATCTTACAGTTTTTGCCTTCATGTGCATTGTCTATGTTCCTGTTTTTCTCTTGTTTTATTGTCATTTGGTTCATGTAACATTTCACTAAATAGATATGAAAAATTATCAAGATTCAAATAGTGTTATTTTCTTTCTCAAAAGGTACATACTTCCCTTTGCTAACAGATTAGGGATTATCAACTTTCACCAATTAAAGACTAAATTGATGTGCAGTCGAGTTGCAATTATAGCAAGAATCTCTCTTTTTTTATTTATCTCCCCTTTCTGGAATCCCCAATAAGTGCCTTGGCTGTTTATTAATTTTTTTTTTTCCTATCTGCTTGGTCCTGATTCCTAATTCCTTGTCTGTTTGACTTTATGAGACTGTGTTTTTCAGCCATCACCTTCATTAGTATGAGCAAAGGTTTATCTTACTCAGGATTTTGTTTCTACTTGTCCCAAGACTGATTTGTACCCAATGCCTTAAGACATCCCACAAGAAAATAAAATGGGTTCCATTTATATGCCAAGACAAGTCCTTTCCCCCCATCTCTCAACTTTCCCACTGGGTTCTTCTTGGCTTTGTTGCATTTTCCCAGCCCCAGGTGAAATCTTCCTATAAAGAAATAACTTATACTGTGATTAGCAAGCTGGTACCACAAGGTTCTACTCCACTTTAACAAGAATAAGGCCCCTGCCAACCTGAAAAAAAGTTAAACTTACAAACACTAAGCTCCCTGCTATCTCTTATCTGGCCTCTGAAGTTTCTTTTTATAATCTTTCCTCTACAACAGTACTATTTCTACTAGCCCTGCCACCAGTTACCTTTACGATTGTATTAACTAGTATTCTCCATATTACAATCAATGGAAAATTCAGAAAACTAAAATACTAGTTTGTTGGTGCCTGTCAATTAAAAGACTAGCTTGCCTGATCCAAGGATCCATGATATCATCAGGGATCCAGCACCAGTTCTTTGAAATTTGCTTTGTTCTGTCCACTTCTGTGTATTGACCTCATGTTCAGGCCAAGTTCCCTTAAGAAGAAAAAAAATAGTTGTGATAATTGGATGATTCACATCCTCCATGCATCACACAATCTTGAGAAAGAAAGTTCTATGTCCTAACATCTCCAGAAAAACGTCCTGAGACTCATTCTGATTGCTCTGGCTTAGGTCATAGGGCCCTTATCAAGGGTACAGAGTGCTGTGAATTGCTCAGCATGAATCATGCACTCCACACCTGGAGTTGAAGAAAGAGTCACTTTCTTCAGAATTTCGTGGATCCCATGGAATTTAGGAACTATTAGAAAGAGAGAAGAAAGTACACTCAGGAGGAACTAATAGGATTCATTACATTATGAAATCTTGACATCCAAAGGGTAAATCTAAATTTAAAAAAATACGAAATGGATAACCAAGGTAAAAGGACTGGTGGCAAATATTTAACACACTCAAATTATTTTGAATTTGGATCTATGCATAAACAATATTGGAACCTTTGTTCTGATGTTGGCAAAAAAGAGCAAAAGTATTAAATGCACAGCAACAGAAGAACCAAAACATAATAACCCAAATCAATCAATGGGGAAGGGAAATATGAGGGAGAACACAGTGCTAACTTTATTATCTTTCATGGCAGGGCCTCAAGCAACCTGTTGTCAGAAAGCATAATTACTTCAATGTCAATATTTTCATACTTTATTTTAAAAACTTAAAGGTGTCTTTTTGAGCTGATATACTCTTGCACCAAAGAAACATTTATTTGAATTCAAAATTCCTTATGTTTCTTTTTCATCGAGCTAAGTTCACCTCAAATTGGATGATTTTTAATTTTCAAATAGTATGTAAGATCACATTTTTATAAATTGATTGTCTATACTACTTTTTTATTGAACAGTTACATTTTTTCATTGAAAAGTGAATAATACATTAATAGGTTCAGATCTGAAAGTTTTCATGGTGAAAAATCTTACTTTCACTCCCAGCTCTCAATCCACCTACCTTTTCATTATTCTAGAAGCCTGGATTTGTGTCCACCCAATGTATACAACGGTTATTTTAAGTGGTGAGATTTGAGGTAGTTTTTAAAACTCCTTTGTATTTTTCTCTATTTCTTATTTTTTAATAATATCAGACAGTTTTAAAGTTATGTAAAAGTTATATAACTTTAAATGTATGAATATATAATAAATTATATGACATTTAAATATTATATGTAATGCATTTATATAAAATAAAGAATTCTTCTTCAATGGCCAATTAAGTCCCATTTTTTGGTGAAGATTTTGTTGGGCAGGACCTGAAATTACCCCTCTCATCTCCATCACAATTTATCCCTTACACTACATCACTCACACAGCAAGCACACACTCTCTGAAATCAGCACTGAATGTGGACATGCAAGGTGGACGTTCCTGCTGCAGGCACCTCCTAGGAGCCCAATCTGTGGTTTCCACCGTTGGCTTTATGGGGACCAGCCAGACTCGAGAAAAGACACCATTTCTCAAGAGTTCTGATTTTCAAATTACACTTGATGCCCTTATACCGATTTATGTTGCATTTTTGGCAAAATTCTACTTCCCACTTCTAAGAAAGCCTGCTCAAAGAAAGAAGAGACTTTACACAGCTCTTCAAACCTCAGGTAGTGCTTCATTTAGCAACTTAGGGGGACAGTCGATTAACTGTCATTGTTTGCGTTTCAAGTCCTAACTCTGCCACTAAACTATATTGTTTAATCATTCTTTACCTCAGTTTCCTCATACCAAGGGAAAGATGGTAATGATGATATTACTTCTCTATTCCCTGAAATGAGATCAGACAAGAAAAGGGCATTGTAGTCTCCCTGACAGAAGCACTAAATTAATATCAGCCATCACACTAACCCCTGAGGCATTTTCCCGGGGGAAGCTGTGCCAGATGGAAATACAGTTCTTAGATCAAGAAGGGCAGCTTTTCCTAAAACAGGATACAGAGATCCAGGTTCTGCTGCTTTTTTCTCCACTCCCCACTCACCAATACAGTCCTATGAAACCACTTAAGCTTAGTTCATATTTACTTTTACTCCCCAAGCCATCCCAGGGAAGAATCAAACACTAAATAAATTTTGGACTAGACTTAAACTTTCATAAATTCTTGAAATGTTCTATTTGGAATGACCTCAGAGATGATCTGTTCCAACTGATCAATTCTATATGACAAAACCAAAGCTAGAAAGTTTAAGAAACCTGCCAACCACCATGGCTAGTCAGTGATGGAGCCTTAGCTGGAACTTAGGTCTCATCTTTCTGCAGGTCCCTATTTCTGATCGCACTGCAATGTATTAGCCTTGCTGTTAGATTGTCTCCCCACAAAACACAGGATCCAACTCAGAACTCCTGCTTGTTCATGAGGAAGCTGAGATTTAAAGAGGTTAAGTCACTTGGCCGAGGTTAACCAGATTGTAAGTGAAAGTATGAGATTTGGAATTGGGGTTGTTCCAACTCAAAAGCCCGTGCTTTTTACTCTGTTAACCTGTTTTCCACTCCAGTGACTTAAAGATACTATCTCCTTCCTAAAGAATGAATGAGTGTCAATAGAGGCAGCGCAGTGGAGTAGAACTGGAAGTAAGTAGGTTCCCCTCACAAACCTGTTGTGTGAATTTTGACCAGTCACTTGACCTTACGTTTATCTGTGTTGTGCACTGTGAGTGCAGTGCCCGACACCTTGGTTGAGATCAATGTGTGGTTCAAAATTGTTGACTATGTTGAAGCACTGTTTTCCGAGCACCATGCGGTCACTTATTTTGCTTTCCCGGTCACAGGGAACTTCCATGGAAAGCCCAACATGAACCCAGAATCCTGTGTATCCACAGCAGATGAGACGTGTCCTCAGGTCAAACTTGAGAGATCGCCTGTTTTCACAGCTTCAGCAGGGATCACCGACTCTATAGAGTGTGAATACACTGTTTGTTTTCCTTCTTCTCTTTCTGTTTGCCATTGGAAAAGTCCATTAGTCTGAATGACATAACTAAACAGTGAAGGAGAGAACAGTTGGTGTGTTAGTAACTCTTAGGTAAATACCACTTGTTATTGTCACCACCGAGTCTTTCAGAGAGGTGGCACCATTCTCGGTCTGGGACTGTCCTCTTGTCAGCTCTCTGTCTTTCGGCATCCTGGAAGAACAGGTTTGGAGCGAAGTCTGAAAGGGATTGGTGAGCAAGAGGAAGGAAGGGCATGGGGAAGAAACAAGTACTCTGAAAGGGACACAGAATAAGACAAGGGCAGATGCACATGTATACAAGCACACGCACAATGAAGCAGGGGCAAGATGTCAGAGAACTGATGTGAATGGAAACTTGAACTAGATGGCAAGCCCTATCGTGTTCCTCAGCAATGCCAGAGACCTCTGCAGTCATCACTTCTTAGCTTCTCCCTCCTTAGATCAAGCTGATTTGGTCTCTCTGGGTCCACATTTGCTCCTCTAATGTCCAGGATATGCCGTTTTCCCTCTCTGACATCAACTGGATTCAGAGAATCTGCATAAGAAGACTGCAAGGCATCACTGTGGCAGATAGGAAGGAAAGGAGATTCCTTTGAGGATGTTGCCAGGTGGAGGATGGAAGACGTCTTTGATTATGAGAAACCCGTGGTCAGAAAGCTCACTCTTGGATAAAGGGATTCAGGAATAAGAAAACTGGCATCCATCCTAGTGAAGAATCTGGGTGACCTAGTGAAGAGTGTGGGTCTGTGCCTTGAGCTCTCTGAGCTCTTCTAATGGGAATTTGCCCCATATTATCTTCCAGCTGTAAGCATCTCTTGTGCTCTAATTTTAAGACACATTCACACCAATTTCTCTTTGGATCTTAGTAACTAGCTAGGAGTGATCAGGCATGACTTTAACACAGAATAAAGTAGCTTGGAGACAACAATGTTGGCTAAATATCATTGTGTTCACAGATTAGACACTTTAAATACCTCCCTTTGAGTAGTCACTAATTTAAAAATAATTATTTTACTTTGTTCATTGCTTAATTATTTTCATAACAAGAGAGATGATAGAACTACATGATTAAGACTCCAACTCTAGACTCAGTCAGGCAGAGATTCAAATTTCAGCTCTGACACATAGAAGCAGGGTGAGCTCAGGCAGGATTCCTTACCTATATGAGCCTCAGTTTCCTCATCTGTAAAATGGAAATAACAGGAAATGCTATCTCATGGGTTAGAGTGAGGATTAAAAGGAAAATAAGGGCCTCCCCAGTGGCGCAGCGGTTGAGCGCTGGATTGCGAAGCTGCCCGCAGCCTCTGCAGCACCGGTTCAATCCCCGGCTGCTCCTCGGCCACCAGAGGAGGGTCCCACATGGCGCGCAGACCTTTCCTGCCGCCTGCTGCTCCCCTCAGCAGTGTACCTCGGTCCTTCTGCCTGCTCTGCTCCCCGTTCTGGCTCTGGTGAATTCTCTCACCCTCCTGCGCTTCTAACTATACCCAGTGCTTGTATAAATAAATAAATAAATCTTTTTTTTAAAAAAAAAAGGAAAATAAAAGCAAAGTGCTTAGCACAGTGTTAGCTTGTATAAACTCTCCACAAATTATAAAATAATCAAATGTTAGAATATGTCCCCTGGGAGTACATATCTGCTTCCAAGTGGAAGTGCCCACTCATTTAAAGAGATGAAGAAACTAAGGATGGAAGTTAAGTGATGTGTTCAGCCTCCAGCTGGATAGAGGTTACACCAGGACCATAAAGAAAATAGCCTACACTTTCCCACATCTGCATGAAGTCTCTGAGCTGAGCTATCAAGAGGCCAGACTTTGATGGAAAGACTGTAAAAAGAGAAAAGAAGAGGACTGAGGATTTAATTTTGGAGAACAAATACAGTTAGAAATTGGGAAGAGTTAGGATTGAATAATGGGTACTCAGGAGAAAAACTGTTGCAGAAAGCAAGGCAGCAGGTCTTTTCCAAAAGCATAAAGGGCAGGAGGGGGTCCCCAGTACCAAAAACCACATCAAAAGAAAGGACTTGAACTTCGAAAATAGAAAGGAACTTCGTTTATTAACAAATATTGAAGTCAGGTACATATATGAGGCACATCCTTGCTTTAGGAACATGTAGGTGAAGTCCTTGCTCTTTTAGAGCTTACACTCTAACAAGAAGAAATACTATAAAAGCAAACTAATAAATTCAAAATATAATTTCAGATAATGTATGTAAATTCTTTATTTTAAAGATTTATTTATTTATGCATACAAAAACTGGGGTACAGGCCAGATGTGCAGGGGGTGAGAAGATTCACCAGAGACAGAGTGGGGAGCAGAACAGGCGGATCTACTGAAATACACTGCTGAGGGGAGCAGCGGGCGAGACAGGAGAGGTCTGCTGTGCCATGTGGGTAGCTCCCTGGCTGGGGATCAAACTCGTGCTGCAGTGTGGCAAGAGCTTCATTGTGCTGAGACTTAACCCCCTATGCCAGCAGGAAGGTCCTAATGTAAGTTCTGAGAAGATAAAATAAGGATATTGTAATAGGAAGTGATGAGGGAGGTAGGTGAGTAACTGAAACTACTGCGGTTAAGAAAGGTGACTTTTTAACTGAGACCTGCATGACTAAAAGAAGCCAGCCACATGAACATCAAAAGTGCATTTTAGGGAAAAGGAACAGTTAAGACAAGTCTCTGAAATAGAGATGATTTTGACTATGACCTTCAAGAGCGTATTGGTGGACTCATTCCCCATGCTGGTTTTGAGAAGAAAAGAGCATTCCTGCCATCATAGCAGACAGAGAGCACCACCAACTATTCCTATTTGGGGACCTTTTGTTTTCCTTTCATTTCCGTGATCTCACCTCAGTGACAACCTTCTCAAGAGAAAGCTATAAACTTGTAACATTCATATTAGTGACTATAGGTATTTGTGGTGTTGGAGATAAAATTAATCAAATCCTCCCACCGCATGTCTTTGCTAACAGCACCAAACTTGTTTGCACTAGTAGATACTGTCACCTTTCCAGCAAACAGAGATGTTTGCTTTGGATTTTTCAATTTCTGTGTATGTTCTCTACAATTCAGGGTCACCCGTGGCTTCCAAGTTTCGCTGGATCTTATTTTACTCATTACTCTCATTACTCTTTCTTTCTTATTTTACGTTCTTATTTTACTCATTACAATTCCTACCCTTATCCTTCCAGGTCACATTCTAGAGCAGTGCTGTTCAATAGAACTTTTTTTGATTTTGGAAATGTTATATTTCCCCACTCTCCAATATAGCAACCACTAGCCATAGTGAATGACCATTAGTAAACCACTATTCTGCGCTTGGGGTGTGAAGAGTGTGAATAAATTTCTAATTTATATCATTTTAATTAATTTAAACTAAGTAGTTACAGATGGGTAGTGCTTATTGTTTTGGACAGATAGTTCTAAAGAATTAAATTTCAGAAAGAGCCACAGATCCTGAAAAGGAGACATTCTGCAAGTTCTTTGTGATTACTGAGAAATGCATCAATGCAAATAAATAATGTCCAGGATTATTAATGACATTATCATTTCCTTAAGTGTGTTCTAAAGGGTTCCAGTTTCCTGAAGTTTTCCCTGATGGAGAGGGGTCATTGTCAAATGAGTTTGGGAAATTGGAAGAACTTTCCCTTCTCTCATAGATTTGCAATGTATGTTTTCATCATCAGGGCTCAGAAATTCTACAGTAAACAGCTTTGCAAATAATTGTTTAACTTAGTATCTCTCCAATGCATTTTACCGTGTGTGTGTGTGTGTGTGAAATATTAGCATGTTGAGGAACTAGAAAAATTCAGATTAAGAGTATAGACCTAGGCCTCCCCAGTGGCACAGCAGGTTGAACACCGCACCATGAAGCTGTTCTGCATCCTCTGCAGCACCAGTTTGATTCCTGGCAGGCCAGGGAGAAACCCACATGGCGCAGCAGACCTCTCCTGTCTCGCCCTCAGCAGTGTCTTCGATCTGCCTGCTCTGCTCCCCACTCTGTCTCTGGTGAATTCTCTCACCCTCCCATGCCTCCAACCTGTACCCTGGTTCTTGTATAAATAAAAATAAATCTTAAAAAAAAAAAGAGTATAGACCTCTGGGAAAAAAAGACCTGGATGAAAAATGGCAATTCTATTCTTTATAATCAGCTGAACTATGTAATCCTGAAAAAATCATTTAACCTTTCTGAGCTTCATTTCTCTCATTTGAAAATTAGGGATAATATTTATATATCACAGGCTTATGTAAGGATTAGATATAAAAATGTTTGTAAAGTAAATAACACAGTTCCTGGATCCAAGTAGATATTCCCCCAAAGAGCTAGCTATTATTATTTTTATTATTATCTATCAAGTTAAGTGACAGAATGACAGATTTTCTGGGTCCCAGGAGAAATATATTATGAACTGGCAGCATTCACTTACTGCCTTACAACATTTTTAAGTATTGTGTTGGAAACCTGGCTGTGAGAGTGATATTTTCTACCTCCCTTCACGCATCCTCCACTAGAATGCATCCTCGGCACAGAATGCTTTGTAGTTCCTTCTCAACACAACAACCAGAGGCGTCCTTCTAAAGTAGTCATTGGAGATAGGACTCCTGTAAGGTTCCCCAGCTCACTCAAAAGAAAAGCTAGAGACTTTGTGATGCTTTGCAAGTTCTGTGTGATCTGACTTGCCAGCCCCTTCCATATCATTTTCTAATACTGTGTATTCTCCTTTACTTCTATTCTTTGGACATACAAGGAATACATCACCACAGGGTCTTTGCACCTGCTGGTCCCTCCGGTAAGGTATCACTCACTGCCACAGCTATCTGCATGACTCCTTCACTTACATTCTTTAGGTCTTTTCTAAAACGCTTCTTTGATTCTTTTGCTTAAACTGGTAAAATACACCCTGTGCACTCCATGCTCTGCACTACACTTCCATGCTCTGTATTTACTTGCTACACATTTAATGGGCTGTGGTTATTTGTTAAAGTTTTGTTTCTTGTCTGCTTCTACCCCCAATAATAAAATCTTCATGAAAGCATTTTTTTTTTGTCTTTTTCATTCTCTGCTTTCTCTCAGTGCCTACATTAGTAGTGGATGCTCAAAAAAATGCTGAGTTTCATTGGTTTTGTTGCTACAGACTAAGTGTATTTCCTCTAAGCCCAGTTTTGGATGGTTTGTTGAGGCATGAAACACACAATGACTGGTCTCTGTGGTTTTTATTAGTATTTCTGGGACCCATCAAACAAAAATCCATCTATTGAAAAATAGAGTTTTTTCATAAAACAGAAATACTCAGTTTGAATTTAACAGTTTAAAGGGCAAGATTCTGATTTTTTTTAAAAAGTGGCAATAGGGTTGTTTCAACAAATTGTCAACCAAGAAGCCCAAGAAAAGTAAGAATATGCAGATAGCAATGGAATGATTAATCTGTATTTGGCCAAACTTGTGAAGACAGACACATTTCAGTGGCTCATAAGGCACAGTCTCAACATGTTTTTATTAAATTCTCTATCTCTTAGTCCAGAAATAAAATTCTGAGAGCCAATAATGAGGATAAATCAGCCCTGCTATTGTGATTTCTGTACTATTCATTCACATGGTTAAAAATCCATCCAATAGTTCATATGTAGTATCTATTATATCCCACATAATTAGATAAGCTACCCACATATATGGTTCCACAGTGTGCATATAGTAGGCACTCAATGAATGCTTTTTTTAACTATAGAAGAAGAATATAATTGCCTTTCCCTCTTACTATTTTAATTTTCCTATATTTCATACATTAGAAAAACAACACGCTTGCAAAACTAAAATCTAACATGCACGACTAGCCTTATCAAAAGATCCCAGTATTTTTCAAAAAGGAAAAAATATATATATATTTTATATATATATTTATATATAAACCAAACCCAAAATACTAAAACTTAGAACTGCTTTACACTTAAATAGCAATTTACATCACATAAACACATTCATAATCTTCATTGGTTAAAAAAGATCAAAGGTTCGTTACTGGCTTCTTATACCAGATAAGTCTCACAGTTCCTAATAAGGCAGCAGAATTCTCATCTAACATATACTGACTTACAGAACCAAGCAGCCTGTTTTGGTTTCATTTCAGCGCAGGTAGGAAGGCAAAGTAGTCTCACAGTAAAATGTTCATGTAATAGATAATATGTTCTTGAAGTTTTGGCTGTTGTGTTCTTATTCTGGTGAGGAAATGGTTTGCAACCTGATTATAGATATGGCTTCCCAATTGGGAGGAGTCTTCCAAAAGACATTCACTCTCACTCAACAAATATTGAGGACCTATTTCATGCCAGATACTGGGAAAACAATATGAACAAGATATAGCCCCTGCTATCAAAGAGTTTCTGGTCTAGCAAGGCAAGAACTTCGAGGAAGGACCAGCAGGTTCAAAGGACAGTTCATAATCGGGGCCTGCCCTGATCAGAAGGCAAGTTCATAAAGGTAAACGTATGTCCCTCGAAGTCAGGCCCATGCTCAGGTTTCATCAAGTTAAATATCTAGGAGCCTTAAATGGTCTGAGTCTACTAAATTCTTAGCAATGCATAGCTTGTCTCCTGAGCCCATGAAAACCACAAATAAGAAGCCAAACCTTTAGCTTAAGGAGGAGGGCTCAAAGAGACCAGGTGAAGTGGCCACGTATGCATTTGGCAGAGACCAACTTCTCAAGTGAAAAGTTGGGTGTCCTCTGAAGAAGAGGGGCTTCATCTCATGCTGGCTTGCCTCTGGAATTTTCTCTCCCTTTCAACACTGTAGTGGGAAATATTCTGTTCACACCCCAAGTTGGCAAGCCTCAGTTACCTGTAGTTCTCCAAGTCACGAACAGCACACACAAAAATGCATCAAACTCAAGCCAAGACAATAGAAAGATATGCTGAGAACTTAATACTCCAGCCCTATTTAAGCAGGAACTGAGTGCCAAGAAACTGTCACTTTCAACAAATAACACAATCTTCTAATTATCTGTTGAACTGTTCCAGTTGGTACTCCCCAGACCCACATACTACTTGGCAGGGGTGATTGTTCAGGGAAGAGAGTATAGAAAGAGCCGAGGCCAGTTGGGAGGAATGTGAGAAACTTATAGGTTTGGGGAACTCAAAGGAGAAGCTGGCCAACTCAGAAGATGAATAGGCAAAGCCAGAGAAGGAATAGCAGAGTGAATTAGCAGATGTCAAGGTAACTTCACATAATTCAGACACACAAACATTCATGTGTTTAACCCAATTCAATTAGCTGAGTGTTAAATTTGCTTTGTGTGGAGTATCATCAAATGCTGGGAAGGCCCTGGAGTTCTTTGACTTTGCTTGGATTGCAAGGTGTGTCTTTTATGCAGGAATAGCTCAGTTACCTAGTCAAGATCTATGTCAGTCATTGTTATTTCTCTCGGTTTCCTCAGTAACTGTTACCTGACAACGCTGAGTAACACTTCTGTGGAGGGGACCAAGCCGAACAGAACTAAAACTGGACTCGTTTGTACCTTCCAAAGGTCATTCCTCTCCCCAGGCTGGTACCATCCATAATTTTTCTCTTCATAGTTAGGACAGATCCTTAATTCTTTTTACGTGTAGCCTTCTGGTTATATTACAGACACTCCAAACATCTCATTATGACATGCTCAGCTTTGGTGCTAAGACACTGCAGTAAGTGTCTCTTTCTGGTACAGGTCTTTATTCCCATGTTCTTGCTCCAAATAGAAAGAGGAGAAAGACAAAGACTCGGGGGCCAGGCAGAAGAGCTGCAAGGGAGATCTGCCCATTTCAACCCATTTTCAAAATATCTACCCACATTCCTCTGAGATAGCAGGGCCCAGGGATGAGTCTACATGCTCAGTGATGAGTCTACATGCTCCCCCAGACAAGCCATCATTGGAACAGAGGTCTCAGCTCTTCAGTGGCAATAGCTCCTGGATTTTCTCTGTTTTGTTTTTTTTTTCCCCATTTTTCCTTTCTTCCTTTCCTTCTCTCTCTCTCTCTCTCTTCATTCCTTTCTCTCAAAAAAAACCTTCCTCTAGGCAATATACCATTCATTTTGGGATGATTTCAGAGAGGAAAAATTCTAAGAATTAACATACACATTGCCACCTCACACCCCTCATTCACACACACACACACTCAAACACACCCTCTCACATGCACACTCATCTCCCAGCACTTCCTTCTGCAATTAATGTTGACTTTCTAGCTCCAGTGAAAATATCTTCCGTCATCATTCTTGTCACATTACTGTGTTCAGATATATAACTCTGGCTGGGGTTCTAAAAAGAAATCCCGTGAGCCCATTCTCCCTTATGTTTATAAAAATGAAAAAACAGATTGATTTTAAGTCTTTCTTTTACTTCACTCTAGGGACTAACAGATCTTACAGCACTTTTTGTTCTGAGAATAAATCACCATCATCATCTAGATTGGCTAAATCAGTGGTTCTCAATCAAGGATAATTGTGGCCCCCAGGGGACATTTGACAATATCTGGAGACATTTCTGATTGTCACAACTTTGGGTGTGGGAGTGCTACTGGCATCTAATGGATAGAAGTCATGGACACTGCTAAACATTCTACCATACACAGGACAGCCAAACAATGTACAACAAAGAATTAGTCACAAATGTGAACTGTGCCAATCAGGAAACCCTAAACCATAGGGATACAGAGCAAACTTATCACCACCTCCTTTCCCCCACTTGTTCCAAAGCCATTGGGGCCTTCTGGACCTTCTCTTAAATAACAAATGTGAGCAGAGGTGGCAACTGAAATTTTTCACCAACAGTCCACAGGGAACGGGGAAGTAGACTTGGCATCAGGTGAATCATTCCTGAATGAATAAAAAGCACCCCACCTTTATTCTTCTCGTTGATTTGAACATTGCAAGCCATGTGATTACGCACTGATTACAGTCCACCCTGGATTTTGAAAGTCCCCATTTTCCACTCACTGGCTCCTAGAGATCAGGGTAAAATTCCCAGCATCCTCTGGTTGCTACGGTCAGTCGAGACCCTGGAGCTGGCATCTGGCAACTGTGCTCCTCTCTCTTGATGAGGCCATGTGGATGCTGTGTGTGGAGGACACATCACCTTCTCCTAAATCACGATGCATATGAAAACATTTAATGCCCTCTGACTTTTGTTTTTTTCCTTTCTCTTAGCAAGGAGCCTAAGGCCACAGACCCTGCTCTTCTTGCAGCAGAAAAGAACTTCACAATAGAGGCAAAACAAATCACAACCACATACAGCATCATAGTTCACAGAAAACTGTGTACATTTGTTCCCCATATAGGACATACTTCAAAGTAACAAAATTTTTCAACTGTAGTGTTCCTTCTTCCCGTTAGAAGTAGATTTTTTTCCCCTCGTGGTACATAAATATCAGAGAAAAGTCGTCTTTGAAATATTTACGTCCAGGAGTTCTTGGTTTGCTGGCATTTGGGGTGAGTTGGGGCTTGTGTTCAAAGTGTTGGCAGCTTTAGTTTTCATTTTCTCTCCACCCGCGTGCATTCTTCCCAAATTTATATACTAGTCTTCGTCCATCCACACGTTCCAGAATTTCTCTTTTGTAGTAATATCTGTAACAGAGGACATTCATGAGGGGGCTGTCAGACCATAAGGAAGGGGGATGGGGGAGGCCTTATTTTGTGTGGAGACCGGAAATGCCTCACCTCATGGCTCGGCTCAGTTTCTCATAAGTCATGCTGCTGTTGTTTTTCTTTTTCCCCCATAGCTGAGCCACGGCTTCTGATTTCAAGAACCTGAAGATGCCCTCAGACCGGTCTTCCCACTTGATTAACCCTGGATTCTTGTCTGGGTTCAAGAGGATGTCCCGGATGAATTCCCATAAGTGAGTCCCTCGGGGATCTGAGGAATCGTCAAAAAGGATTTTATTAATGGCCAAGTCACCGCAAAGCAGGGACAGAGGAGGCGTAGAAGTAGAACATTTTCTCTACCCAACAGTGATCCAGACCACAGAATTCCCAAACTGTTTGTTTGTTTTTACTTTACAATTCAAGAAACGGAGGCACAAGAATTTGACTTGACCAAATTGAACAAATTTGACAAGGGTCACACACGTAACAAGCAGCAAAACCAAACCTATGCCATAGGCCTTAGGCCTCTGATGCCAGGGGAATAACTTCTAAATACTGACAAACTGCTTACGATTTATTTCAATTTGTCACTTCTCAAAGAACAACTTTCAATCACTTTAATTTAGTATCTCAACTAATTAAATCACTCCCACTCAGCAACATATTTTAGCCAAATGTCCATCAATAGGGCTGTAAAATTTTAACTCCTATAATATAGTGGGCAGAGGGGTCTCGAAGTGGTTGGGCAATTAGCAACCAAATCTAATTTTACCCCCACTGGACTTGTGACTGCCCTTCCCTCACTGCCCCAACCATTCAAAGGACTGCATTAACTCAGTTCTGTGGATGCGGAGGAGTAGCAAATAATAAAATGTCCAATCCCTATCATTTCTCAATTTAACGTTCTTGATTTCTTTCTATGCCTGCCCTAGCTCCATGTCTCTGGTATTTCATATATTTTCATAAGGTTTTACTATTGGGGGAAATAATATTCCCTGGGAACACTGTTGAATCTTAAGAATGAACAGTCATTTTTTGGAACAATAACTCCACATAGGTAGGAAGTCAACATTCAACAAAAGACAAAATTATATCTCAGCTGTTTCTTCCCACAGCTTTTTCTGGAGAGAGGGAAATCCCCGATCTCCTGCCTTTGAGTTTATTAACCAGGTGTCTCAGTTTTAGAGCAAACAGAATGAAAAGGAAATATTCATTAGACCTTCACACTGCAGAGGGGGTTACTTTGAGCAACTGACATCTCTATTTTCTCATCCTAGTCACAAGCAGAAGTGGTATTTTCAAAAAAATTAGTAGCCTCCAGTTAGCCCAACTTGAAGGAAGGGGTCAAGAGCCTTCTCAAAGTCAATCAACTTACTGTGCTTTTTAGTGTGGGATTTTGTCGGGTGGTCCTGCTCTTTCTTCATATCAGGGGACTCTGCTAGAGAGAAAAATCAGAGTCTATTAATTTACCTCTCTCCTAAAGTTATCATTTTCATTCATTTATCCACATTCAACCAACATTTATTGAGCACATGTCTGGCATTGATCAGGTCTCTGGCAAACAGAGATGCCAAGTGCTATGGAGAAAAATTTTGCAGGGGATTGAAAAATGGAGGATGAGAGTGATCTGCAATATTAAATGAGGTGGTCATTGAAGATCTGTCTGATTAGGAATCAGAAGGCTATCAAGGAGCTAGCGATGTAGCAAGCTCTTGGAAAAGCCTTCCGTGAATAAGAACAATAAATGCAAATGTCCTAAGGCATATGTGTGTGTGCTTGGCAGCCCACCATGCAAGGAAGCCAGTATGGCAGTGAGAATCAGAGGATAGGACCTGAGGTTCAGATCTTAAGGCCTCTTTGAGTGTTTTAAGCATTTGAGCTTCTATTCTGAGAAAGATGTAGAGTCATTGAAGGATTTAGGTCATTGAAAGGGCTTGTTTTTTTTTTTTTTTACATAATGCAAAAATGTAAACATTAATAACAAAGAATGATGGCTTTTAAGCCTGAGGAGTGCCTTTTTTTGGCATGCAAGTTACATTTTAATCAGCCTGACAAAGAGACCATTGACTGACCTGAGTCAGTATAGAGGGCCACGGTGGACTATGGAAACACAGATTAGGTTAACAAATGATTCATTATGGCAACCCTTGTGACTATCACCAGAGAGATGACAGAAGCAGATCTGTGCTTCTTGTTAAAAAAGCAAATGATGAAGCAATGAAATAAAACTTTTTTTTTCAAACAAAGGTTCTTTAGCTTTTATTTTTTATTTTTTTATTTATATATATTTTATATCATTGTTCATGTTTAAACAATGTTTGCTTCCCTCCCTCAGTTGTAGTTCCCATAGAATTTCCTTCACCAGTGCACCCGTGCACCATCACCACCATAGTCCCCTCTGGTCCTTCCTCCCTCCCTCCAATCCCTCTCCCTCCTCCTTCCCTGCAGGATGTCTCTGGTTTATGATTGACTGGTTGGTTTTGTTCAGTTTTGTAGTATTTTGTATTGTTATTATTTTTCCCCCATGCATTATTTGGTTCCCCTATATTCCTCCTATAAGTGAAACCATCTGATATTTTTCTTTTTCCTTCTGACTTATTTCACTGAGCATAATTCCTTCTAGCTCCATCCATGTTGCTGCAAATGGCATGAGTTTATCTTTTTTGATTGCTGAATAGTATGAAATAAAACTTCTTAAAAACAAAACTAAATGATCTAGTAAGGTGCATGTATACATGTATGTGTGTGAATGGGCACTTGGGGTATTGGGAGAACCAAGGCTGATCGTACCCCCAAAATATCCCACAATCAAAAATCCTCTAATTTTAACACCAAGTAGTCCCTAAACACAAGTGATTCCCGATGGGTAAGTAAGCACATCTCTTCTATGTCAGGGCTTTCTCACAAAGAGTTCATGACCTACATGGGTTCTTCAAGGACATTTTGGACTGACCCAAAGCACGTACCAAGGGAGAGGGTCCACAGTACTTAATCTGTTGTCAAGCATTATCCATTATTCAAAAAGTTTGAGTAACCATTAATTCCTAATTAAAATGGTTAAGAAGAAAGGTCCTGTGTATTGAGCACTTACTATGTACCAGGCACTATGCTAAGCAATTTACATGAATCACCTTATTTGATTCACACAATAATCCTTCAAGGTGGGCACTTTATGATCCACAGTTTATAGTGAGGAGCCGAGACAGAGAGGTCAAATGACTTGTCTAAAGTCACACAGCCTGTAAAGTACGCCAGGGTGTGGACACAAACAGCTTGAACCCAGAAGCTTTATTCATCATCACTATTCTATGCTGTGTCCAAAGATGGTGGCACATGATGGATTTCATAAACATCTTCCCTGCCAAGAGTCAGGTTCAGGTATACGGTTGGTTAGTAGGAAAGTCATTCCAGTTGGATGGCTCTATTTTCCAGTGGGTATGAACCCACTGTTCAATCTCATCACTCAGCTTCTCCAGCAGTTTCTTCCAAAGCCATGGCAAAATGGAGAAGGGGGATTTAATAAGATCTGGTCAGAAAAGCAACTATTCATTCTCGTTGGAAGTTTCTCCCTTGGCATTGTCAGCAGGAGGGCCTGCACCTGACTTGGGTTTCTCTGAAATCTGAAGGGACAAATTCACAGGAAATGCAAGGAGACTCCACTTTCCCTCCCTTCAGGTTTCAGGGTGAGGTTGCAACATCCCATCAGGATGTGACAATATTGCGACAGGTCTGGCACCTACCCCGGTTTCCAAGTGATACATCACTCTGACAGGGCCACGTTGTTCTGCAGACAAAGAGTGGCATTTACCCAGCAGGCCACAAGCAAAGCTCATTTACCAATGGCTTCCAGGAGGGATGCAGAGCCATTATTTCAGAGCCAGGGTTGAGTTCAGAAAAACCCTCCACTGTTTGGCCTCAATCATTGTTTATGGATTCTAAGCTGATTTAGAATCAAATACTTTGGGTTAATGTACCTTTGTGAATAAGAGGAAAACCTTGGGCCCTCTCCCTGGAAAAATGCACACAGGTGTACACTTGTAAGACTGTAAACAATTTCAGGGGGTTGTGACTCACTAAGGAGTACACAAACTCTAGATTAAAAAAAACCTCACCAGATAGACTGTGAGTGAATTATATCTCTGAGGTGTCAATCATTTACCCCAGCTAGACCTCTTTCCAGTCAAGGAAAGACCAAACCAACAAATGTTTCCATGAAAAAAAAAAAAACAACCTGAGATTTGTACTGGTCCCCTCTCCCTGTCCCCAGTGTTCAGGGCCAAGCTGTGGAATGAATGACTGTCTCAGCTCGAAAAGCTTTTGATCTGAAACCTCACTTTAATATGATAGCCTCTCCCCCCTCTGTCTTCTCCTCACCCCAAAATAAAAGTCAAAACCTTTGAAGTTAGCCATGTGGTTAAGTGATTCACTCTTATAAAATAATGGCTTGCTCTGGGGAAGTTGTCCAGCTTGGCTTTCTCTTGCCCTGCTCCTGAGGCACCTCAGGCCAAGGTCTGGTCTGGGCAGGGGCAACAAAAAGCCACAGGTTTATGATGCAGGTTCCAGAGTATGACTTCAGCTAAGCTGCTTCACAAGAAGCGAAGATTAGAAGCATTTGCATATGATTCAGCTGTGAGCCATTTCTTTACGGGATATACAAATTTCAGTGTTATAATAGACCGTGCCACCCTAGCTTTAGGCTCAACAAGTCAGTGAATAAACACATCAAGCCTGAGTTGGCGTGATTGGCTTGAGGACTATCGGGCAGATCAGGAACACTGGCGGCGGCCATTTTATGAAATGGGCAGATGACAGAGAAATCAAAACAAAGCCCGCTTCCCCACCTGTGTTTATCACAGAGGGCATCAGTTTATGTTGGGCCTCGCCTTGGCTCAGCTTGTAACATGCATTAAAACATAGAAAGATATTTAACTGCACTCTTTAATGGGAGCTTGAAACTTGAAGACTCAGATAAATGACCAATGACTTGGGGTGGGGGGTGAGGGGGAGTTTCTGTCCCATCAAGTAGAGAATAAACTATTTTGAAAGGAGGTGACTCATAAAAGGCTTTCTTTAGCTATGCCAATGGAGCTGTTCCTGAGAAAAATTTACCAACCCCTGATACTGAATTGATTCTTTAAGCAATAATTCTGATAGAGGACCTGGGTTGCTTATCTCATTTTCCAGCCTGTGATATAATTGCAGGATAGGGACGGAGGTGGGGAAGGACAAAAACAAGGATCAAGGAAGGTGGAGGAAAGCAGATTTGTAAATCCAAAAATAATTTTAAGAAGAATTATTTAAAAACAGAACAGGCTGACTCAAGAGATGAGTCCCTTATTACTGCAAATATGAAAGCAGAAACTGGCCCCCATTGGTTCTGAGATTCTAGAAGGTTGTCAGGACACAGGATAGGGAACGGTGGCCTGGCTCTGAGGGCAGTAGAACTGGGATTATGACTTTTGGGTTTCCCAGCTGCAACAAGACCTAACAATCCCTGAGGCTCAGGAAGTGGTTGGTTCAACTTTATTCTTAGTTGGAATCTTTTGCCATAGCCAGAGAACAGGCAACACCTTAGGAAGTGTGAAAGGAAGTCATAGGGTGACAGTGGTGGTTTCCTTAGCTCTGGAACATTCGGTGATGACTGGGTAGTAATGATTGCCACAGAAATTTTATCCCAATTGGCTCAGTTCTCCCGGAATGGCAAATATACCGTGGAGCCTCTCCAGTATTTGATCTATTTCCTAATTTCAACAAATACTTAGTGTGACACATAATGCTATGGGCCTTTGGAGGTGGGGGGAAGTGCAGAAATGAATCAGTCTCAGTTCTTAACCTTAATTCCAGAAGCATTTACACTGGCTCCCAGCCATGTCTCATTCAAGGGGCTTGACCCGAAAAAAAAAACCTCAAACCAAAGATTTTCATTATTTCACTTCTCAAAAACATACTTAACAAAGACAATTAAAAAAAAAAAAGACTAAGAGAGAGAAAATGGAAGAGTTGTTGTTCGACTATATGCTTTCTTTCACAGGGAACCATTTAAATCCCAGTTCTGAAGTTGTCCCAAATTCAATTCCAGGAAATGAGAAATTCTCTTGTGACAGGTGTAAGCCCCATTTTATGGACCCAAACAGATCCACAAATTTGTATCCAGATGAAGGGACAATACAAATCCTCCAACTACCTCCCCAGTGTACTCAGTCCCACATGCTTCGTGTTAATATACCTGTTTATGGGGGGGTAATGGGGCATATCACATGAAAACTCCTCTCCATAATCCCATCAGACATCCTGTGACTCAGCGTAGCCTTGGCTGAGAGTCACTGACAGCCCCCAGTCACATCCACTCTTTACCAAATGCAACTGACGTGACCCTAATTCAAAGTGCAGGTAGTCTGACAGATGGAGAGTCCTGATGAGTCATCAGGATCAGACTGAAAAACTGACAATAGAATGTGATTCCCAGGTTCTGGAAATTTCTAACTGCTTCCCCTCCACCCAAAGACCCTCTACCCATCACCATAGTTCACTGACCTCTGAAATGCCTATTAGACATTTTTTCTCTAAAACCAAATATAGTTTGTTGATAGCTTCCCTCACATTCAGGAATGAATAATCTTATCAGCTAATTTCCCAAGAGCAAGATTTTGTTGAAAAGCGAATTTTTGTTATCACAAGAGAATGACTTAATTTATATGACACAAACATTCTGCCTAGAGCCATCCTTGCCAGTCATTCTGAGTATACAACCATTGGCTCAAAAGCAGACCTTTATTAAAAACTCTGTTCCTCTGAAGGACACCAGCAAACCAACAACATAGGATGTGGGTCATTCTCGTCAATTCTCAGTGAGCATTTGCATGTGACACGCTCAATCTTGGAGGTCAGGGCAACTCACCAACTGGAAGGTGACCAGGGGTTGTCATGGAGATCTGGGCCCGGCAGAAAGTTTTGCTGTCCAACAAATCTATACAATGCAAAGGCAAAATATAGTAAAAATCTCCTCCTTTCAATACAACTTCATGGCTATTAGACACAATAAGAATGTAAAAGAGCCTTAAGTGTTTGGGAGTTAGTTACCTACTGTGCTACCATAGTTGGTGTCATATAAATAGTTTTCTTCTTTCCAGGTGTTCATGATGGAAGGTTCTACAAAGGACAGAAAATGGGAATCATCAGCCATATTTCCCCCTGGGTAAAGAGTTTGCTTTTCTAAAACAATGTTTGTCAAAAGATGGGGTAGGGGAACCTCCAAAAGAAGGAATAAAACTCTGCTTCAGCCACTTGTTACTTTATAAAGTTATTCTATTTTTCTTCCAGTGTTATGAGGAAACAGACTTTGCTATGTTCATCCATGGGTTCTGCACTTGTTGCATTTTTAGGCAAGTGAGGGCTCTATCTTCCTAGGAATTTTCTTTTTTTTTTTAAATTTTTTTAAAGAATTATTCCATTATGGGCCTCCCCTGGTGGCGCAGCGGTTGAGCGCTGGGCTGTGAGGCTGCCTGCAGCCTCTGCGGCGCAGGTTCGTTCCCCGGCCGCCGATGAGGGTCCCACCAAAAAAAAAAAAAAGAATTATTCCATTATTGTAAGATTTTTAAATTATTTATTATTTATTTTATATAATTTTACATCCTTTTTCATTTTTGCACAATGTATGCATTTTCATCTTGGTTATAGTCCCCGTGAAATTCCCACCCCCCCCATTCACCCATGACCTATCACCAGGGTCCCCGGGAATTTTCTATCCATACTTGGCACAGGGTGGGTTCAGGAACTTGGAATTGTCTTGCATTCCACTGTAAAATCAGTTTAGTATTTTTACACTAGGAAAAAACCCACCTTCTTAAGGACAAATAAATTCATGATTAATGAGTATCATTTCCCATTTCAGAAAAGATCTAGTCAGTTTTATCACAGTGTCTTCATTGTTTCAACTAGAGATATTCTCTCAAGTTGACAGTCCCCTCCCTCCAGGGTTACTCCATTAGCTTAGAAGTGAAAGAAAATTCCCAAAACAAATCAGGAGAAGGGGAGGAGAGAGTTACCAAATGAACAAATAACTTTTAGGAATCAGGCCCCATTACTTCATCTTCAAGAAGAAACTCTTATTTATTCTCTCTCTCTCTCTCTGTCTCTGTCTCTCTCTCTTTCTCTCTCTCCCTCCCTCCCTCCCTCTCCTGCTAGGTAAGTACATCTCACGCTGATTGACTTGTCAGATTTCACATTCTAAGGAAACTCCCCACCACCTACCCCAAATGAAGCTTAACTCCTACACAACCCCCAGATCTGGGCTGGTCTCCAACAGCAGCATTTTCTCTCCTGGCTGGCCAAGAGCTGTAAGATCTGGCAGGAGCTCACACCTTGTCCCCGGCAGGAACTTCCTGCTTTCTCCTCTTCACAGATTGAAGCTGCCCTCAGCTCCTCTCCTACCCAGGTTCCAAATGTCAGGGCCTGGGTGGTAAGCTACTGGCCAAGTTGCATTTTGTTTTTACAGATAAATGGCATAAAACCTGACTCACTGGCTAAGTCCTGTTTACGACATAGGGATTTAGCTGGTATTTTAACTAATAGCTACGTGTTTGGGCACCCCAAGCCCAGTCTCTTGGGGTTACACCCTTTCTCCTTGTTGGGTCACCTCGTACACCTGTTGTTGTCTCTGAAAACAAACTGAACCAAAAAGGTTTGGGGGTGTTGGCCCCTCTATGAGCCTCTTCTTCTCCTCCCAGGGTGGACCTCCTTCTCCGCCCTTCAGCTCAGCTTTACTGAACTGGCAACACAAGAATGTCTGGATGGTCAAGGAGGAATTATCAAGTCATTTGGGACCTCTCCAATACCACCCTGGCTCCTCCAGTGGGGCTGTCTGTTGAGTCATGGAGGGGGTGGGGGGACATTCTCCTCTGACCCAAGTCCCATGTCCACCTCTAGGGCAGTTTGACCCATAAAGCACAAACCATCGAGGTATCTTAACCCTGGTCTTTGGGGAAAAGGGCAGAGCTAGGAAAACTTAATCAACATGCTTAGCAGTTATTGTTTTTTCCTTAATAATTGTAGACTACCCCCTTTATAAAAGATTAAATAACTGCATGAGGCCAATTTTGGCTCTGAGTGACTCACAAGTCACCCTTAGGTCAAATTCTGTCCTCAGTGACTGGCACACAGTTTTCAGAGAAGCCTGTGGCAAACTCAACCCACATGGTTCACAATCCCACTGGTGTGGGCACAGAGAGGGCCCTGGAGTAGCGGCAGCTGCATGGTTTTACCATGGCCAGCAGACTTCGGGGGTCTTGTGCATCACCCCCTAGGCTGGGAGGCAACATGCCAAGGTAAAAAAGCAAGGAGGTTTGATTGGTACAAGGCCCCAGGGCCTCATTTCTTGAGGCAGTTACTGAACCACCATCACCACCACCCATAGCCCCTGGAAGTCCAACTGACTGAAAGAAAGTTCCTGGGTAACTGAAGATCCTTCTCAAACCCAGAATAGTGTCCTTTGCTAAAAACACAATTGAGGCAGGAGCTGGGTTCTGAAGCTGCCTTTGGATATCCCTGCAGAAGCTCCCAGGGTTCCAGAAGCTACAGGAATTACAATAGCAAGTTCTTCTCTTCTCCCTGTGTGAAACACTCCCACTAAGGGAGGAGACACTGACCCTTTCTCTTCTCTTTCCTTGCTGCTCTTAACTTAGCCAAGTTCAATCCCCTCATTGTCTTCATGGTGAGAAGGAGACCCACTTGGATTCTGCATTTCTCACAGTTTGTGGACAAGACCTTAGACAATGGCCCTATCAGTGTTGGGAAGCAAAGAAATGAGGCAGAACTAGGTTCACCATCAATCTAGAAATCAAAACTAGTTGGCAGTCACAGTCCCAAGGGCAAGAAATTAGTCTCAGGATGGGGTAGCCCAATGGAAACAGTCAGAGAAGAGGCCTCCTTGGATTTCCTGCCAAAACACTGGCTTTATCCTGCTCCCACACCCTCTCTGCACTTGCCGCGGATGGTCCTTTCCAGAGCTCAGCACATCAAATTGACTCTCTTCACAAGCTACTACTCACCGGTTTGTTCGGTCTTGACTATGACATTATGTGTGGACTGGAACAGGTCACTGCTGCATTGGCCTGTTAAGAATGGTTTTGGAAAGTCAGAGTGGGCCGAGATGAAGCCAAAATTTGATGCTTAAATAAAGATAGGGCTGGTTTCTTGGAAGAATTTCTGCCCATGCAGCCGCCTGATTATCGCTATTTGTTTATGTTGGGGGGTGGGGGCCCCTTTAGCATCTGCAACTGGAGCAACTGCCAAGAAAACCATTAGGCTAGTACTCCCACATCAGATGGAATTATTTGGAAGTGTGTGGAGATAGCGTCTTATAGGGTAGAAATAGAACTTCAGAAATCACAAGACTAGTCCTCCACTAAAAACTGCAAGATACTTTACCTTTTGGATCTTGGTTTGCGTATCTGTACATGTAAGGGAATCTAATTAGATAAAGTCATTAAAGAGGTTCTAAGGTGGGCCTCCACTGGTGGCGCAGGCTGTTGAGTGCAATGCTGTGAAGCTGTCCGTTGCCTCTGCAGCACCGGTTCTATCCCCGCCGGCCAGCGAGGGTCCCACATGGAGTGCAGACCTCTCCTGTCATGCCAGCTGCTCCCCTCAGCAGTGTACTTTGTCAGTCTGCCTGTTCTGTTCCCCGCTCTGTCTCTGGTGAATCCTCTCACCCTCCTGCGCATCTGGCCTGTACCCCAGTTCTTGTATAAATAAATCAATCTTTGAAAAAAGAAGAGGTTCTAAGGTGCTTTCTCATACTAAAATATGATGAAAGATGAAAAAGAAATTTAAGGAAAACTATCTTAATTTAACTAGCTTCATTCTTCTTTGATGCTAAATTTAATCAAACCCATCTTGATCAGATCCAGTCTATGAGAGTTGTCTTCATAAATCAGCAGTCTTCCCTTATTTATGCCTTGCAACTCCTTTCTAGATGTATCCTAAGTAGAGGCACACATATATATTTAAATGAGCTTAGCATGTTCTTCCTCCCCAGATTATGAATATCTCAGGAGCAGACCTCTCTTGACCTTCAGTTTTCCCATCGGTAAGATGGGTACAATATTTATTTTCTTGTAAGGTCATTAAATGAATCAATTCATTTAGCGTGCTTAGTGTAAGTAAGTTCATAAATGTAAATTAATGGAATAGCTACCCAAGAAAGGCAAACAACAAAATAAAGGTGGGAAACCTGGTCATTAGGTGCTGAAGCAACAGCAGCATGCACTGGGGCCAAACAAGTCATGGAAGGTCAAAGATGGTCACAGCACCTCCCAAGCCTCCCAACCTCAGGCTTCAATCAGAGCAAAGCTTTAAAGGAATGGATTTAATTGGAGGTGGGGATGCAAATATTTTTAATTCTTCAAGTGTAAGTCTGCTCTTTCTGAAGATTCCTGGGGTTATTTATAGAGACTTGTTTGGTTTGGTTCTAGTAAAAGAAAAATGAGCAACCACCTCTGTGGGAAGAAGGAAGTGCCAGGAGCTGAATGAGGTCATCCAATATGGCTGCCACAGCTGCCAGCTCCAGCCGGAGTGGATCCTCCTCAGTGTTGATAGCCCCTCTCAGGGTCTGAATCTGGTTCACAGCCTTGGAATGCCTATTCCCAAAGACCCAGCCACTTGCCCAAACAGTTCTGCTAACATAGACAAATCTGGCGTGATGTAGACAAGACAACTCTCCTTTATCCTGCTACGTCTTACAAGCCAGCATAGGATGTGTGCATGTGTGAATAAATGGTCACCAATGGACAGTGTTTGGTACAGTGGCTGGTATGTTAGGTGAGGCCCCAATACATTTAGGGTTCTGGGACAGCACCAATTCCACCAGTTCCAAAATCATTGCAGAAACACCCATGTATCCAGACCACTAGGTATAGCCCCATTTGGGGGTTACAGAACTTTAAAGAATCTGCTATGAGCCTTCTCCCTCCAAACACTCACATGGACCAAATTTTGCAAATATTCTAGAACCTAGGTCTAGAAGTTAAAAAAAAAAAAAAACTATGATGATTTTAACAAACATTTGCAAGGGAATGAAGAGATTCTGAGAGTAGTGAGTATTCTGTGACTACCCAGCTAGCCCCTTGTCTGCTTGGAAATTAACCACGAGGAGGGAATTAAGTTACAATGGTGTTCATAAGCAATTAGACATACCTTACACCCTTGGCTTATTCACGCCTTTTCTCTCATGTCCCTTCTACTTCCCTCTCTAAGGAAATAGTAATTTGGGGGTATCCAACTTTTGTCATCCCTGACAAGGAACCCTACTGGCTGCTTAGTCTCCCCTCTTCCTGGCCAGCTCCTCAGCGGGTAAGGAGAAAGATAGTCACCGTTCCACTTGAGATGCTGCAAGTTGCTGTAGAGGACTTGGCCTGCGGTCCCCGCTGCCCTGGTGAACTCCTGCAAGTTCATGCTGCAAAGGTGCTCGCCATTGATGTCAAACTCCTGGAAAGGTATGCAGCTGGCATCCAGCTGGTTGGTGTCCAGGAGGTGCTGGAGCCATTCCCACACCTGGTACTTGGTCCAGTACTGAGGATGGATTTCATGCCACTGGCTTCCGAAAAACCCACTGGAAACTGTAAAACAGGAGGCAGTCCTGTGAGTGAAGTGTGGTTGTTTCTGGGCAGAGGATGCTCACTGGCTGCCAGATGTCATGGGAAACATGACCACAGTCCCCGGGCATCAGTGTGGGGGCTGGAGCATGAGCTAGCCTCTGGAAAGGAGATGCTCAGAAATGTGATTCTTTTCCCATCATGGTGGGGGGGGAGGGATCAATTATTTAGCCTCTGTGCATCTTCATGGCCTCCATGGTTTTTAATCCTGAGTGCTGGGTGAGGACAGGAGACCTGAAATGTTCCATACTCATGAGCTCACTCCCTTCTTCCCAAGAATACCGTGAGAGAGCAAGATCGCTAGAGTTTCAGCAATTTACAAGCTTATTGTCCATACCCAAATAGTTCTCTCTCTCTCTCTTCTCACTCCTCTCTCTCTCTCTCTCTCTCTCTCTCTCACACACACACACACACACACACACACACACAATTTAAAGTTTTAAACCAAAAATGAATCTAGAAATTAAATATAATTGTCAGTCCCTTTTACTTCTCTATCTCAGCAAATAGTAATTTTGGGGGTCTCCAACTTTTGTCATCCCTGGCAAGGAACTCTGCTAACTCTCCCCTCTTCCTAGCCAGCTCTTAGGGGAGTAGGGAGAGAGTCACTGTTCCACTGTTCCACTGAAAAATTTCTTTTCCCTATCATGTCTTGGCTTCTCCTCAAAGTAGCCAGATTATCCATTTGCTAACTGTGCTGATATACCCCTGCTGCACACTGGTTTCTACCGTCATGCCATTTCCTACCATTACCTCCAGTTAACTCCCACTGAACTGGATAAAAAAAATAAAATAAAACCTACCAAGCTATGCATTGAGCTATTTGTTCAGTGACCCTTGATTTTTTTACCCTTGTTCTATTTGGTATTCTTTCAGTTTCTATTTCACCCACTCACTCCCTGAAGTCCTACCCATCTCGTAGACTCTGCACCCCATAAAGCCATCACAGACTCCCCAACCTACAGTGAGGACTCCTAAATGTTCAGGTGATAAGCTTGGTCTTCTTCCTAATGGCTTTTGTCATGCTCTGCTTTTCCTGATAGATCTGTAAGTAACATCTTTTTTTAATTTTTCTTTTTATGTATATATTTTTTACATAATTGTTCATTTTTAAATAATGTTTGCTTCTCCCCACCCCTCAGGTGTAGTCCCCACAGAATTTCCTTCACCAATGCACCCATGCACCATCACCATCTAAGTAACATCTTATTCTCCCGTATACATTGTCTGCCCATGGTCATGGATTCTGTCTTACTCATCTTTGGATTGCCTATAAAAACTCCCTGAGAGACCTTGCCATCTTAGGTGATCTTTACATATTTATTTAGTAGAAGTTGTTGTTAAAAGAGAAATAATGTAGGAATCTGGCAGAGTTGTGAGATACGTTCACGAGAGGGTTCATTAAAGTACTAGTAAAGAAGCGAAGTTCCTTCAAATTAATGAATATTACTGAACTTAGTATGGGCTAACCATCTATGCATGTGACTCTCTTGTGCTCATTTAAGGAAACCTCACAAAGTCAGCCCAAAGACCTGAGGGGATGGAAAAGAGAGAGCAAGTAACAGGGCTGGAAGCTCATAAGTGCCCTTGAAAACAAAAATCAAGAGATGAGCAATCTTCCAGGAAAGGAAAGGGATGGGGATAAGGGAGAGACGCTTTTGCCATCCACCAAGGTCAAGGAAGGGAAATCCCACTGAATATGACACACAGATACACCCACAGACTCGAGGGTGGATCAGCAGAGGAGAAGGTAGTGCAAGAACACAGCCCCTAGTTTTTTCTTCAAGGTCACACTGGATCAGTACTACTCAAACTCTGAGGTGATTGTGAATCACCAGGGAATGTTGTTCAAATGCAGATTCTGATTCCCTAAATCTGAGGTGAGGTCTGAGTTTCTGCATTCCTGACAAGCTTCCACATGGTGATTTTGTGCCAGGTCAGTGGATACAATTTCAGTGGCAAGGAGCCAAAAAGTTCCAAAAGGTTGGATTTCCACAACTCTCATGGCCTAGCCCTCCACACCCTCAGAGATGTTGAAGGGGGGAATGTTTTACCCAATTCCACTTTTATTTGTACCACACGCCCCCCACCCCTGCCCCCCACACACATACACCATCCATTGCTTCCAGACCTCAGAAGCACTAGAAGCAGGAGGTCAAGATCATGTAGGGTGGTGACTGCCTGTGTAGTACCTGCCACTCACAGTATGTGCTTGACCCTCATGCCTCATGGCCAGACTTAAGCCAGATACTAGGAAAGCTAGCAAGGCTTAGAAAAATCTAGTTCAAAAATTAATTACCTAGAAATATTCCAATATACAAGTACACAGAACTTAGACTAGAGGCTTCCATTCCCCCCAATTATTTAGTTTTTATGGATGGATATATTTTATGCAACTCCCCAATCTTCAATTTTTTTCTTAAAGTAATCATGTTGCAATGACAGTTCAACCCTAGGTTTGCAAATAAGAAGCAACAACTCTAAATAATCCAATGCTAGGCCTGGAATAATCTCTTCTCTCAACTGTATATCACCTGGGTTAAAGGATAGTTCCTCATTGTGCTGTCTCTTAGGCCTTGGGAGAACCAGAGACTTTTGTCTGAAGTTGACTTGGAATTCTCCCCACAGCCCAGGCAACTGGTCAGAAGTCCCAGGAGAAATACTGGAACTGGCCTCCAGCACCCCATTGATCGTGACCAGGAGCTTTGGGGCCTCTGGAAGGAGAAGTGGCCCCTAAATTAATGTTGCCTTAATCAGGGGCCTAAGGGCCTGGAGATGGCAAAGTCTTTCATTTGGAAGAAACTTCCTGCCCTATTTGGAATCCTCCTTTGAAGTCCCCATAGAGGAACCAAGGCCTACAACAGAATATGTCACTTCCTAGAAAGGGTGGCAGTTTGATGGGATGGGTGATCAAATAAGGGACAGTCACCTGCTCACACTTTCAACCATGCTTTTGGTTGGTTCGAATTTGGTTCCAAATCAAAAGAGGCAGAGAGGCACAAGGATCAGCTGCTTGTTGGGGAGTATAACCCAGCCATCATCTACCTACTCCTGCTTCTGCCTGTTCTCACCATAAGGCCATGTCCTCTTTTCAGGGAAAGTAAGAGCAAGAGTCTCTTGTGAGATGATGGGCAGCAGGCATGAGGTGGGGAAGGCCCCACTTCTTAAGCCCACTGCAGCTTCAACACAGCAGTCTGCCTGATCCCAGTGGGGTGTGGGGCCCTGATTCAGCAACAACTTTATTCAGTTCAGCTTCTACAGTAAGCCATGGGCTTGATCACCAAACCCTTTATAAGCCCCAAAGCTAGGCCCTCCCACTTCTAATCAATAGATTCTAGATTACTGCACCTGATCTCATAATTAGGTGGCCACCTAGTTATAGGAAGGCATCTGGTCCCCTAACAAATCTCCTCTCCCCTTACAGAGGGAGTCACTGGAAAATGAAATAGAACAATTAAGTTGCTATAACCCTCACCTTGTCATCTTCCATTCTTCCATGCTAGACACACACACACCCCTTTATCTCCTATCTTGATTTTTCCAGTCAAGCACTGCTGAAAGTTTCAACAGGTGGCCTTCCCTTTGCCCATCTCACCACCATTCTTTCCACCAGGCTGCCAACTCAGAATTCTGACTATTGGGATGACACAATGAAGCATCTCAAATGGGTGTCTGGAGTCCTAGGACTTAGAGAGAATTCTAGCACAAAGAGCTTTCTCCCTTCCCCTGCCCAATAAAATCTGTGTTTTTCCATTCTTAAATTGGTTGGTGAGGCCTAATTAAAGTCAAGGGTGAACCCCCCGGGGAGTGACACCAACACCCACTGGGTCCTTACCGGTGCATGTGGCGTAGCTGTCTGTCCAGGCTGGCTGCTGGTGGAGGAGGTTGTTGCTGGGGTTGAGATTCATTACACCGCCGCTTTCCAGAATCATGATCTGCAGGGGGATCAAACAGCCAATTCAGTCAGTGCTTCTGGGCAAATGTCACTGGAGAGTGGAGATTATTGAGTTAACTTAGCAAGCAAAAAAAATTTGTCCTTCCAACCATTGCCCCAAAACATGTTGCCACAGCCCTTACAGTAAAAGTTAAAACTCACTGGCAATTAACAATTTCCAGGTTCAATTTTCATATGCATGAGGCAAGTTTTTACAGTCACCCATTCATAAATGAATAATCTCTGATCGGGAATGAAGCGGGAAGAAAATGCAATACCTGCTCCCAGGGCGAGTCTGGCCAACATCCAAGTTTCATTATTATTTTTCTTTTCTTTTCTTTCCCTTTTTTTTTCTTTTTACAGACATTAAAATGCCTACAATCTTTTGCATCAATGAAAATGCTAACCTGTGGGAGCACAGACCCACACCTTTCTGAGAACCCTAACCTGAAATCAGGTGCCCAGGGGTCCCAGCACACCCACCTCGGCAGCCCCGCACCCAGCACCCGGCAAGTTTCTTCAGCAAAGGGAGCTGCCATGCATGGGCTGGTCTCAGAGGGCCACCGCCATATGTAAGCAGAGCTCCATGATAATAAGAATCAACTGGTTTCTCAGACAGGACTCTGTCCCTTCCCTTCCTCCATGGTAAGAATCATGACTGGCTTTCCCTTCCCCTTGAGACATCTGGCAGCTTCAAAGTTGACCTCAAGGGGACTTTGTCAATCTGAGAACCCATTTTCCCAGTAAAGTACCCAGGAGCAGATCCTCTCTTCGATGGGCCTGTTTGGATTTTTTAAATAATGCAAACAATTTACCCCTTAGAAATATTCTCTTCAGCCCTCCAGTGCCTGCAGTGCTCTCGCTGGGTAGCCTCCACCTCTCGGACTGCAGCCCCAGAATGGTGCTCAGTCCTTCCAAAGAAAAGTAACTTGTTTCCAGAAAGCAACTGAATATTTACCCAGGGTCTCCAAAGGTAAGTTGCTCTTTCTAAAATGTGGGGGTTGGGGAGAGGAGGCTAGTTTCATTGCAGCAGATCATGGAAAAGTTTTCTACCAGTTCTGGGGAAATCTTGCATCCCTGAGTGTCCCCCTTTATCCACAAGTTTGAAACTGCTCCCCCAGAGCAGTTGCAGCCCTCAGTACCCCTTCCTCTAACTTAGCTACTGGTCCTTTGATTCTATGTGGGACCTGAGAGGTGAGACAAAGGATCTGGGAAAGGCATGAAAATGTATTCATGTCTTCACTGATTCAACACATTTTTCAGCCCTCTGATAGGTGGGGCACTGTGCTAGATCCCCGGGATAGAGCAGTGATTATGAGTTGAACTGGGCTAGACAGGAGCATTTATAATGATAATTAATACCATCGTAGTTACTTGGCAAATCATCAGGACTGAATCCAGCCTAAATGGAAGACAGAGAAGGGACCATAGGGTGGGGATGATGAGCATTGCACAGTGAGGGATCACAGGGTGGGGAGATGGGAGATTCAGATTCTATACGGTGGAATCAGTTTCAAAGCTAAAAAGAGCTGAGGATGATTCCAGGCGCTACCACTTACTAAGGTGAGTCCTAACTCTGATAAGTCATTAACCTCTCTGAATCTCAAGTTTTCTCATATGCAAAGACAGATCATCTAACCTACTGTGTGCTGCCTGGAGATTGAGTTTCTCTACCTCCAGCGCTTGGCACAAAGCAGGGTGTGACTACATGGCAGATGTTACAATAAGGAGGGTCACTACCTCTGGAAAACTTGAACCACAACAACCATGGGCCTCAGTTTCCCCATGCACAAATTTAAAGAAGGTGACTACATTCCTTTCCAGAAACTTCCTTGAGTCTCACCCTCAGAGAAGGACAACCAATGCAAGTCAGACCTTTCTTTTTTCATAATCACTAGGTTTTTATCCCATTCAGCTTTCTAGAGCAATTGCCCTAAGTTAGAAAATCAGATGGGGGACTTCAAGGCAGAAGAAAACCTCAAGACTGGGGGAGGGAGGGGGCCATGGCCCCATCTCCTGTTTGCTCAAGGCTGGGCATGTTCCTCCCAATTTGCTCAACCACAAGCGGTAGAAAGGTTACTGTTTAACCCTGAGAGGGCTGAAGCTCAGAGCCCAGCCCTTCTGCTTGGCGGGATTAGCCTTCCAGGCTGGGAGGGTAATGGGGGGAGGAGGGAGTTGCAGGGGTGCTGGGGTGGTTGGGAGGGAAAGGTTTCCCTGAAATCCTGAAATTCTTTCACAAGGATCTGCCTCCAGGGCTACCTCTTCTGCTGGTGCAGGGCTTCTGCTTATCTCTTCCCCAAAGCCAGAAGGCAGAGTGGGGTGAGGTTTTGGGATCAAGGAAATGTGAACTCAGATCCCAGTTCCCTGCTTGCTATGCATGACCTAGAGCAAGTTCCAAGTCTGGTGGGCCAACAACTCTCTGCTCTGCACTTTCCCCACCTGCACAGTGAGATGCACCCCAAACTCAAAGGGCCATGAGGATCAAATGAGCTCGTATACACAATGTTTAGCAGGTAGTGAGAAAGAAGTCAGTGAGTGTCACAGAACAGTGAGGGCCTCTTCCCTGCTGGCGACCCCCGCCCACAGGCCCTTTGCTCCGGCACACAGCAGTTCTCATCACCACCCTCTGGATTCATCCAGAGCTACTCCAGCCCACAGAGAAGCCACTACCAGGTTGCAGGTACCCCATGGCCCCCTGGCTCCCAAGAGGCTGGCCCGCCTCCGTCCAGAAGCTGCTCCCTGCTGGCTCCCCCTTTCCTAGGGAAAGCAGCCAGCATGGTGAGGGGCCCATTTTTTACAGGGCACAGTAAATGGTTACTACTCATAAAAGAGTTTATGTGGCTTAACCCTTAGTGAGTCAGAGTTCACTTGAGCTCACCCAGGCTTGTGAGGAAAGATCAGTGTCTCTGACCCAGCAAGAGGCTGCAGGGATAGGGCCCTCAGGGTGGGCACAGCAGGCCCACGGGCCCTGGTTGGGGTAGCTGAAGGTCTTCCAGCAAATCCTAGCCCCCTCTGTGGCCCAGTTAGCTCTCTGGGTATAGAAGGGGGACATTTGTCCCCCAGCAGGACTGTTGAGGAGATCAAATAAGATAATGGATAATAAAAGTGCCTTGAGAAATGTTAACAACAACAAAAAAAGGATTATTATAACCAACTCACCCACACCCCCATATATGAATACAGACTTTCTATGGTATGTAGTTACTACTTTATTGGGTATAAAAAGTAATCCTTTTAATTACAAAGTAGGGAGATGATTTAGTGTTCTTCTTTAAGCTTCTGACTTCACCTTTAGCGTGGTTTTTACTATTTCCTTTGAAACAAAAAAAGGTACTATCAAAAATGTGAAGTAGAGACTCAGAGGTCTGGGTTAGAATCCAGACTCCAACTTTGAGCCATGTGACCTTGAGTGTTTACCTTTCCCAGCTCCACTTCTTCGCTTGTGTCAGAGGGGGTGTGGAGGGACATGGTTGTCCTTGAAGCCTAAGACTATTTTGAAGGATAAATATTAAAATGGGTTTTAGGTGTCTGGTCTAGATATGCATTCAGGTCCTCAATAAAAATCAATTTCCTTCTCTTTCTTCAAATATTCATTCTCAAGGTGTTACTCAGAGACTTTCTTCCAGAAGTGGAAAAAGTAAACTCAGAGCCAGAGTTAAAATGACTCCACCCTTTGGATCAAAAGCAAACATGGTAAAGAACCTGCCTCTGTCCATCTCTAGTGGCAGGGGGAGCCCTGGGGGTGACCCCCTCAGTCATCTGTGCTAAGTGGAAAGCAGAGTTTCTCAACCTCTGCATGACTGACATTTTGGCCTGGGATGGTTCTTTGTTTGGGGGGTCTGTCTGTGCATTTGTAAGACATTTGGCAGCATCCAAACCCCATTAGTTGCTAGCAGCTATCCCTCCCGTGTACCATCCCTTGGGACCAAATCACCCCCAGCTGAGAACTCTGGTTAAGTACAAAACCCATGGAGGCAACAACTCAGACGTGGCTCTTGCTGGTGTGGCAGCCTGGGCTGTTCCTTAGCCTTCCTCGGCTTTATTTCCTCTCCTGGGAAGCAGGTGTGGAATAAGCACCTACCACCTAGGCCTACCTGAGGATTCAATGAGATAAGGGACTTTGAAGCCCCCGGCATAGTGCCTGACACAGAGTAGTTGCCTCATAAACAGAGATTTAAGATAATGTGCTGGGCCCACCCTTGTCTATTCCCAGGTGGTGAGTGTTCTGAGAAGACAGCATAAAATTGTCCTTGGGCTAGTGAAAACTACACATACACACAATCCTGTAAATTGTATTTTAAAGTGACATGAAATGTTGGATCATCCAGTGATTTTTTTATATACATTCTCTTATTGCTTCCTTCATGCGTGGGAACAATGGGAGGGACCTGTATTTTACTCTGGGCCCTCAATGACTGTTCTGACTTTCACTTTCACCCAAGACATCCCTCTCTACACAGCTTCTTAGACAGTCAGTCTTGCAGACAAAAGTCTGCTCTTTATTTGGAGGGGAGGAGCTACATCGGCTGTCATCCACTGCCAGCCAGACAAGTGAACACCTCAGCCAGGCTTCCCGACAAGGCCCATTTGACCTTGAGCCATAGTTCCCCTGAGAATGATGGGCCACTATGGTCTGGCCCACTTAAACCCCATTTTTGGAGAAAGGAAGCACTGGGCTGTGCTGGAGTGGCTACAGATGGCATGGGGGCCAGAGAGACAGGCCACCCTCTGCTCCCCACACTGTTAACAGCTTCAGGTTCAACACAAACTCCCAGCACTCCATTGCTAAACACTTGGACCACTTCTCACCACCCACACATAGAGTTGACCCCCAGCCTTGTGCCCAGTCTTCCTCCAGGCCTTCATGAAAGATTAGCTCCCCTTCCAGCATCAGCTCTGCCTAAAGTAGGAGGGAGGCAGGAAGAGTCCTGCCTGGGAGGGAAGGCCAGGGCACTAGTCCTGACTCTAGAGTTTGAGTCTCAGCTCTCCATCCTGCTCAGTGGCACAGATGAAAAGGGCAAGGCCTAGCCTCAGAGATTGACGGTCATGGAAACCTGAGTTGAAGGACCATGTTCAAAGGTGTGAGGAACCTCGAACTCAAGCCAGTGTTGCTGTTTCCTCAGCGACAGAAAGAATAGGAGCCCATGTTGTGAGGGCTGAGATCTTGATTCTGCTCCTAAGCTGGCTGTGTGGACCTTCAGGAAGTGCTCACCTCTCTAAAGCCTCAGTTTCTCCATATGACAAAAAGTGGAAAAACTGGAGTCAACATGCAGATTAAACAAGTGTGTTTATAAAGTGCTCATGTGTTACCTCCTGCGTGGCATGTGCCCCCAAAATGTTAGCTGCTAGTATCGGATTAACCCACGAATCTCTCTTTAAACTGTGTTCATTGACTTTGGATCCTTTCTTGGGATCCAGGTAGACTTTTCAAAGTCAGGATAGTATAATGGTTGGGAGCTCCAAGCTGGCGTCAGACGGCTCAAGTCCTGTGCCAGTTTACTAGTGGGGCAAGCTTGAACAAGCGATTCAATGTCTCCAGTCCTCAGTTTCCTTGTTTATAAAATGTAGATGACATGAAAAAGGGTGGTTATAGGACAAAATGAGCTGATAGGTGTAAAATGATCAGAAAAGTGTTTAACACAGAGTAAGTGCTTGGTCAATGTCAGTTGTTTTTTTGTAATAGGAGTGCTTGGCGTTTGTTGTATTGTTACTATTATTTTATTGAATCTTCAAGGAGGAAATTGAAAGCCAAGTTCATCTCAAGCGAGACCTCTACCTTCTGCCATCTACACCTTGATCCCCCATTCAGCAGGTGCACTAGAGCCCAGGGCAGGGTTACCTGACACTCCGCTGCCCCTTGAGGGCTACTGTGGGGGTGCACCATGAGGCTTAGTGATGAACAGCAACGCTTAGCATCTTCCTGTTCATGGAAGCCAGGCTATGCCACTGGTCATGACCCTGCTCGAGGGACTGAAGGTTATCCCTTCTGCTCCCCTTCCTCCCACCAGATACCCCAGGCCTGCCAGGAACAGTGGGAGGCACACCTCCCAGGCCCTGGGCCACCGCCCGGCATGCACTCCCACACATCAGGCTATCGGGCAGGTGCACAGGAGAACAGCACGTCTCAGAAGGGAGCTCCTGACAGTGTGGCCAGAGGGTTTCTCTGTGCTATAGGGTCCCTTAGCACAAGCAGGGCTCAATTCTGCCAAGAACGGGATCTGGAGTTGGGCAGAGCTGAACCTAAATTGTCAGCCTTTCACAATACGTGGAAATCCTGCTGTGCATCTTAAACTTAGCCAGTGATGTCAATTATTTCTCAACAAATCTGGGATGGGGGATAGATTCTGTGATTTGAACTTACTAGAAGCAGAATAGTAAGGGGAAGGAGGTAGCACAGGAACTCTCTTAGAGAGTTGGAGTCATGCACCCCAGATTCCAGAAGGCTCTTCCCAGTTTCAGAAGTCCTAACAAGGCCAAGAACTGTGCAACTGACCTCTCTTCTTATATATGCAGAAAGAACCTCCCAGCAGGGACAAAAACAGTCCAGCTTGGACCTGTTCAGTTGGAGGGAGTTATGTCTTGCTCCATATGGGACTACTGAGACTTTGGACTAAATGCTGTAAAAGTAATACCAATAGTTGTGCTATAGTATCTAGGGCTTACTGAATATTTAACAAGTGCCGACTCTGTGCTAATAATTTTAAGTGCATTATCTCATTCAGTACTTGCAATATCTGTATAAGGCATTATGTCACTTAACAGAGAACCTATCAGAGGCTGGGAGAGGTTAGGTAACTTGCTCAAGGTTGCACAGCTTAGCAAGGATTGTATCTAGAAGAGAATTCAAACTCAGACTACCTAGGGACAAACTCTGTGGACTTAGCCAATTTCTTTTTTTTTTTTTTTAAGTCCATTTGTTTCTTTTTTTTTTAAGATTTATTTATTTATTTATACAAGCACTGGGTACAGTCAGAAGCGCATGAGGGTGAGAGAATTCACCAGAGCCAGAGCAGGTTGCAGAGCAGGCAGAAGGACTGAGGTACACTGCTGAGGGGAGCAGCGGGCGGCAGGAGAGGTCTGCGCGCCATGTGGGACCCTCCTCCCGTGCCTGGGGAGCAGCCGGGGATCAAACCGGTGCTGCAGAGGCTGAGGGCAGCTTCGCAACCCAGCGCTCAACCACTGCACCACCGGGGAGGCCCCAGACTTAGCCAATTTCTGCCGAGAAGGATGTGACTCGCTAGAGAAGAAAGTTGCCTTCAACTCTCTTCACCACCCCCACATCCTGCCCATTTCATACATAAGCACAGATTCTCCCTATGTCATCTGAGACCTCATACCTTTATTAAGTACCACCAAGGCCATAAAAGTCTCTGGTCCATTTCATCATACAGGGACCCAGATCGAGACCCTCATCCCTCTTTGTCAGAAGAGGCCACAGCTCTCCCCAATATATTCAAGATCTCCTTTCAGGGTGGAAGAACAGAAAGCTGTCTTCGTTTGGCCATTTGTAAAATATGCTCAGGTAGGAATGTGTTCATGGTCCAAAACCTGGGTCTGGTTTATCCATGCACTCTTTTAGCCATTAAAATAGAATAATACATATGTAATATATACACATACCTATATACACACATATGCATAAATACATCTATAAAAGAAATATTCCCCCATGATACAATGAAGTTATTTCTATTTTATATTTTGGAAATAAACAGCTTCCTAAGTATTTGTGGCTTGTTTGAATTAGGCTGCAGACCAAAGCAAGGAGTACCCACTGCAGGGGTGAAGATACACTGGAAGCTACCATGGTCACAGAACAGATCTCAGCCACTACTTGTACCTACATTCCCTGTTGCTACCCTGAGGGACAGAGATCCAAAACGGTGGTCTGCCTTCTTCCCAGCTACTTTATTCATTCAACCACATCATCTTCGAATTGCTACAGAATTGGCTGCTGCTGTATATTTTTGCTCCTCAAGCCAGAGGAGCAATTAGGCATTTTAAAATAATTACTGTTGCGATGATAGAGATATCCAGACCATTCTCTTAATCAAAGTTACCAGGAGGTGAATTCATGGCATGTGCCCTCAGGATGTTGCAATAGTTTACCAACTTCCTGTTTCAATATGACTGTCGTTTCAAAAGAACTACTCCCAAACAGAAGAAAAGAAAATTCACATACGTGAAAAATCTCACTGAATGTAATTCAGGCAATCATTCATGTTTCTCAAATAAATCAAAATGTGAATTGAGCTTGGGGAATGTTTTTGATCTTCTCATATTTACATCACAGGTAATTTTATACCTTCATAACATGTTTTGAAAGAGACATTTCATGTTCCCAGGGGCAACATCGGAAGTATTATTCCTGAGCTTTCATGCGTTTTCATGAGTGATGATGCAGGATTGGGAGGCTGAGTGTTGGTCCATTATAAGCACACTTTACTGACTATAAGCCATTTGGAAATGTACGTGTTATGCTGATCTTTAGCATTCTTGGTGCCAGACTCAGATTACACACAGATACTAGCAGTGGAAAGGCACCAAAATTGATCAAAAGACAAGATTACTGTACATGACCCCTGTGGCTTTTGCCAATCCCATTCAGATATGACAAACTACGAATAACAGCATAGGCTATGAATCTTAAAAGTTCACAGAACTTTAGCAACCTCAAGAGCAGGTTGCTAAGGCTCTCCTATCAAAAGTGCATGCCCCTCTGGTTTTGAGTGTATTTTGTGGGTCCAGCCCTTCTAAAGACCATTTACTGACCTTTACAGATCAAAGGACAGCATAGATTAAGAAATATTTCTTGAACCCTTTGGATTGAAATTGAAGGAAAATCTCATAGGAGTCAGGCCTGGGAGACATGTTTAATCTGACCTATGAGAGGAGGCTCATCAAGTCCCATCCTTGATCTCTTACTTGGCAGGGTGAACCCCTACATCAACACATTCCTCCTCACCGGCTGGGCTGCTGAGATAGGAACTATGCTGCATGCTTCTCAGTCCTTCTGGGCCTCAGGTTGGCAATGCAGTAAAAAGTCACCACTCTCCCTACTACCTTATACCTCCATATCTGTCCCATCACTATGTCCCTTTCTCTATTCTAAAACCAAATCAAAAGTTGAATTAGGAAAGTCTGGCCAAAAAAAGATACCAACAACCAAACCTCCCTTCTTAGTGCAATCATAAGTCTTACAGGTCTTTGGAAAGACTCTTTTGTGGAAACTGGAACACCCAGGATTATTCTCATGATACTTATGTTCTTACTTGACTGAAGAGCCCATCTAGGTGTTTCATGATACAGATCACTTGCATCAATACCCAGGTGGGTACTGGTGTTTTCTGGGGTCCCACTGAAGAATCAGAATCTACATTTTTAAGAACCTCTCTAACTAATCCATGGGTAATCTCACAGAATGTCTGGTCATAGACTCACCTACTTGCCTTCCCTCAAGCTGACTAACTCTGGGAGATATCAGACTTGAAAGGAATATTCATGAGCGCCAACAAATCCTTGAAAAGTCAAAGACAACACATTGAATCTGGAGAACACAGCTCCAATCCATCTGTGGAGATGCTATTCTATGGATTATTGCCAACTTGAAGTAAAGCAATTCCTCATGTTCAGTACCACCAAATCATTAAATTCAGTAAGACTCAACTACTTAGAAGTATGAGTCTCTGATGGCCACCCAAACAAACCCAGCTACAGAACACAAAATTTGCATAGGATTTTTACCATAATGACTTGCATCAAGAGAATCTAGAGACTGGCTGAGTCACCTTTTTACCCCACCCTACCCCCACCTAATCCCTTCACTGTAGATTTTAGGCCTAGTACCCAAGAAATTTGGTGTCTTAGCCTTCACAGCAAACAATAATCATCAAGAAATGCTTATCCAGCAGATATCAGTATTTATTCATTCCCTCAAATTATTAACATTTATTGAATAGCCACTAGATTCTGAGCACTATGCTAGATGCTGAGGACACAACAGTGAAAAACACAGACACAGCCCTGCCCCAATGGACTATTCAGCAAGAATACTTCCTAAACAATGGTAGCTCTTTCCAAAGTCATCTGAGCTCATTCCCCACCTGCCATTGAGGACAGACATGGAGCAAGAGCAGAGAGAGCCAGGCAACCTGCTCTGGCATTTGGAAATAACCGACCTTGAACTTCAACTATGTTTAAAAGCAGGATGGATCCTCTTCTCGCCGGCAACTCCATGCCCCATGCCCTTCACGGGGAACCTTGACTAAGACATGGAGTTGGCAGACAGGCTAATGCCCCTGAGTTTCACAAAGGAGTCTTAGCCAAAACCAATCCCCACTCAGGGCAGAATAAAGCAGTTGGTTGTCTGCATGGCTGAACGTCTCTCTCCAAGACAATGGTGTGTTTATGTGTAGGAGGGCTAGGAGCAGGTTGTTAACATAAAACCCACCGTAAACAGAGCTGTTAATTCAGTTGCTGGCAGGGGCTTCTGTTATCTTCTGAATACCTCCCAGAGGGTATAAGCCCTACCTTTTCATTTGAGTTGGCAGCAGAGTTATTTTTTTGCACCTGTTGCTCTGCTCCGATAACAACGCAGTTAAGCATTGATTTGTTGGAAAATAAACAGAAAAAAGCAAAGAAAGGCATCTGCCCAAACAGCCTGAGCTGGTTTGACTGAGCCTTCATGCCAATTTGTTTTTCCTATAAAACCAAAGAAAAACCTGCGCTTTCAGTTTGGATGCTGCCCTCCCTTCCCCTCAGAAGAAAAGGCAGTATCAAATAGGCCAGTCTGAGCTGGCAGGGCCAAAAAGGCAGAAGACACTGTACTTTTCCATTGGCTGGCTCTGTGAGGGCACTGAGGGATGTCCAAGATCTGCAGAATGACATGGCCAGCCTCCAACCAACCCAGGTAAGATCATGAATCAGATTAACAAGGGCAGAGAAGGGCCTGCCGGGATATGATCAAAACCCAAACCACAGTCTTCCGAAAGTCAATACCGTTTAAGGAGTAGGTGTGGTCCACGGGTTACCTCCTAAAGCAGAGACACCGTGTGGCTGAATCTCAGTCGAGCCTCCCCACAGGCGTCCTAAATCCTGTCCCCAGCAACATGAATAATTTGAAAATCTTCAGTCCCTGGGTGATAGCTTCTGCTCAGGACATGAGGCTGGCCATTCCTACCTCCTGGGTGAGCTGTGTAGAATCACTCATGTCCTGCCAAATGACTTGAGGTCCCAAGTCCCAGGTGGAAAGGGCCTGAGATATTGAAGGTGTGATTCTACATCAATCCAAGCATCATCATGCTCTCATTTCTCATCACGTTGTCAAAATCACATGATGATCTCAAGCCAAAAAGGGTCACAAAGAACTCAACAAATCACTCAAATGGAGATCATGGCAACAACAATTGAGTCATGGCATCATCATCCAACCATCAACACACACAGTCAGAGGAAGCCTGGGCATATCTCTTTTTAAGTTTCAGGAGAAAGCACAGGGACACTGGGCCAGGAGCAGCATCCCCCCAGATAAACAGAAGCCACCGGGCCTTTATATCACCAGACCATTGGCTTCATGGGGGAGTCACAGCCGTGGGGAAGGCCTTCTTAAGGAGTGCTAAAAACAGGGTGTTCTGGCAGAGAAAGGATATGGCCGGCTGAGCATTCACCAGCGTTCCTGCATGAGCAGGTCAGGGAGTGGAGCGCCTCAGAACCAAATTGGGCAGCCAGAAAAATAAAAGATTTAACAACACCCTTAGTTAACTCGAAAATAAATACGACCAACTGCACAAGAATGCGGGAAGGGTGGAGAGAGGTAAGAGGTGGGGACTGGAGCCAGGGAGGGTTGGGATGGACTGGGGCAGTAGATTTCACCATTTTTTTCCCCCAAAGATTTATTTATTTATTTATACAAGCACTGGGTACAGTCAGAGGCGTGGGAGGGTGAGAGAATTCACCAGAGCCAGAGCGGGGAGCAGAGCAGGCAGAAGGACTGAAGTACACTGCTGAGGGGAGCAGCAGGCGGCAGGAGAGGTCTGCGCGCCATGTGGGACCCTTGCCCAGTGGCCGAGGATCGAACCAGCACTGCAGAGGCTGCAGGCAGCTTCGCAACCCAGCGCTCAACTGCTGTGCCACCAGGGGAGGCCCTGGATTTCACCATTTTGAGATTCAAATTTCTTCCCAGGAAAAGACCAAGATGCTCCAGCTAGGGAAAGAAGAGCAGCCATCCATCTGGAAACTCACAGACTGTATAATTATAAAACAACTACATAAACTGTGATGGTGATGATAGGTTGTATTTATTGATTTCTTGTGATGTGCTAGGAATTTAGCTCTCCTTTCCATAAATTATATCATTTAATCCTGTAGTAACCCTAGATATTGGTACTAATATTAACCCCATTTTACAAATAAAGAGGCACAGAGAAGTTAAGCAACTTACCCAAAGACACAGAGCTAGTAAATGGGCCTGATATACAACAACAATGTGTTTGGGGGTAGGAGGAAAGTGCAACATAATTCTTTGCAGTTTTGAAAATGGATCATTGTCTTTCTAAAGAGGAAGTCTGTTAGGACCTCACACTTTTATTTTGAGGGGTAAGAACCTTTAAGTCTAGTTCCCATAATTTTTTCCCTAAATGTGAATAGGAGGCACTGATCATCCTTATGCCCTCATATGGAAGTTCCCTTTAGGGGACATCACTCCAGATGCTACAGAAGTACCAGTTCACAGCCACTCAAATCCATCCATCAACACTTCAGTCTGGCCTCCTATGGAAAACCCCAGAGAGATTCAGGGGTTGGACTTGACTGCCTGGAGCCACCTCAGACTTCCTAGCCATGATAAAAGAGCAGTAATAATAACAAGGGAAAAAAAATCTGTTGCCCAGTTAAGGGAAAATTATGGCCACTTTGGAAAATCACCTGCTGTCTGGCTGCCCATACAGGTGCAGAGGACAGACCCACTGTGTTGCAGGCATCACACCAAGGAGAAAGAAATGGATGTCATTGGGGAAGCCTGAATTCCATCATTGCAACAATTTAGGAAATTTCTACCCCTCTTTCACCAATACCATATGCATAACGCTGAAACCATTTGTACAAACTTAGCTGTCAAACGCAGACCATCATAAAGCTTAGTCTATATCATCTTTGCTAATTAAGAAGCAAATAATATCTGAATTCCTCACAAATTAGAGCATCTGCTCTTTGGTAGAGGTGGTGCTTTCTTTTTATAATTATGAAATGACAGTTGGCCAAAAAGACAAGTTCCTAGAAGAACAACATACTTTGTACAGCAGGTCTCACTTTACCGTCCAGAATGCATGTTGGTCTGCTTCTCCTAGCTCACTGGTCTGTGGAGTGAGCTCTTTGGAGAATGAAAAGTTGGGGGTGGGGGGACATCAGCAAGGCAAGAAGCTCCCTAGCAGAAAGGTTTTACAAAGACTCAAATTTCCTCCAGCCCATTATTCAACCATTCCTCCAGTTGCTTTGGGGGAAATCTTTGAAGATCACAACAAATAACAGAACTCAAAACCACAGCATCCCTCCTTGACAGGTCTCAGCTTTCCACCAGAGCTCAGCTAGATGAGAAAGGCAAGGATGAGCAGGAGGCCCTCCAAGGCAACATCCAGCTCTCCAGTGCTGGGAATTGTCACACATTAGAAAAATTTTACGGGCCTCCCTGGTGGCGCAGGGGTTAAAGACAAAGCACTATCAAGCTATCACCTGCCACTGTGGCATAAGTTTGATCCCCAGCCGGGGAGCTAACCCACATGGCGCTGCTCCCCTCAGCAGTGTATTTCAGTAGATCTGCCTGTTCTGCTCCCTACTCTGTCTCTGGTGAATCCTCTCAACCACACCCCCCACACACACATACACCTCTGGCCTACGCCCCAGTTCTTGTATGCACAAATAAGTAAAAAATCTTTTAAAAAAAAAAAAGAAAAGAAAAGAAAAATTTTACCACCTCTAGAGGCAGGCCTGTCTACATAATTTACAGAGCTCAGTGCAAAAGAAAATGCAGGGCCCCTTGTTCAAAATGTATTAAGAATTCCAAAACAGCAACAGCAGAGCGTGACTGCAAGGTCAGCGTCTCTCTGAGCATGAGACCCCGGGTCACCACACAGACAGTAAACCCATGACAGCAACTGTGTCCAGAGGATCAGCCTCAACTTTTGCCTCCAGCAGCACCAATGTTGTCACTGTGGAAGGCAGAGTGGGAGCTTGTCTGTCTTCGACTATCACACAAACTATCTCCCAAGGTTGTTAGAGGGATTAATCAAAATATTACATTGGACATCTGTAATAGCACCTGGCTTACAGCAGGCCCTCAGCAAATATTAGCTATTATTACCATTATTATTATCATTATCATTATTGTCATTATCTTTATTATTCCAAGATTTGGCCATAATTCTGAAACTACCCATAGGCAGGAACAATGGGTGGGAAGAAAATATAGCCCCTATTGTAACAAAGATCATCTATTAGCTGCTGCTGTGCAGATGTCATTTCATCAGCCTTATAAAAGAAAATGCTGTAAATTAGCATTCCTAGCCTTTTTTTTAAATACCTTGGGCACATTTTGGAGTGCGTGAGGCCTTTGGAACCATTCTTAAAAACAAGTTTTAGCTGTGATGGTGGGATGGTTAAGCTGTTAGTTTCAATAAGTTTTTATTTTTTTTTTAATAGAGGCATGTTATTTATTTATTTATTTGTTTGGTTGTTTGTTTGTTTTGTTTATACATGCACTGGGTACAGTCAGAAGCGCGGGAGGGTGAGAGAATTCACCAGAGCCAGAGCGGGGAGCAGAGCAGGCAGAAGGACCGAAGTACACTGCTGAGGGGAGCAGCGGGCGGCAGGAGAGGTCTGCACGCCATGTGGGACCCTCCTCCGGTGGCCGGGGAGCAGCTGGGGATTGAACCGGCGCTGCAGAGGCCGCGGGCAGCTTCGCAACCCAACGCTCAACCGCTGCGCCACCGGGGAGGCCCTCAATAAGTTTTTAAATGACAAGGTAATTTATATAATATTAGAAAGTTTATATTGAAATGCAATGATCAAAAAATACTTCTTAAAATAACTATGTAACATAATAATACATGTTCTTTATTAATACATTAAATAAGATATAATAATTTGCATTATACCAAAATAGTGATGATAGCAACATTTTCAGACATCTGTAACAAGTCTAATGTACAAAAATGTCTATAATTTCTCTTGGCAACATTCATAATTACAGCTAATAACACTGTAGAGTTTTGTCTTCTTTCATCTTGAAAGAAAACAAACTTTCATTAGATTATTGAAAATATAAAGATGTAATTTTTTTCATAGACAAATTCACTAACTCTCTGAATTCTCTCCTTTGGATTCTAAGTTAGGGACCCTTGCTGTTTTACAGGGACTGCTTGTTTAAATCTGTTAGCTCTAGAAAACACTTCTATGTGGCCAGAAGCCTCATTTGAACAATTTACCCAGAGGCAGACTCTACAGGGTCTTGGTAAAACATGTCTGAATGTTTTTCAATGTCTCTAGAAAGTCCAAGAGAATACCTTAGCTGCAGTCGGTAAACAACTGGAGACACTATCAAAAATTTTAAGGATAGACATCACCTATGCAGCTGCAATTTGTCACATGACCTGCCAGGAAAGAGATCAGGTTCTTTTGGCGGCCCCTACATGTTAGAAAGCAAGACACAGGACAGAAGCATGGCTTGTGCCTGTCCCGGGTCTTCCCTGAAACCCCAAGGGTGGTGATTTGCAGCCAACTCAAAACAAGGCTAAATCTAGAGGGCCCACATCAACACAGTCCATCCCATCGCCCTGCTACCTCCTTCCCCAGTGAATACCCTACTGCATTCTTCTCTGATCCAACAAAGACTCACTGGAAACATCTAGGTTGAGGACTTATCGTCAATTTCCATTCCACAAATTATAAATTATTTACTCACAAGCATTTGTCCAGGTGCTCTCAGATTCTTTGTCTCATTTAATCTTTACAACAGCCCAGAACAGTAGGTGTTATTAACCCCATTATCCAGATGAGGAAACTTAGATTCTTGAGCTTACATAACTCACGCAAAGTCATTAACTTCCCAATAACAGAGCCAAATTTGAACTCAGGTATTCTGACTTGAAACCCCATGCAAAGCATCACATTCCAGTTACTTCTAGCCAAGAAAAAAACCTCCTGCCCCTTCACAGACACAAGCAGCTAAAGTTTATTCTTCATCAGTTTTCCTCAACCTGCAGTCTTTGTCCAGTGGAGTAGAGATGGGCAAAAAGGAGTTAGATGTCTTTGATTTTCCAGATAGACATCATGAGACAGAGACTGAATTTAGGTCAAATCTAAAGCCTGCTACAAAGATAAAAGACTCTCAGCAGTCACTGTGAAGACTTCAACTTTCATTTACCGCATCCTCCAGAATAGAACATCAGTCCTACTGGAGGAATATTTTAAAGTTTTCTAAAAGGGATCCCGGATTAATCTCTACATGACAAGTCATTTTCTCTAAGCTCTGCTGTCACCTATAAAAAGCTGAAATCCTCTTCATATTTCAGGAGAGGGTCAACAAATTCTTAACAGAAGCTTGCATCAGGCTAAGAAAGGGCTGTCAGGGTGACTGAAATTCCTCACTCCACAATTTTGCCAGTAAGGTCCCAGGCAGAGTGTTTATTTTGTGTCTGTGATACAGACTGAGGGGGGGGTGGGGAGTAACAAAACATGAAATTTTAAGTTCACCCTAATTACAACACTATCAAAGAAAGATGTAAGTTCACACAAATGTAAACAGGAATAATTATAAAGTCAAGGTTAATGAGGTGGGCTCTTAGTGTAACAATTAAATATTATAATAGGCATTTTGGCTCCTTTTTATTTTTGGCTTTGTTTCCCTCCGAAAGCATGTTTTGAATGCGCCCATGCTGGTCATAGTTTAAATAGACAAAAACCCTTCATGAGAATTAAGATGTTTCTGGAAAAGGAAGGGAAGGAGGCTCTGAGGGCCAGGATGTGGGGAAAGATTGGAAGAGAGATAATGTAGATCCAATGAACCAGAACAAGGGGCCCTACCCCGTAAAACAAACTGAAAACAGAGTGTGGTTAGGTGCTAGTGAAATCAATTTTCAAAGGAGTATTTTTACAGGGTGTCTTTTTTAAAACAAGGCCAATTAAAACCCCAGGAGCCTCTTTAAATGGGCCACCCTGCTTGACCCTGTTGTGAGCTCCGGTTATTCCAGATACAGCTGAGTCCCTCTGAGAACATCAAGTGTCAAGTTTGGCTGCCCCATGGCTGGCCAGCTCTGCTCTGCTTAGGATTAGCCCTAGAGTCTTCCTCTACAAGAAGCAAGTCCACATTCATTCACTCTACCCAATAATTCATGGGTAATCAAGCAAGTAAGCTGATCAGTACCACACATACAGAGTAGACAACTTGGGCGCCTGAATACTCACTTCCCCTACACACCAACTACTTTGGTGTTTGAGAGATGTCATTAGAGTGTCTACTTATATTAGCCAACTGCTCCCTGCAGTCACAAAGCAGTTGGTTGTTACCCCTTTCTACATTCCCCCCAACTCTGAACACCAGTCAAAGCGTAACGAAGGGCTGTTGTCAAAAGTGTGGATTCTTACACCCCTAATAAAGACTCCAGGTCCCATCTTAACTGCTCCACCAGATGTATCCCTTGGCCAAAATTCCAGAGACCTCAAGGAAGCCATTTACAGACTCCTACTGATGTTCTTCTCTGTCTCATTCTTACAAAGGCTTCTTCCACCTCATTCTCAGCCTTCCCAGACTCAAGCTAATCTGCTGACCTCTAGGCATGAGTGCCCCCCAAGCCCCTTGCCATCATCAGAATCTGAGCATTAAAACGGATCTTAAAGACGACCAGGTTCAAACTCCTTTGTCCAGATGACAACACAAAAGTATGTTGGGGCATGTTGCTCTGGACACACAGCTTCAGCAGGGCTAGAAGGCCAGGTTGCCTGAGTACCAGTGCTGAGTATTACCCTACACACTTCCTTTCCCACACACAAAAGCATGAATCAAATCCTTGAGGGGAGATGCCTAAAGAATTATCTTTTTAACCTCATCTGAGGTCCAATAGAGCTTTTATCAAATAACTCTGAGGGATCCATGGAAATTCGTACTCCTGCACACTTGGCTTCCTGACATTCACGCCATTCAGTCCCAACATAGGACCTGTGGGGAACCATTCTCGCCACAGCTCTGTTTCCCACCATGCTAATATCCGGCGCTTTAAACACAGCCCATTCATAATAAACACGATAGCCACATATTTCTAACAAGAGCATAATTGCTGCTCCTTGGAACAAATCACATTATTTTGAATCCTATCATTAGGAATCAGATTAAAAAACATCAAAGTACATTTTCTTCCCTGACTCCTCAGATATTCAGCAACAGATTTAAGAAAACCCTGTCAAGATATGGCTGCCTTCCTGCTTTTGTCCTCAGATGACAATCCCCATTGCAGACTCCGCAGACTCCGCTTACCCAAACTGCAAGCCCGGCGCTCCGTCAGCTACCCTGTGACAGCGCCAGGGTGAGATGTGTGGTCTCTCAACACCAAGCCTGCGGTGGAGTCGATGCCTTCCTACCAGGGCCCCACCCACAACAGAAATGATTGTCACTTCATTCTACCAGAGCGCGATCTTAACAAGAGAAATGGGCTGCAACGGCAACAAATAAATGCCACTGAAAATCAGGTTCCAACTTTAGATATGCTTCCTTGAAACTGGCATTGGTTCTCAAGTATGTTAGCAGATCCGACCGTTCCTGATCTCCACACCACCCCATCTCCCAGAGGTCTCTGAAAATCACAACTGTTGGAAAGGACTTAGCGCTAACTCCATCGGGAGGAAAGGCAAAAGATGGAATAACTTTTCCACGATTTGTCCAAACCTCTGTTTGGACCTTAAACAGGTTTCGAACATGCAGATTGTAGAAAAGCAAGATGCTCTAAGGCACACAATCCATACCAAAACTCCCTAATTTGGAAAAGGGGGAGGGCGTGAAGAGGAAATAAAACATCACAAGCTAAATTGTACTTCCTAGCGATGAACTTTGGCCAAGCACACTCACATTCTGACTGAGACCTGATATGGGTTCCTTCCAGGTTCCAGTTAGCTGATTGAATGCAATTAAGTGAATACTTTAACCTCTCAGTTTCCATTTTGTCTCAGTGTGTCAAGCCATCAAAAAAATATTGAAAGAAGACTTGGGGAAAGTGGGGAAATTCAGGGTGGTAGAAACCTGGAATGATGTATGATTGTAGGGCTTCTCAGAGGTCTGAAAGGACCAAGACATTTCCATCACGGGGATCTCATAATCCAATCACAAATGGAAAAAATATGCTAAAAGGGATTGTTTGAAATTGAAAAACAAAACAGATGCTTTCTAGCACAGAAGAACAAACATAATTGAATCAGAGGTCTTTTGTACCTGTGAGATCTGGAATATGTTCATCACCTTTATCCACAACCTCCTTAAAAGGGCTGACTGACGCTGCCATCTTGAAGAGTAATGCATACGAACCTAGAGCAAAACACCTCCCTCCAAGTGACTTTATCTTAAAAGTGCCTCTGTCAAATAATTTGGACAAGAGGATTATCTCTATTATATTTAGTATTTTTTCAAATGTTGATTGTAGACTCCCAAAGGACCCTCATTTTATGCCCATTTTGTTCTAATTTATCCACATGAGCCATTAGTGATTGGGGTGGAAATGATGCAATGCTACATGACTTCAGATTCTAAAATGAAATGAATGAGAAATTTTATAAATCCAGAGTCCTATGTCTCAAAAAGAGGGTAAGTTGCGCTTCCGCAGACTCAAAATACAGCTATGAAAATCACTCATAAACTATCGTAAAAGCCTTTTCTGATAGCATTTGTTGCTCATCTGGGACATTCCTCCTAACACATGACTTGATCTCTCGCATTGGAAACCGACTTCCCTTGACATCAGTAGAATAAGCACATGGACACTCAAGATCCCCATATACCCCTTAACACCTTGAAAGGCTCTCCAGCACAGCCTCACACCCGCGCCTGCACAACCGACTCCTGAACTAGACCTTTCAGCAGCGGGTTCCGGGAATCCACACTCCCTCGCTTTCTCCCTGTTACTGAGGTCAGTGCAGACAACCAGCAGAGACACCTGTGAACTTAGAAGCATTCGAAACATAATGCTTCCTCTTAAAAAGACACAGGCTCCCACAGTACTGGGAGTAGCTAAATCTTGGCAAAAATGTCACTTTCCAGCTCGTTGTTGTTTACCAACAAGATGATTCATTCCCCCCTGTCCCCCGTTCTGTCCATACCGGGGCTAACACTTCTCCACTGTGTCCAAACAGATTCAAAAGAACCCCTGTCTTTTACGGCATGTGTGCGGGTGACTCACGTCTGCCTGTCTGGTCATAGTATCTCATTATGAATCAAACAAAGGGTTAGTTTGTCCCCTTACGATATGGTGGAACTCTTTGCCAAATTGTCTTTTGTTCTCTTTTTTTTCTGACAGAGCCATTTTTAGGTGTGCGGTTCTCCCCAATGCCCTTGTCTACCCGAGCTGCCTGGCCACTTTTTCCATCGCGGGTTCATATGCCCTTGCCTGTTACCAGCCATTTTCCAACTCTGGGACATACTAAAGATGAATCTGTCTTTCCTTACAACTAATGACTCAGAAAACCTACTAACAGAAGACGTCTCTAGAAAGTGAGAACATGTGTCCTGAGCCCCAACAGGTATTTAGCCAACCAGTTCTTCCCTGAGCTGTAGCAGGCTCGAGCTGCCTATTTGTTTCACAACAATTTAGCCCAGGAGAAAAGCTCTGTCTCAGGAACAGGGAGAAACGAGGGAGCTTTATATCCATAATGATTGACAGTCCAGTCTCAAGGCAGAAAATTCACAGGTGACATCCAAAGTAGCCCAGCTACCCTCCAAAATCAAAAAAGACCGAGTGAGGTGAAGACAGGTGAGACAAATCCACTTCCTGGCAGCCACCTCCGAGAGCCTGTTTTATTTTCATCTGATTCCAGGCAGGTTTCTCTTTCCACTCAGGTGTTGGAATTCCAGATTCAAAAGAAGGTTTAAAAATAAGGACTTACCTCATTTACCTAAAGATTCTGGGTGGGAAATCCAATAGCTGTGGCTAATGGAGGGGAGACAGCAGGCAGCCCTCACGCCAGCTCCTACAGGGATGGGGAAACAGGGGTGTTATCACGTCTGAGCCCTCATCAGAGTGAAGATAAATGCATATGACAATAATTTTAAATCATTTTGTATGATGTTAAGCAATAAGCCACCAACCGGGAATTCCCTAAGTCACTTCCCCCTCTTCTGATTGGCTGCTGAGCCCTTTAAAAAAATAAAATAAGGGATTACAAACATTGGCTCATTTGCATTTGGCCAACTCACACTGTTAGTGTTCAAACAAAACAGGTCTAACCAGGTTATGCCTGTGTCTCAAGAACAGAGAGACAACCTGTTAATGGATGAGGAATTGATTTGGTAGTGACTGTTGTTTTGAGCTTAGAGGCTGATGTTGGGGTGTGTGGGGGGAGGACCAGTCTCGCTCCCCTAGAAGGCCATCAGGAAAGGAGAATGTTAAAAGTAAAGTGAACAGAAGGTCAGCTCTGAGGACATGGTGGTAGAGGGAAGTAAGGTCCTCTTGAACCTCTGTCTCATAAACCACCCTGTATTTCATGCCCTCTGCTCTGGCATCAAGCTCTGCGCCCTCGCGCAGGGAGCACTGGCTCTCACAGGGCTCTCCAGCCTGGTAGCCTGGAGGACGGGTTCTTTCTCCAAGCACCTCGATTGCCTCTTTAACAGAGACCCTTGGCAATTTCAGTGGACTTTGAAAAACCAATCTTCCCTGGCCCCAGGTAAGAACCCTGGGAGAAAGTTTGACGGGAGGGACCACAGCGCATTCTAAATTGTTCAGCTTGGTCTACTCTCGACCATGCAAGGGCTCACTACCTGATTGGTGGACTCTTCTGGGGTTCTCTACTTCCTCTTGGCTGGTCTTTTTTTTTTTTTTTACTATTTATCAACACTTCTTACAGGAGTTAGAGAGGGAAAGATGAAGATGCTGGAGCTGGAGGTAAAACAACATATTTTGGGCAAGTTGGTGGAATTCTGGCAAGGATCTACGGTTTCTTTCTTTTCTTCCTCCCTGTCTCTGTCTCTTTCTCTCTCTCTCTCCCTTTTCTTCCTTCCATCCTTCCTCTCGCCCTTCCTTCCTTCCTTCTCTCTTTTTTCTCTCTTCCTTTCATTTTTGTAGAGGCTGTTGTTGGTTTTGAATCTATGGGTTTTAAATGCCCGTGCAATTCCTGTCCCCCTGAGCCAAGGGTCTGCCATAACAGGTCACAAAATTACTTCTGCCTCGCGTGCAGGTGAGTGACTGCTTCTGGCAAGGAAAAATAACCTCCCCTAACCATTAACTTTCTCTCTGGGTCTTCCTGGACTCAGCCTGGCACAAGCTAAGAATCCAAACAGATTTTATTTTTAACTTACGAGGTCTCCCCTCTGTGGGAGAGGAAAGGGAAGTTGAGTTTTGGCAAAAGACAAAGATTCTGTGATCAAAACCAAGAAGTTCCCAGTGTAGAAAAGAAACAGGCTGAGTAGGACAAGGAGGAGGCATTTTTGTTAAGGGAGCGTGTGAGCAGCAGCGATATTCTCTTCTTGTTTGTTCCCCTCACCTTCACACCCCCCCCAAATCTGCTACAATATAATGCAGAGGTTTCTAAAGGTATGAAGGATGGGGTGGGAGAGCAGGGTGGGATTTGGACCATCTTGGGACTCAGGCAGGTCTTCAAGAAGGTTTAGACCATTCAGGGAGTGCAATTTAGAGAGATTCTTAAAGAGCCCCTCTGCCTCCCCCTAGTTTTCACTAATCCAAATCTCCAACCTCATATATTTCCCAAGGGCCCTGTTAAAATGTAAATGTCTGATAAAAACAGTAGATGTCATTATTGCCCATTATCACATTAGCCCCAATTAGTCTATCGGCTGCAGATCTGAGAGCAGGGCCCTCAGGGAAGAGCCTGGTGAAGTTTTGCTTGAGAGATGAATCAGGTACAATTTGAAGCAGCATCTCCACCCACTACACTGCATGTGTGTGTGTGTGTGTGTGTGTGTATTTTAGGGCCAGGAAGCAAAGCTGGTGCTCTTTACATTTCATGCCTGAGAATAACCTAAGACAGTGGGGAGGGGTGTAGGAGGAGGTAGTTGTGTGATCAAGAGGTAGGAAGCATCACAAAAGCTCCAGAAATGAGGTGCCCCTCTATCCAGTCACAACCATCTTTTCAATAGAGGTCTTCATTCCTAGATGAAGAATTCTGGCTACATCTCCATTGCTTTATCCGCTCTAATCCTGCTCAATTTAGATCAGAGGCCTGCTCTATGAAGGCATTCTTGAGAAGGGTCATTTGGGGGGGTTGGGGTGGTGAAAGGGGATGGAAAGACACTTCATACTCACAGCCACTTCATTTGTGGAGTTTTTATGTGCACAGAGTGCCTAACAATGTAGTAAGGACTTATTAAGTATTGGTTCTCTGCTTTACTTGTGATTTAGTTGAAACTGGGGAAAAAAAGAAGGAAAAGTACATCCCCACCCAGGAAAAGATTAGCCTTCTAGGCATATCAGATCCATAGAGAAATTCCTGTGGTGTTTGAAGTCTTTTATCCTATGGTCTACTTCAGTAAGTCAGCACTTGCTTCAAGCTAGAAATATGAATGGACAGAGATGATAGATAGATAGATAGACAGACAGATAGACAGACAGACAAAGCAATATAGAGAGATGGAATGGGTGGGAGTCTTGATTTTTCACTGAGAATACTGAACGTTGGATTGATGCAGTTCTTTCTACTGCAAGAGTGTCACATGTATCAAGCTTACCTCTCACGTCTCATGGACAAGAAGTCAAAGGTATAACCGCAAAAACATCAAACATACCATAGCCTTCAAATACACTGTTAGTTTCCTAGAAATCATAACCTTTTCAAGGAGGAATCACTCTCATTATCATGTCTGACCTCCACGCCAGAGTAGATTTTATTTATCCTTTGCTTCCCAGGGTTCTCTGGGAACCCGATAAAGACATAGGGAAGTGAATAGAGAAGACAAAATGATTGCATCGTTGTTTTTTGTTTTCGTTTTCTTCTGTGTGTGTTTTGTTTTGTTGGGGTTTTTTTTGTGGATTTGAAACTTATGAGATAGAAACAAAGCAGCTTGCTCCAGCTCAAGATCAAGATAATACTGGGAACTGGAACCACATCTACAAATCTAGTTGTTCTGCATAGAAATCTTCCAGGTCTCACCTACAGGTCAAAGCCCTCCCTTTGGCTCAGACCTGCACAGGGAGCATTTGAGTAGAGTCCATCCACACAAGAAGAGGGGGTAGAGAAACCAGAGCAGGTCGTGTGCACGGATTTGGGGATACAAGTTCAGTTATATTGTCTTCCAGAAGATTCACGTTACAGAACTAAGAAACCCCAGGGACCTTAATTCCCAAATCAAGGCCAAAACAAAGAATCTCTCTAAGCCAAGTATCAAGCCCTAAGGTGTCTGAGTCTTAAAGCCAACACAGGCTGTGGTTACATGGTTAATGAGAGTTGTGTGCTTGCTTTGCAAGAAGGAGGATGCTTGCTTACTTTAAACAGTACCTTTTAACTAGAGGCCCTGTATTTATTTTTGAAAGCAAGTGTGTGTTTATATATGTTTCTGTCTATCATCCCCTCCTGATGACATGGAGTTCCTCCAGGGCAGATTGTGACAACTATTTAGTGAGGCCCACATGGAATATTCCTGAAGGGCTGACAGGAGTGAGAACCCTGTCGGTGTTAAGGGAGGGAGGTGGTAAGAGCTGCATTTCCAAAATCTCTAGAATTGGGATTAGCTCTGGGGATGAGTCTCTACAATGTCTGAAGAGAAACTTCATGAGCTCTAAGGTGGCACCTGAGCTCTGATTGGAAGGTTGGGCATTGAGCCCTATCCTAACACATTTGTGTGGCATCGTGTCTTTGCCAACACATCTGTGCCTAAAAGCAGAGAAAATCACCCACCAATGTCATATACCAGCAAGCTATGGAGTTAGGGGACAACCTTGGTGCTGGAGTTGGGTGGAGTGGTTCGTTGCCTACACCCACCCATGTGTACACACACACACACACACCCCCCCCAGGAATCTGAATATGTCACCAATCTTACCTATGCATCAAACACAAATTTTCTGAAATTCTTCAAATTTTAGTTATTCTCAACTCTTCCATGCTTGCCTAGCGTAACTCACACTTGCCCTTTTCCTGCTGCCTCGTCATTATTCCATTATGACCAGGCAAAAGTTGACCACTTCCAGGTGACCTTCTGACCACCAGGACTTCCTTCACTTTGCGTAGGAAAGAGTTTCTTAGATTGATAGCAGTCGTTTTGTACATTGTTTTAGCACAAGAACTCCTTTCCCACCAACATGGAACCCAAGTATAGGAGATGGAGAAGATGACTCTGCCTGTGTGTTGGAGGGGTAGCAACTGAACCCCCTACTTGATTGCCCTGCCCCATGCCCATAGGAGTTCAGTCTTCTCTGCGACATCATTCTCCCACTTCTGTGTCCTTGCTCTGAGCCAATGGACCATCGGAATCACCTTTACAAGTTCAGATTCCTGAGTTCCTCCTCATTCCTGCCAAATTGGCACCTCCAGGATGGCATGATAGAGACAATAATCAATTTTGTGTTCATCACCATCCATTAATATTTTGTGGACTCTCATATTGTTCCACTAATGATAAGCCAGAAGACTTGGTTCTTACTAACTGAGATGTTCTTACTAACTGGAGATGACCTTGGGTGAAGTTCTCAGTGCCTGGTCTTTTTTCCCCAAGGGACCATGAGACATAACAAACTCTTAGGCCTGATGAAAAATGTGTCAAATCACCGTCTAGATGCCTCATTGTTCTGGAGAATCTGTGGCATTGGAAGATCAAGGATGCTCAGAACCTAACTGCTCAACTTAATGAAACAGGATGGCTCAGGTTTCTGAGAAGTAGCATGGTGTGCTAGAAAGGAAGGACATCGTTTTTGGACCCAGACTGACCAGGGTCATCACTTTGTCACATTTATTTAAACTTTGGGTCTCAGTTTTCCCATCTGGTTACTAGGCATATAAACGTGCTCGGTGAGTGTTTGGGGAGTTAAATGAAATTGTATAAAGTATTAGCTACCTGGCACTTGATGGGCTCTTAGAAAAGTATATCAAGGTCAAATCCTATGTATCCCCTTAGCCATGAATGGAGTTATTATGGGTGGTCAGAGAACTAACTCTCCCCGTTTCTAAAGACAAAATTGGAGAAGGGGGCAGAACTGGAAAGATTAGAGAAAAAAAAGAATTATTCACATTCATTAATTTTTAGCCATTTTCCAGTTACAGACTAAGAATTAAACCTACTCATTTAACCTCATTTAATCCTCACAAAACTCCATCAGAAAGGTGTTCTTACCATTCTCACATCCCAGATGAAGAACCTGAGCCTCATCAACCTGATAAGTAATTTGGCTATGGTCACACAGTAAAGTAAATGACTAGAGCTCACCCCAAAGTTGGTATCACCCCAAAACAAGATCTCTAAGCCACAGCTCTCTTCAAGAAAAAAAAATTAACAACTAGTTGAAAATGTGGACTCCAATATCTTACACAGATATGGAAAACCAAGCTCAGTTCTGGAAGGCAGGTAGAAATGCAAATACTCCTCAGAAGAGTGAAATTGTATGGCATAAGTGAAAAAGTATGAAATAGCAAACAAGCCTGTATCTTACAGGATGGGCTTCAGCCCCTTCCTGCCCTTCAACACCAGCTATTTAAAAAGTTAAATGCTCAGAATAAGAACTGAGGGGAAACCCACTGGAAAAGGTTCTGACTTGGTCTCAAAAGTCATGAGTCTTTTGACATAAAGGTCAGTCTGCCACCCACCAAGCCGAATAGCACTGGACAGGCTACATACCCCAGCAGGATGCCTTGAGGCTCTAGATCCAAAAATGGTAGCTGTAGAGCGAAGACTTGGAGTGATGTGAAGATGTTAAATAGGAAGGTTGGGGGCAGTAAAGGGGAGGGCTTACCATCCCCATTCTTCATAAGCAACTGAGAGTGACTCAAGGTAATCTACAGTGCTAACCAACCACCTTAGTGCCCCTAAATACCTTCCAGATAAGAATTAGGATTCCTGGACCTGCCCATGCCTTTGAAAAGAATGCATCTTGAAACCTCCTGGAAATGATACCTGAGAATTGACAAGCACATCCACTGGAACTATGCAAAAACCTCATTTGCATAAATAAATTATCCATTCAGCCCATTCAAAACATTTGCACCTGCACATTGGTGGAATGTCAAGAAAGAAACCCTTGGAATTATTTCTGAATAATTCTATATTGGGGGGGAATTCAGAGGAAATCTCCCCACATGTATCATGGCTTGTCTATGATTTTCCCCCCCCTTTCTCTCCCCCACCTATGTTCTTAGCAACCACATGTAAGCTCAGGGTTTGAAATTACTCAATTGGTCTTCTTGAACAAGGACAATATAACGAACAGTCCTATTTTGAGACCGAGTTTCTTTGATGAGAGTGCCCCAGGAAAGTTTTATGAGAATCCTGATTTAAGGTTGAAGGTTAATAATGCTGAAATTCTGAGAACTAAAAATTATTGTGTAGGTGGATATACAGTAAAACTGAAATAAGGAACTCTGCAAACCAAAGCAAAAATCTACACCATTGGTTCATCTGAAAACTCTTGGGAGGGTGGCCCTGTTGTGAAAGGGACCAGCCACAGGCCACCCACTTCCTTACAGTGGCAGCATGAAGGCCCTGAGCTCTGTCACACTGGAAAGAATGGACTAGGGAGGGCCAGGGGCAGGAGCCACCCCTGATGAGAGAGGCAGCTGTGTGAGAAGGGCCTGGTCAGCTTGCTGTGCACATTCTCCACAACACCAAAGTGTGACATTGATGAACTTCATCTGTCAATGTCCAAAACCTTCCATCTTCCCAAGGTTTACCAAATTCTTCAATTTCACCAGGTTGTGGTTCTCCAAGGGTTGCCAGAACCAGTAGAGCAGAAAACCTCAGCGCGCCCAGCCTTAGATCTCACAATTGTGTATGGTAGTAGTGGAGGAGGGGGGACCCTCAGCAAATAACTGATTTTTGCTCATTCATTTTTTGTTTCCAGCTTGGCAGGTCACCTTAACTTGCAAGCTAAATGCACAGCTGAGAAAAATAAGCTCTCAGGGCTGAATCAATGCTCTGTGAACTTGAGCCTTAGCTGGGGGTGACATTCTTTGAACGACCAGGTAAGACAAGCTTAAGAAGCCACAGTACCATGCCAATGAGGACACAATCCCCAGGCTTCCAGAGCCACCGTGGGTCACTGCATGACCCACAGCCTTGTTCAGAAAGATCCATTCATAGTTCTCTCCATTCCTCAGAGCTGTTGGCAGCGAGCACTGGCCTGTGGGACAGAGTTGCTGGGAAAGTGGATAAAGTGAAATTAAGAAGGAGGAAGAGAATAGTTCCTGCATGTGTTATCCTGATGCCGATAAAGAAACTGGGAAATGCCCCCCAAAACTCACCTCGGTGATAGTTCTTACCATTTTGGTCACAGTTGAAGCACAGTTTATACACACACTCCCATTCCTCCTGTTTCTCGCCTTCTCAAAGAGCAACTGGCTTATTCCTTTATTCAGCGATGGTTGTCAGTTCCTCATTCCCTGGAACTGTGTTCCTCAGAGGGAACTCCCCCTACCCAGGGTGGCTTGTGGATGATTTTTAAGTGTCAGCAGTACTTTTACTTTTATTACATGTTTTTTATATGAAAACAAAGTAAGGCAAGAAACAAAGTAAAGCAAGTAAAGCACGTCCCTGGCATATATGATGCCTATGATTTTTAAGTGTCAGCAGTACTTTTACTTTTATTACATGTTTTTTATATGAAAACAAAGTAAAGCAAGAAAGAGTTTGTGTAAGTCAATGTGAAAATCATTAAGTAAATAATATAGGTAGAAACACTGACATGACGAAAACAGTGGCAATAAAATGTAAATGATTGAAATGGGTCAACAATGGCTGACTGACAGCCGGTGCCCATTCCCCAAGGGGATGCCATTACCAGTGCCCACCATCTGGTCTCCACAGATGCCCTAACCCGCTCACGGGGTACATCTCACACACAGTGATCCATGTCTTGTGCTTCCTACTTCCTGCTCACCCCACTTTGCTCAGTGAACCCTGCTCATTTTCCCTACTCAATCCTTCCCCATTGCTTCATTAGAACCTAAATCTCCCAGGACAGTTGGTTTGTATTTAGAACCATTCAACAGTCAACATTTGACAAATATTTGTTGAGTTTCTACTGTGCACCAAGCCCTGGGTTTGGCACTATAGATTCAACCACAGCAGGGAAAACATCCTTGCCTGCAGGATGGAAGGTTCCAATGAAGCGAGATATCACCATATTGCCTAGTCTGCCATCTGGGCTCACTTTGGGGTACTGCTTTCCCCCAGTCAGTCTGGGAAACCTGGGAAGACAGGGTCTTCCTCATCCTATCCCCAGCAAGACCTGGTATGACTCCCAAGAAGCAGAGCACTGTACTGGCATTTCTCAGAGGTCGAAACCCCAGAGTCTCGTAGGGGCATCACCCACATGCCTGTGCACTTAGGGTACTTTAGAAACTGTTTTCACTGTGTGTCCCCTTGGAATCTCACGTCCCTGGCATATATGATGCCTATGAGGGATGAAATGATGATCCCATTATGTTCAGCATCTTTCCTAAGGTCACGTACTTAACCTGGCAGGCAGGGGACTGAGGTCAAGTTCAGAAGTCCCCAGTGCCTGCTCTAGCCACCATCACCCCTCTCCTCAAGCCTCCAGGAGAGACGCCTCCAGGTACAGGCAATTCTCCTTGGGAATGAACCCAGAGAAAATACTGAGCACCCTCCAGCACAGGCTCTGTAGCAACTGCTAGAAAGAGGAGAATGCCCTAGAACACAGTCCAGAGGGAGAGAAGCCCTATCTCCAGAAAGAAACAGTAGAGCTGTTCCTGCTGATCTCTCCCTCATCTCTTCTCTCTCACCCCTATCCTTTTCCCAGAACCACCACCAAGCCTTGGCTGCATGTAAAACAACCAACTTATCCCACCCTTCCCCGGATTTAGCACTGAACACCCCAGCCCCAGGAAGCTCTGTGGTCCTGGGTAAGCCATGACGCTTGCTCCCTCCAGCTGCATGTCACAGAGACTGTGCTCCAGTCCACCTCTAACAGCTGTGAGTCCTTAGGCAGTCATCTGCCACCTCTGAGTGCCAATATCATTGAGTCAGACATCTCAGCTATAAATGGGGTGGCTGCATGTGTGTCCAGGGAGCCCACCCCTTCTGGAATGAGAGCAGCATGACATAGAAAAGCTGCAGTGGAGTCTAAGGGCCTGTGGTTAATGCCAGCTGAGCAGATCTCTTTTGGAGCCAAGTACACCAAGGATCTAGTGGCCACAACATAGTCTCACCAGGGGCTCTGAATGGCAGCAAACAGGAGACTGGCAAATGCCATAAACCAAACTCACTATCCATCCAAGTCTGCCTTATTTGTTTTCATTAACCACTAAGTATGTGCCAGATACCAGTATTTACGTGCAGTTTCTCATTTAATCCACACAACAGTTCCCTGCCCCCCCGGGTAGCATCATAATCCCTGTTTTAAAGATGAGGAAACTGAAGCTGAGAGAGATTACATAACCTGTTCGTGTTCTCCCTGCTAGGAAGTAGGGACAGAAACCATGGCAGCCTGACCACATACCTCTACCCCTCACCGCCACAAACCTACCCACCTATAGGACACATCCTCACCCGGAGACTGGTGTCTCCATCAGAGCTGACCACTTTTCTCCTCTTTAAAGAAGAGGAAATTGTCATGTGACCAGACGCTGGGCAATCTGATCAGTCTTGGAGAGAAGGGGAATTAGCAGGCGAGCCCTTGCTTGCTGGGAGATGGCTTACCCTGAAACCCTGCTGGGTTTCCCAGAACCCTGAGTAAATATTTACATAATCTCTTTACATTTCTCTCCAACTTCAGACTGAGGAGAAAACACAGAAGCAACTCTCTGACCGGTTGTTCTGAGCCCACAGCAGCCCAATTCGCAGACTACTTCCCGACCTAGAAACACTGGGGTTTTCATCCCAGCTCAACTGCTTAGCAGCTCTGCCTCTTCAGACAATCTGAGGCTCCGATCTGTAAAATGGCCATAAAGTTCATCCAGGCAGCATCAGGAGCCCGCAGTCCACGGAGTGCTTCCACGCAGCAAGCTCCTTACTGGCATCTTTGCAGCAAATCTTCTCAAAAGCCTTTTAGTTCATGACTATTTTGAGGAAATTGAGGCTCAGAGAAGTCAGGAAACTTGGCAAAGGCATACATCTAGTAAGTGGCAGAGCTGGGTCTGAAGCACAGCCCATCTGATGCAAGACCGAGCTGTCTCCCCTCCCTTACTTTGCCACCCCTGAGTACCACCTCCTGTTTCCTGGGCCATAAACTTTCCATGCAGGGACACATGTGAACATGCCCGGCTTAAAGGTGGACCTACGGCACCATCCTCTGTTCCATGATGCGCCGTCGAGTGCTCCTTACACGTAACCATGAAAGAAGAGAGAAGGTCTCACCTCTCTGTGGGAGCACCTTTACCAGGGGAGCCCCGCCTCCTCCCCTAACTGTATCGCCCTCCCAGGTGAGAGCTCATGATTCACCAGCCCCGAGAAGCCCATGTGAGCCTGAGAGTGACTCAGGGATCCAGAGGGACCAAGGAAAGAGCATCTTGCTGTGGAACAAAGCCAGCAGCAACCTGTGCAATGATAATTACAGGCTGGAGCAGCGACACGAAGGCCCAGGGCTGCCTAGTTTATACAGTCATAATCACAACCTCAAAGACTTTGGGGAGGTGTAGAAGCTCCACTGGGCCACTGAAGACCCAATCTGAATTTTTCATACAAAACCCAAAAAGTCTCCCCAGTCCCAACTACCACATTGTATAATCTCCTTGCCTTTCTCGCCTCTATAAAGCTGTGCCCTCCACTACCCCCACTAGCCCAAAAGTCTCAAAATGAATGAGAGAAGAATAAACCATTGGGAGTATGACAGAATTGTCAAATACACAAAAATCGGCCACACACTTGAAAAACTGAAGTCATGAGCTTTCATGTTGTCCTACAGCAGGTAAAAATTTCATCAAGCTAGAAAATTCATCAAGCTAAAAACTAAAAGCCTACCCACTATCACATCCATCTAAGACACCATCTTCTACCCTCATGTTGAGCCATACCAAACCCAAACAGGCTCCACTCAGGATTTTGATTTAGGGTCAAATAGATGCAAATTTGTGTTCTAGATCTGCCACTTGTAACTGTGCAACCTGGGCAAGTGACTTGACCACTCTGAACTTCAGTCACCTCATTTATTAAATGTAGCCTATAACAGAACTAACTCTCTAGGGTAATGAGGGCATTAAATCAGACATACAGGTAAAGGGTTACTTTTGTCAGTTATTTGATTTAGTATTCCCAATATTGAATTCTGCCTCCTTCCCCAGTACTCAGCCATCTGCCTTACATAATTTCCATTGATCACGAGCTCCTCATCCCCTGGGATTTCACTCCCTTCCCCTACTTCTGGGAATTTTTAAATGGAGTCAGTTGAATTGATGACAACACTGATCTCGGGTTCCAGAATATTTGGTTGTCCCAGATGTGCCAAGAATGGGTCTGCGTGGTCAGTCATTGGGTCGTGAGACTTTCCAATGGTTTTGGGCTCGGGGCTGGAGAGGCCCCTTCTCTCCCCTGCATGCACTCAGAAGGCCATGGGGGTCTTTCCATGGAAATGCTATTTGGTTCCCTGGTGTTCTGCATTTTGTAATACCAAGGGCCTGGAATGTGCCCAGCCACAACTTGACACTGACAAAGCCATTCTTTCTAAACTCACACTTGACATCTCCATATCTCTCTATCCCTCCAAACACAACAAAGATCTGTGTATCAGAACTTCCTATCATAACAAAAACTCTGACAATAATTATTCATTGTGTCAGGCACAATACCATGTTCTAGAAAAGTAATCCACTGTTTCTAGATTTTATGTTTGGAAATGTGAAAACTCCATTGAACCTCACAAGCTTTCCCAAAATCCGGGGGCTTGGTGCCAACCATTTGACTGGATGGCCAGTCTCAGGTGGCCCCTGCCAGCTGCCATCACATAGAGCTGCTGAAAGCAGTGGGGGGCAGGAGCACAGGAGGTCCACAGGGCCCATGGAGGGAGCACGAGGGCAGCACACTTTTCACAGCTCCAAAGAACCCAAAACACCACGGTTGGTTCAAGTGTGAAGGCAAAGGCACACTCTTTGTGGGTGTGTTTGTACAATCCTTACAGAGAGCAACTTGGTGTCACAATTTCATTTTTTTTTTCCTTTAAAGATTTATTTATTTATTTATACAAGCACTGGGTACAGTCAGAAGCGCAGGAGGGTGAGAGAATTCACCAGAGCCAGAGCGGGGAGCAGAGCAGGCAGAAGGACCGAAGTACACTGCCAAGGGGAGCAGCGGGCAGCAGGAAAGGTCTGCGCACCATGTGGGACCCCTCGCCGGTGGCCAGGGATCGAACCAACGCTGCAGAGGCTGCGGGCAGCTTCGCAGCCCAGCGCTCAACCACTGCGCCACCAGGGGAGGCCCTCACAATTTCAATTTTAAGGCTCATTTTCTTTGGCTTGGCAATCCATTTTCTTAGAATTTCTCTCATAAATATATGCACAACACAACACAGAAATATCTGATGAGAACTTGAAGACAGCATCAGTGTTCACCAATAGGAAAGTAGTTAAATACACTATGTTCTATCCATCATGAAGCAATATTAGGATATAAAAGTGTTTAAAATAAAAGCTATGATTTTTTTAAAAGGTCTTTATATTAGGTGAAAAAAAACAAGCTAAAAATAAGACATAAAATGATTGTATTTTTTATTTAATATAGGTAGTTTTTGTATCTGAGAGAATATGCAACAAATAATAATTGCTGCTGGGAATCGGGTTGGGTGGAAAGTTCACATTCTTTCCTTAAATTTTGGACAGATGTGTTTATCTACATTTATAAATACATGACAAAAATATCCCGGTACAACACATCTCTCCACTTCTCTCCCCGCCATTCTTCTGGCAGAATCCTCTAGCAAAGCAATACATAATGACCCAAAATAAACAGTTATTCAGTTTTGCCATTTACAAAGCCCTTTCATAAGTAAAACCTTATTTAAATCTCACACCATCCCTGCAAGATATTTTCCATTCTACAGATGAAGAAACAGAAACTCAGAGAGACAAGTGGGTCTGTGCTACACCTGTGCTTGGTAGCCCAGAAGGCTAGGCTGTCTGCCTCCAGAGCCAGGTACCCCCAGTATTAGTTTAATGGCCAAAATCAGGCATCACTGGCACTGGTCTTCTCTGACAAGGTGAAAGTTAGTATACCAGGCATGGCTAGGAAAGTCGAGGGTGGGAGGCAGAGGAACGGGGTGGGGGGTGGGTGGTAAATGATGAGGGAGAGGACAAGTAAAAAGGATTTGAAAGGGATGAGAGGCTTGGCATCCTGCTCAATAATTAAATGTACAGTCCATCAGCAAACCAGTTAAGCAAGACCCTGAGAGTTGGCTCTTTCCACCACCACCCCATTGCTTGAGTCATTTGTCACCATCTCTCTGGCAGCTGAGGGTAAGCTGAGCCTAAACCCCAGTTAGGCAGGAGCACGGCTGCCAGCCTAGAAATGCCACACGAATTTCTGCCCAAGAGTCCCTTCAGTATCTGTCCTCTCAGCCACAGGGAGAAAGGAGATCTCAGAGGTCTTCCTAGCCTTTGCAGAAGGCCCATTTTCTGGTCAACATGGGTGTCTATGGCTCCCATGCCTTTGAAAATAACACCCAGACCCCATAACAGGATTCACCTGTGATCTGACACCCATTTATTTCTTCACTTCATTTCCAGCTATTTCTCACCTAGGATCAATACATATTGGGTCCATCAGCATCCCCCCTGCTTCCTCTGGCTGGCTGCTACACATGCTTCAGATTCCCACCCAAATGTAGCTTCCTCTGAGGAGCCTTTCTTAACCAGCTCCCCCCTGCCACTCTCCACCACCTCGGGCCAGAGAGATGTTGCTACTCCTCTCCCTGGGTCTTCCTCTCTCCAGTCTTGTCACATGGCATTGTAATGGCTTATTTATTTACTCATTGCTCTCCCCAGCATGTCTAGAACAGTGGCAAGTGCATGATGGGAATCCAGGCGAGGGTAATTAATGAATGGGAATGACATGGTATGACGGTCACCCCATGGTAGATGACAGGTTTCAGACCTCAGCAATGGAACCTCATCTTATATCCCTGGCAGGGGTCAGAGCAGTCCTGCTGCCTTTGGCCACAGGACTAGTTCCTGGCTACCATTTGTCTTGGAAATCCCAAGCCTTGAATGACAAGGTATGTTAGGAATTACAACGACTCTTGGGAGGTGTATTATGAGACATTTCTGGCAGGTTCTAACCACAACCCATTAGAGGGAAAAACAGAACATCCTCAGGTTTACAAGGCAGTAATAGAAGCAGGGACCAGATTCAAGAGGTCAAGTCCATTCCCCTACCTCCAGGCAAGACTGGCCCCATCACAAAATGAGCATATGATTAGTAGGAGTAATATTATTATTAATATTATTAGCAGTATAATAATGGTTCCACTAAAAATAAGCACTCACGGGGAAGATGATGTCACAACCTCCCTGGCCCCCAGGGCCCCCAGTAGACGGTAGAGCGGGGAAGCCAGGCTCCACGTTGTGAGAGCTGAACCTGAAGCAAGCAGGTTCTCCTTCCAAAGAGGGCAAAGAAAATGTTCCAGAGTCAGGCTTCAGGTTCACAAGTCATTGGGGCCACCTTCAATTCTCCCCTGTCATTTGCAATCAACTCAATGCTTCTCCTGCATGCAGGGCTTGCCAGTTTACAAAGTCCCCACCCAAGGATAATCTCGGGGTGAGCTGAGCAGACAAGCTTGGGAAGACACTGAGGCTGGGTCTGTCCCCTGAGTTCCCAGTCCTGAGCAAGTGGGTAGGCTGGGATCAGGAAAGCAACACATGTGGCTGCCAGAGGGAGGCCCTCCCCTCCTTGACATTCTCCTGCTTGGTCTATAAAGAGGGGAACAGAACCACCCCGCCCCCAAAGCCTCACCAGCCAAGTTTTCAATAAATACCTGAGTACCTGCTGTGTTGCCCAGGCTCTTTGAATGCAGCAGTGACTAAAACAGACTCAAAAAACAAACGCTGGGGTACTGTCGGCAACATGGCGGCGAGGAGACGCTGCGAGTAAGATCTCCCATTAAAAAAAGTTAATAGGGAGGAAAAGCGGCAGGTCCCAGTGAGAACTGGGACACGGAAGATAAACGGGTGACTCCAGCAAACTGCCCGAAGAAGAAAGTGGCCATAAAAGAGGACCAGAAGGGAGGAAAGCACAGAACCCTGCTCCCCTCCCCCGCCCACAGAGGCGGCACTCTCCGACCGGCAGAGAGGAGGAAAACAACAAACTAAAACGACCAACAAGAACAAACGACGCAGCAAGCGGGACTGGGAGTGGAAAGGAACTATTGCAGCCACCACACCCCGTGAACGGGAGCTGTGGAGAACCCTGCAGGATTCGCCACGGAGGTGAGCTCCAGGTGCCATTAAAGAGAGACCCCGCCCCCCAGGAGGAGACCAGCACCAGCACACAGCCCTGGGCCGCCCGGTAAGCTTGCGCGGAAAAGGATCGGGATTGCGCGGAAAAGCAGCGCGCTGGAAAAGCAAATGCGGATCGGAATCGGGAGCGCGCAGAAAAGCAGTGCGGTTGAAAAGCAAACGCGGATCCGGATCGCAGCTGCCCAGGTCCCCGCGCCTGCAACCTAGGCTTGCGGGGAGACGCGCGGAGGCCCTCCCTGAGTGAGCAGGAACCAGGCGCCCAGGCACGGGAGCGGGATTCAAAAGGCGCCATTCCCGCGCCACTGAACTGAGCTACAGCCCGTGTCCTGGAACTGAGAGCTTTGGAACTGAGACCCGGGGCACGAAATTAGGGGCGTGGGTTCCCCACGACGGTGGGGCACAAGGGAGACACAGCACCCCAAAGCCGTTGAGGTTTACCCTACCATTCCCGCTCTGTTCCCTGACCCACGGGGTGGAAAATCAGCTCCCCAAGGGCTCTAGGAGAGATCTCTGGCGCCACCTAGTGACTTGAAACCAGCAGAGGCTCCTGGAGGAGCCAGTGGCCAGCTGGGGAGTTAGCCCACGCCGGGCCCCTTCCGACCAATAGTCTGAGCCCACAGGGGGAGCGAGCACCCACAGCCAGGGCAGACCAGGCACGCAGAAGAGTGTGCCTGAGACCAGACGCGCAGGGAGTGTGTCCCACATCACCATTTTAGAACAGGGACATTTCTTCAGTAAAGACTACCTGCAGAAGGCTTCCTCAGGAGCCAGAAGTGAGCGGGGGAAGTTCGCCCACGCCAGACCCCCTCTGGCCTACAGTCCAAGCCCAGAGGGGGAGCAGGAACCCACCGCCGGGGCAGACCAGGCGCACAGGGGAGTGTGTCCCCACATCGGCATTTTAGAACAGGGACCTTTCTCCAGTAAAGACTGCTTGAAACTGACAGATGGCTCCTGGAGGAACCAGAGGGGAGCAGAGAAGCAAACCCAAGATGCCGGCCAGTCCCAACAACACAGTGTCCCAACGCATGCGGAAAATTAGAAAACAGACAGTAGGGAGTAGAAGAACCACACGCAACCTAGCAACTCCCCAGGGAAAAAGCACACCACAAAAAGAAAACCAGCCCCCAGATTGCAACGACAGTAACTTGGAAGAACTTCTGAGCCTTACAGAAAGAGAATTTAAAATTGCCGTGATTAAAAAACTGACAGAAGTCATAAAGGAAAACAATGATAAGGGAAAAATAATCAACGCTCAGAAGAATGAAATTGAGTTCCTAAAGAGGGAAAACAATGGTCAGAAGAATGAAATTGAGTCCCTAAAGAGGGAAGTAAAAGAAATGCAGGAGATCAAAGAATTAATGGAAGAACTAAAGAATTCTGGGAAAAGCAATGAAAGCAGAATAGATGAAATGGAAGAACGAATAAGTTCTCTTGAAGACACAGAAATAAAAAGAACCAAAACAGAAAAGGAAAGAGAAGTACGAAGGAAAAAGAACAAAGAAAGACTTCGGGAACTATCTGACTCCATGAGGAAAGGAAATATAAGAGTTATAGGAATACCAGAAGGAAAGGAGAGAGATGTAGGAACAGAGAAATATTCAAAGAAATAATTGAAGAGAACTTCCCAAATGTGAAGAAGGAGCTGAAAATTGATATACAAGAAGCAAGAAGAACACCAAACTTCCACGACGAAAGGAAAAATACAGCAAGGCACATAATAGTAAAGCTCCCAAGAATCCAGGACAAGGAAAAAATAATGAAGCTGGCAAGAGGGAAGAAACAGATAACATTCAAAGGAAAGCCAATCAGACTGACATCAGACTTCTCCGAAGAAATACTATGGGCAAGGAGAGAGTGGAGGGACATAGTCAACAGACTCCAAGAAAACAGATGCCAACCAAGAATACTCTATCCCGCAAAGCTCTCCTTCCTCTTTGAAGAAAGAATATGGACCTTCCCAGACAAACAGAAACTCCGGAATTTCATTACAACTAAACCCCCACTCCAAAAAATACTTCAAGGAGTCCTAAAGCCAGAACCTCAGAGGGACGAATAACAATGAAAGAAGGCCAAAAAAAAAAGTTATTAAAAGAATAAATAAATAAAATCAAAGGAAAGACAAACACAATGGCAAATACAGATGCTAACATATCAATATTAACTCTAAATGTAAATGGACTAAACTCTTCAATAAAAAGACACAGAGTTGCAGCCTGGATTAAGAAACAAAACCCAACCTTTTGCTGTCTCCAGGAAACATTTAGCTACAAAAGATAAAAATAGGCTCAAAGTTAAAGGATGGAAAACTATCCTACAAGCAAATGGACCAAAAAAGAAAGCAGGAACAGCTATACTTATATCAAATAAAACAGATTTCAAACTCAAAAAGATAAAAAGAGACCCCAATGGTCACTACATTATGATCAAGGGGACAATACTTCAAGAAGAAATAACACTCATTAACATATACTCACCAAATGAAGGAGCACCAAAATATATCAGACAACTGTTGTCCTCTCTGAAAACAGACATCAGAGAAAACACATACGTAGTGGGAGACTTCAACACACCACTATCAACAATGGATAGATCAACAAGACAAAAAATAAGTAAAGAAACCAAAGCTCTAAATAAGGACCTAGAGCAATTGGGCTTAACAGACATCTATAGAACAACAAACCCCCAAAAAACGGAGTACACATTTTTCTCAAGCGCACACAGATCATTCTCCAGGATCGATCACATACTGGGGCACAAGATAAACATCAACAGATACACCAAGATTGAAATCATATCAACCATCTTTTCTGACCATGAAGGCATCAAACTAGAAATAAACCATAAAAAGAAGGCAAGGAACTTTCCCACCTCATGGAGATTAAAAACCACACTACTGGAAGACCACTGGACTAATGAGGAGATCAAAGAAGAAATTTAAAAATTCTTTGAATTGAACGACAAGGAGGACACCAATATCCTAAATGTATGGGATGCAGCAAAAGCAGTAATAAGAGGAAAATATATAGCAATAGAAGCTCACATCAAGAAACAAGAAAGAACTCACAGAAACAACCTAATCTCAAAGCTCAAAGATCTAGAAAAAGAACAACAAAAAAACCCCAAAACCAGTAGAAGAAAAGAAATAATAAAAACCAAAGCAGAAATAAATGAAATTGAAACTAAAAAAAACAATCCAAAAGATCAATGAAACCAAGAGCTGGTTCTTTGAAAAAAATCAATAAAATAGACAAACCCCTAGCCAGGCTCACAAAGGAAAAAAGGGAGAAAGCACAAATAAACAGGATCATCAATGAAAGAGGAGAAATCACAACGGACACAGCAGAAATCAAAAGAATAATCAGTAACTACTATGAACAGTTATATGGAAACAAGTTTAACAATCTAGAGGAAATGGACAAATTCCTACAACTCTACAATCACCCAAAGCTAGATAAAGAAGAAATAGAACACCTAAACAGACCAATTACAAGCAGCGAAATTGAAATGGTAATCAAAAACCTCCCCAAAAACAAAAGCCCAGGACCTAATGGATTTACAAATGAATTCTACCAAACACTCAGAGACGAATTAGTGCCTATCCTTCACAAACTCTTCCAAAAAATTGAGAAGGAAGGGACAATACCAAACACGTTCTATGAAGCCAACATTACACTAATACCAAAACCGAACAAGGACAACACAAAAAAGGAAAACTACAGGCCAACTCCCTAATGAACACTGATGCAAAAATCCTCAATAAAATTTTTGCTATCAGAATCCAACAATGTATCCATAAGATAATTCACCACGACCAAGTAGGATTCATTCCAGGGACACAAGGATGGTTTAACATCCGAAAATCAATCAACATTATCCAACACATCAACAAAAAGAAATATAAAAACCATATGATAATATCAATAGATGCTGAGAAAGCTTTCGACAAAGTGCAACACCCATTCATGATAAAAGCCCTTGAAATTCTTGGGATACAAGGAACATACCTCAACATCATAAAGGCCATCTATGACAAGCCAATAGCCAGTATCATTCTCAATGGTGAAAAGCTGAAAGCAATTCCATTAAGATCTGGAACAAGACAAGGATGTCCACTCTCACCATTGCTTTTCAATATAATACTGGAAGTCCTAGCCAGAGCAATAAGACAAGAGAAAGACATCCAAGGAATCCAAATAGGAAAAGAAGAAGTCAAACTATCACTATTTGCAGATGATATGATAATATACATAGAGAACCCCAAAAAGTCCACAGAAAAACTAATTCAACTCATCAATCAGTTCAGTAAAGTGGCAGGATACAAAATCAACACGCAAAAGTCAGTAGCCTTCCTATACACAAACAATAAATCTGAAGAAGAAGAAATCAAAAAAACCATCCCTTTTTTTATTGAAACAAAAAAAAATCAAATATTTGGGAATAAATCTAACAAAAGAGGTAAAGGACCTATACAAAGAAAACTATAAAACACTGTTAAAAGAAATAGAAGAAGACACAAAGAAATGGAAAGACATCCCCTGCTCATGGATTGGAAGAATAAACATTATTAAAATGGCCATCCTTCCAAAGGCAATATACAGATTCAATGCTATTCCAATCAAAATGTCAATGTCATTCTTCAAAGAAATAGAACAATTATTGATGAAATTCATATGGAATCACAAAAAACCCCGAATAGCCAAAGCTCTCCTGAAAAAAAAAAGAAGGGAATGGAGGCATCAGACTCCCAGACTTCAAACTATACTACAAAGCCATAATCATCAAAACTGCATGGTATTGGAACAAGAACAGACATACAGACCAATGGAATCGAATAGAAAATCCAGAAATAAACCCATAGATTTATGGTCAACTAATCTTTGACAAAGGAGCAAAGACTATGCATTGGAGCAAAGAAAGTTTGTTCAATAAATGGTGCTGGGAAAACTGGGTCGCTACATGCAAAAGAATGAAGCTTGACCACTACCTCACACCATACACAAAAATCAACTCAAAATGGATTAAAGAACTAGACATAAGACCTGAAACCATAAAATATATAGAAGGAAATATAGGCGAAACACTACGTGATTTGCACATCAAAGACATCTTTACAGACACATCACCCAAAGCAGTGATAGTGAAGGCAAAGATAAACAGCTGGGACTACATCAAATTAAAGAGGTTCTGCACAGCAAAAGAGACAATAACAAAAACAAAGAGAAACCCCACCAACTGGGAGAACATTTTTGCACCCAACACTAATGATAAAGGACTGATCACAAAAATCTGCAAAGAGCTGATGAGACTCAACAACAACAAAGAAAATAATCCAGTCAAAAAATGGGCAGAAGAGCTAAAAAGAAACTTCTCTGAAGAGGAAATGCAAATGGCCAATAGGCATATGAAAAAATGTTCAACATCACTTGTCATCAGGGAAATGCAAATCAAAACTACCATGAGATACCATCTTATACCAGTGAGGTTGGCACATATTAAAAAAACTAGCAACAACAAATGTTGGCGAGGGTGTGGAGAAAAAGGAACTCTCCTGCACTGTTGGTGGGAGTGCAAACTGGTCCAACCACTGTGGAGAGCTGTGTGGAGATTTCTGGACCTACTAAACATAGAGCTTCCATAGGATCCAGCAATTCCACTCCTAGGTATTTACCCAAAGGACACAGAAACATCAATTCCAAAGAACACCTGCACCCCTATGTTTATAGCAGCACTGTTTACAATAGCTAAGCTTTGGAAACAACCCAAATGCCCAAAAATAGATGACTGGATCAAGAAGATGTGGTACATATATACCATGGAATATTACTCAGCCTTCAAAAAAGATAAACACATGCAATTTGCAGCAACATGGATGGCGCTGGAAGGGATCATGCTCAGCGAAATAAGCCAGAAAGAAAAAGAAAAAGAAAAATACCGGATGGTCTCACTCATAGCAGGAATCTAGAAAACTTAAATAAGGGACCAGGAAAATGAATAACTATAAGAAAGTGAAAATCAAAATCAACAAAAAACTATGAACCAGAGACACTTTTAGGGGGGCGGGGGCGGGAGGGGAGGGATTGGGGTCAGATTGGGGGGGCTGCAATTGTATGGGGAATATAAAAATAGAATTTATTATTTAAAAAAAAAAAAAAAAATGCTGCCTTCCCAGGACTTTCATTCTGGCACCGTGGTACTTATAAACATCTGTAAGTGATGTGACTTGAGAGGATGCACAGGAGGGACGTTTAACAATGTTCAACCACACAGTGAGACATGGGCTCCCTTCCCAACGTGCTTTCCTTACTTCCCAGATTTTACAGGAGCTCTGTCTGCTGCTAGCCCCTTTCAACTCAAAGGGCATAGGCTGCAAGATGGACTGAGAAATTAATACCATCTTTGGGTTTTCATCCTGCTTATTAATAGTTACTGTCTACATGCGGAAAGGGTGCTAATTTGCCATTAAAGATAGTGAGGCTTTTTTGTTTGTTTATGAAAAAATGAATTTTTAATGCTCTGAATATAAAGGTGATTCTAGCAGTTGCCTAAAAAAAAAAAAGGACTAATTTAAGCTCTTCAGAGACAAAGGGCTTAATCATAAACTGAAGCTATGCAAACTTCGAACTTGTTAGGAAAGCATGAGGAAAATGAGAAGGCAGATTAACTCTATTTGAGTTCAGATGACTCAATCTTGGCCCCTCATGGAGGTAAATAGTCTGGAAATTAGGGAATATTGACATGAAAATGTGATCAAAAGAGAGAAACTCTTGCCATTTGTGGCAACAGGGATGGAGCGGGAAGGGCAAATGCCAAGTGAAATAAGTCAGAAGGAGAAAGATAATACTAGATGGTGTCACTAAGATGTGGACGACAGAAAAGCCAAACTAAGAGTCAAGCTTAAAAACCCAGCCTTTGAGGGGCCTCCCCTGGTGCCGCAGCGGTTGAGCGCTGGGCTGCAAAGCTACCCGCAGCCTCTGCAGCGCCAGTTCAATCCCTGACCGCTGGGCGAGGGTCCCACATGGCACACAGACCTCTCCTGCCGCCGGCTGCTCCCCTCAGCAGTGTACTTCATCAGTCTGCCTGTTCTGCTCCCTGCTCTGGCTCTGGTGAATTCTCTCACCCTCCCGCGCTTCTGACTGTACCCAGTGCTTGTATAAATAAATAAATAAATCTTTTAAAAAAAAAAAAAAAACCCAGCCTTTGAAAGCTGACTATAGAATTGAAGCATCCAGAGTGGGGAGGGGTCAGAATAAAGAGGGAAATCGCACCGGGGACTATGATGGGGGACTGGGGTTGATTCACCACTATGGTGGTGATACCTGGTGGCGGGATCCTAATTTTACCTCAATTAAAGACATAAATAAATTTATTAAAAATAAATAAATAAATAATGAAGGAAAGGGAAATCATGGGATGGAGTTGTGGAGAAGGCAGAGGTGGTGGAGGAACCGTACAGGAGAGAAAGAGAAAAGTTAAGGCACTCACGGTGAGCTCTTGGATTTAGCCATGCTCATGGCCAAGGAAAGGACAGAGTGGAAACTCCAGCCAGCATGGTGCTTCGAGAAATCGATCCATTTGCAAATACAGAAAGGTGAACCCATTGGAAACCAAGTGAGATTTGAAGGAGTTTGGCCCATGAGGAGAGTTCGGTTTTCCCTATGTCCACTTCACCTCAACAGGGAGTTCCCACAATCAACCTCTTGTTCCTTGATTGGACTTGGTACCATTCAAAGAGCCTGGATGTATCCTCCACTTCCTTCCCCTTGCTTTTCCTTCCCCTTTTCCTGACCTTTCTTTTATTCATCCTTTTTTAAAAACTATTTAAAACCCTTCCCTCTTTGTTTCTTTAATTTATTTTCTTACATCATTGTTAACTTTTGGATCGCATTTGATTTCTCCCCTCAAGAGCAGACCCCTTAGTTCCCCCATCACCACGGCACCCCTGATCCATCACCACAGCCCCTTGTGCTCTCTCCAACCCTAGTCATCCTTTAAATATTAACTTAAATAGAGTTACTTTTTTGATGAATGTAAATTCTTTAACCAGTGAGTCATTTTAAAGAAGAACAAAGAGGCTAATAGGGCAGGTGGTCTACAGGTGTAGCAAAGCCGGCCCAGTCGGCAAACTTGAAGGAGACACAGCAGAGAAGCGTTCGCACCTAAAACCCACTCTCAAGTAGTCACCTTGTTCTCAGGCTTTAAGAACCAGATTCAGGATACCTCAAGGGTTCATGGCTTAATGCTTTTATGATTCCCACACCCGTCACCTTCCGCTGGCCACCCCCACCCTCCAGCCACTATGGGGTTCACCTCAAGGCTGTCTCCAGGAGAGAGGCCCCGCAGGAGCTCAGCCTGGAGCCTGACAGCAAACAACTGGCCCATCCTCCTGCCACTGCCAGTGATTTATCTCCCTTATCTCACTCTCCACACTTTCACTGAGGGCAAAGGTTATTCTCAGGAAGCTCTCCCTTGCTCACTTTAATTACCCTTAATTCTCAGAAGCCAGCTGGCTCCTCCTAAGCAAAATAGGGAAGAACAGTGGTGTGCTCTTCTGAATATGCTCCTTCTGAATTCAGCTCCTCCCCGGCTCAACAGGTCCTACACAAAGACAGCCACAGAAGCACTGGCAGTTTGGCAAAATCTTAAGGAACAGGACCCACACAGTCTCCCCGGGGAAGTCCCTGGGAGACCAGACCTAGAAAGCTGCATTCTATGCTCCTTCCAGAGTCTGAGGGTCCCTGGGTCTGGAGGCCATGTTCTTGGTCAGCTCACCAGCTCAGCAAGGCTGAGAAACACCATCAATAACCTTGTCAAGGCAGTAAGTGCCAGTCTGAACCTCACCTTTGGAGTTGAGCAAACCTGGATTCAAATGCGGGTTTACCACAAGGAAATGGCTGAGTGGCCTCAGGCAAGTGGCTTAACCACTTTGAGCTTCAGTCTTCTTGGCTCTGAAGTTGAGTAACAATGACTCCTACATGCCCTCTGGTTGCTTGAAGGATGCTGCAAGGTTATGTATGGAAAGTGTCCCGCATGGGGGTTGGGTGGTCGGGCAAAGAAAAACCGAAGGAATACCAGCCAGAGTTAACATGGGGTTGGCTTGGGTTTTTTTGGTAGCTAAAAGGACTCAGTGTGGTCTGCAGAAAAGGACTTGAAGAGAAGGAGGGGAGTAGGGCCAGGGTTCCATGGTGCCCCGTTTAGTTGGCTCCTTCCCTTCCACCTGTGAGGTCCCTAAAGCCAGAGGCCAGAACCCTTGGGCCTTCCTCACCACTCTCCACACTGACCTGCACCCACACAGGACATGTGGCCAAAGTTACCCAGGGCCCACAAGATGAATCAAACTTCACCAGGAGAAATAATCTGAGAGAGGCTGACTGTAGGGGCAGGACTGGCCACGGAGCAGGTTTTCTGATCCAGCAGACCGTGTAAAGGAGGAAAGAGTCCTCAGTCGCTTTTTGCAGGCTTTTATTGGGGTTTACCAGGTACAGAAGCCTGGGTATTGGGTATTACCAGGTACAGAAGCTGGCAGGCCTCCCAGCCCCCAGAAAGTCTTCTCTCTCTCTCTTGCTCTCTCTCTCTCTGTCAGGCATGCATTCAGGCCCACAGGGTTCTGTCATCCATCCTAATGGTGGGAGGGCAGAAAAGCCTGATAGTTTTTACCTACCCTACACTGACCTCTGAGAAGGACATTCTAGGGCTCCACATCACGGGTGAGTGCCTGTCCCTTCGCTGACAGAGGACCCGCTCCTGGCTCCCCTAGGCTGGGCCGCTCCTTTACTTCACTTGGAAATGGGTTGCTGTTTCCTTGTTGTTGGAAGTGAAAGCCCAATGTGGTGCCCAGCACACGCATTCACTCACCCCTCGCCTCTTTCCGCAAACTCTCACTGAGGGTCAGCTGGGTGCCTGCCCTGTTCATGTGATCCCCCCCCAGCAGCCTCTGCTGCTTCACCTGCCTTGTTCTTCTTCTTGTTCTTCTTTTTTTTTTTTTTTAAGATTTATTTATTTCTGCATACAAGAGCTGGGGTGTAGGCCAGAGGTATGAGGGGTGAGAGGATTCACCAGAGACAAAGTAGGGGAGCAGAGCAGGTGGATCTACTGAAATACACTGCTGAGGGGAGTAGCACATGAGGCAGGAGAGGTCTGCTGCACCTTACGTACGTATTAGTTCCCTGGCTGGCCAGGATCGAACTCCTTCTGCAGTGGCTGGCGATAGCTTGACAGTGCTGTCTTTAACCACTGTGCCACCAGGGAGGCCCCTCACCTACCTTGTGCTGCTGAAAACTCTGGTATCCGGGAAGGTGAATGACCCAGCCACGGTTTCACTGCCAACCAGTGGTGGCACCAGGTTTTAGGCTCACACCACCTCACCCCATGCCCACACTGTCCACATGGAGGGCACGGCCAGCACTTCCATGAGGGTGGTCACCTCCTGGTCTCCACCAAATGTCCAGTACAGCATCCAGAGCTCAGGAATGATTACCTGGATGAGTGAAGGGTTTAGGAGCCAAATTGCCTATTGGAGGTGAGCATATGATGTTGTGAGGGCAGTATGCACACGCATCACCTGCAGAGCTTATAAAAATGTGGGTGCCTATTTGGGAGGTTTGGGAAGCCTGCATTCTAGCAGGCTTCCAGGTGGGCTGACCTTATGCTTTCAGACCATAACTTGGCACACTCTGGTCAGATCGTCAGGATTCAAAGTTCAATCTGCTATTCACCAGCCTTGCGTCAGTTACTGTGCCTGAATGTTCTTGTCTGAAAGGAGGGCTGGAGAGGTAATAATAACGGTGTCAAGTTATCAGGTGATTTAATGAGTTAACACGTGTTAAGCACTTTGTCCATGTCAGGCGCTGAAAATCATCCTCTGTTATCTGAAGGTAGAAGAGCTTTCCTTAGAGTAAGGCAGGCCCCCTGCTTTCTATCCTGGATCCCCTCCCTCCCAGTAGAGTCAATACTTTCCCCTCTGGCATGTGGTTAGCCTTGAACAGCCCTGAGACCAAGGAGGCTGAGTCCACCTGGCACCCCTACCCACAGAGAAAATGATCTGAGCCACAGAGGGTCTCAGAAGTCTGGAACTTTTGCTTTCCTCTGGAAACCAAGTGCTTAGGTGAGAGAAAAAAACTCCTCTGAGAATATTTTATTTTTTTAAAGATTTACTTATTTATGCATACAAGAACTGGGGTGTAGGCTAGAGGTTGTGGGGGGCAGTGAGAGGATTCACCGGAGACAGAGGGGGGAGCAGAACAGGCAGATCTACTGAAATACACTGCTGAGGCAGCAGCAGGTGAGACAGGAGAGGTCTGCTGCACCATGTGGGTTGCTCGTGCTGCAGTGGCTGGCAATAGCTTGATAGTGCTGTGTCTTTAACCCTTGCGCCACCAAGGAGGCCCCCAGAGAATATTTTAGACATCAGCCATGGACAAAGGGACAGCTGGAAGAAAAGCGATGTGGTTTTAAGGTCTGGAAGCCATGCGTTCAAGTCCCAGCTCCATCGTTTATTATTATCTCTATGTCCTTGAGTAAGTCACCAAGTTCCTCATCTGTCAAGCGGGGCAGTACCTCCCATGCAAGGTGGTTGTGGGATGAGAATTAACGTCCAGGCAGCATCTTGGATAATGTCTGACACTGGAACCCCTCAATTAAAGACTGTGATCATCACCGCCTTGACTGCCCTTCTTCCCTCCCAGGATAGGGCTGACCCCTGCCCTCCCAGATCCCAGTCTGTTTTCTCCTCCACCACCTTAGCAGGAAGACGTCTGGCAGGAATTCTCTTTGTTTCTGTTTCTTTCCCCACTTCCCCTGGTGAGCTCATTGAGGGCAGGGACCCTGTCTGATATATCCCAGATCTCCATGTGCTGCACAGGCTGGCATGATAAATGTGCCAATCTGAATATCAGACCCTGACCTTAGAGGGAAAGGGAGGTCTCCCTTGGTACCTGCCCCCAATTTTCCCTGGGCTTGAGATTTGGAGAAGAGAAAAGGACCAGGAGGGGAAAAGGCTGCCACCACCAACAGACCCCACTCCCGGGGTGCTGGACCCCCTCAAGCCTGGCATGCCACTTCTCCCTTGAGAACCACCTTGTCCAATCCCAGCTCCTGGGGCAGGTGAGGTCCTGGCGTGTGCAGGCAGGGGAGCAGCATTAACCTCTGGGTTGGGCATTTTCTCCATTGTTTCATTCACTCTCTCTTATCTCCAACTAGTTAGTGATTAACTGCTCTTTGAAGGTTTCCCAGCCTCCAAAGTTCCCCAGGAGCACAGGTGGCCACTGGGTTGGAGCAGGAGCGCTGACTCAGGGCCCAAGTTCTCTCTGCAAGACAAGGAGGACCCGGAGGCACAGCCCCTGGGTCCTGGGCTCAGTGGGGCAAAGCCAAGAGGGTTGGCACTGCACTAAAGTAGCGGGGGTGGCTGGGAAGGGCCCTGGGGAGGGGAGTTGGCAGGTGCTGCTTCCTTAGTGTATGTTGTGCTTGTGTGTGGGGGGGGGGGTGGATGACAACCAGGACCTGGGAGAGAGACCTGACTTTCTCTCACCCCCTCATCCCCAGGAGCAATCTGTACAAACCCTGACCTGACCTATGTAGCTTCCATCAGATAAAAGCAACAATTACAGAGAGTCCCATTAGTTGGAGTAACCGCTTCCCACCCCTCTCCAACAAGCCCCTCCTAGGTGGACCACAAAGGAGACCAAACAGAAGCAGCTGATGTGGGTAAGCCCAGTTTAGAACTTTCCAGTACATAAAACCATTTCATTTCAGAGTGGGGGGATCTCTCCTCCACCTATTCCTTTCTTTAAGACCCACATTTTTTTATTTGAGGTGTGGAGTTCCACAGAGGTCTTTTCAGGGCAAACTGAGTTCCTAAAAATATGCACAATAAGCAAAAAAGATCGGGAATATGTATCTAAGGACATTTTGTCTAGTAATGGACTTCTCCACTTAGCCCAAGTGATGTGAATCAGACCTTGTCATGTCTCACCCAAATCCCTTTACTCACTTCCTGTTTATTCCACTGCCATTATGGGTGGGGTTGGGGCAAACTCTTATCATGGCACCCCAGGCCCTCTGTCACCCTCCCTTTTGGCCCCACTGTCTCCTTCTCTGCCCCTAGCATTTGCCGTCCCTTCTTTCGGCTCCTAGATTTCCCCCAGTTCTCTCTGCTTCCCCCTCTCATAGCGCCTATGTCTCCCCTCAGAAAGGCTATTGTGGGCCCCCTTCCTGAATCGGTCTCACCTGTCATCCTCACCATGAACACCCTCCACCCCGCAGCACCCTGCTTAGATCTTCAAAGCACACAGCCTCTCTTTGCTTGTTTTCTTTACATTGAGAATGTAAGCTCCCTGAGGATGGGGCCTTGTGGTGCTCACCATGGCAGCACCAGGGACTGCCAGAGCACCCGGGATATGGGGCACTCCAGAAACATTACTAGGATGAGGAATGAATGCACACTTTTTCTTTGGTTCTCAGAGGGGTTGGTGTAAAGCCCCAAAGCTTAAAAACTATGCCTCTAAGTCAGGGATCAGCAAATTATAGTCTCTGAGTCAGATCCAATCGGCTATCTATTTTCATACAGTCTACAAGCTAAGAATATTTTTTAACATTCTTAAATGATTGAAAAATGTCAAAAGAATTTTGTAACAGGAACAATATAAGAAATTCGATTGTGGGTGCATGTAACAGATGATACTAGAATACAGTCACAATCATCATTTATGTATCCTCCATGCCCTCTGTCCTCAGAGGGAGGAGGTGGGCAGTTGTCATGGAAACCATCAAGCTTGTAAAACCTAAAATATTTATCACCTGGGCCTTTACAGAAAAAGTTTGCCAACCCCTGCTCTAACTAATGTGCAAAAGGGAAGTAGAGTTAGAATCTAGTCAGATACACGAAAGGATGGAAAAAGGCCAAGGAAGGAAAATAACAGGAAGAGAGAAAGGAAAAGAGAGACAATAGATGTATATTGATTCTCAACGATGAGCACCTGACCTTATCTAATGTTATAATGCATTGTTACTTCAAAATAAATAAATGGTGTGAAAGTACACATTTATAGAGGTTTAAACCTATAACCCCCAAAGCAGATACAATGTAAACTTTTATTACTTTAACTTTAATGAACATGATGTGGAAAAGTAAATAAATAAAAACAGCCTTTATTCTGGAGAAAACTAGGATAGATAATAGATAGACGTGAAATAAGAGAAACAATAGGAAAAAAAGATGCCATTTTATTGAGCATCTCCTGTGTACCAGGTACTGGGTCTGATGCGTTATTGAATTCATTTCTCAGCACTAAACAAAACTTCAAGTAGAGGTAAAAATCATTGGTCAGAAAACCTCTGTCCCTGGACGCCAAGCTTGCTCAGGACATCTGTTGCCTGTTGACCATCCTGGCCCCCTCTGCTGGCCGAAGGCATCTTGCTCTGACCCTTCCCCATAATATTTCCTGTTCTAGATCTTTCTCACTGAGATCAAATTTCACTTGTCACACTCATTCCCTGAAAATCCTGCTCTCTGCTAAGTGAACAGGAATGAAGAAAGGTTTTCTCTGTATCACCTCCATCCCCATCCATGCTAACCAGCATGGTATGTGGCACATAGTAGGGATTCAGTAGGTATTTGCTACGTGGACTAAATTAGACAAAGAGCCATGTAGAAACTTAGCTCCATTAACCTCCATTTCTCAGAGCAGAGGAGCCCAGTGGGGAACACTCCTGTAAGGAAGATGGCTGGACAGATTCTTCTCAACCATGTTACAATCCGCCCAACAATGGTCCCATAGACCCCCAGGGCTCCCAACCTGCTCCCTTACCTTCCTCCCTGATGCCTCCTCTTGTGCCTTCTGTCTGTCCTGTCACTTGTGTAGGTGTTTGGCTGTCTGAAGGCAAAAAGAAGTCATGGAATGAGGGTTGACAAGAAGGGATAAGTGACAGTGGTGAGGGCGGTCATACTTAGACCGTGAATGGTATCTCCAGGATGGGAGCAGGAAAGCCAAGCTAGAAGGTTTGGTCAGAAACTAACCTCAGATGACAGCCTGTGTGATAAAAGCAACAACAACAACAACACACACACACACACACACACACACACATCTTGTTTTTCCTGTAAGGGATGATGACTCTCAATTTGGTGGCTGCTTGAGAAGGAAGACAGGTCTCCTTATGAAAGAGACCAAAGACTCATGGGCTCTAGCCCAGGAATTCCCAGAGAAAAGGGGAGGGTGAAGGAATGGAGAGAGATTAATTTCAAAAGTATGACGGATGCACTTGTGAAGCCAGCTGGGACCAGTTGGGACCAGCAAGGGTTAGGGGGTGGCAGTTCCGTGATGTCTGTTCTCTATCGCCTATGCTGTCCCCCAATTTTTTTAGGGTAGCTCCTAATGGCAACCACCCATACCTCCTAGGGAACTTCAAACTGGAGATAAGGCAAAGACTTTGGGTCACAAAGTCACTCTTTTTGGGCAACAGAAAGAACCCAAGGAAGAAAACCAATGGTGGCCACAGAGAAGAAGTAGGTGAATAAATTCAAGGAAACCATTTTAGAAGAGAGCTGGAATCAGTAACTTTCTGGAACTCATCAGGTCCAAGCAGAGCAATATCTTTCTAAGAATTTACCCACCTGCCCTTTCAATTTGCAAAGTGCCATTATCTCTACCAAAGTCAGTAGTCATTTCTGCAAGGAAATCCAGAAGGAAAATACAAATGTTTACACAAACTTTCATTAAAATAACAGTGACTTTATTGGGTGTGAAAGAAACATGTATTTTTCCAATTTAAATTCACTGTTTAAAAAGGCATGCAAGAGAGTCAATTTTTAAAAATGAGTATCATTAAACCATGAAACGATGCATCGATAATCAAAGCACAATCACCTGTAGCTCTCAATTTTCAAAATTAAAAAATTTGATGATAATAAATGTTCCCGGAGGAAACAAGGAAGGAAGTCTAGCCCCATGTTGATTCAGGACTGTGGATTGTTACAAACACTGTGGAGAGTGACCTGTTCGTTCCAAGAAAGAGGAAGATACACATGGCTTTACCAAGCAAATCCACATCCAGATACAAGTCCTGGGAAACTTCACAGACTTACAAGGTCACAACACAAAAATATTCATCACATCACTATAAAATGAACAACTAAAAACAATCAAGTTGTACTTTAATAAAAAGGTGGATAAATTGCAACAGCACCTGTGCTCCTTGTGACATTCATTCTTTCACTAATTTTCATTCAACAAATCTCCATGAGTTATTACTAGTATGAACTAATATTGTTAGTAGTATGCCCAGCTTCATCTGGGCAGTTTTATAGAAAAGCAGAATTCCTCACCCACCTCAGAAGCTGATCCTTAGGTCTGGAAGGGAGTTCATGGCAGGTGTCTTTTTTGTGCAAGCACAACCTGTAATGCTAATGCGCGTGAGCTTTGAGTCACATCATATCTAATCACAAATCGCATGGTGAGAATTCAAACTGGATGACAAAACTAGGTGAACCTCATGTGGTTCCTGTTTACTCATCACTTGCTAAGAAAAATCCTGGATTGCCTGAACTGGTAAAATTGAGGGACGAATATTGGGTGGGGGCTGTTTTTTCTCTACAGAACTGAGTACTTTCATGGACAAGGACAAAGCCAATTCTCTAGCTCCTTAAATTCCTATGTGATACCTGTAGACTCCAAGTCATCTTCATCAAAGAGGCCATTTCAAAATTGAATACAGATAATGGAGTCCTAATGGCTTGAAAAAAATCAATACCTGCATATCTTAACCATACAACCCAGAATATCTGATTAATTATTTGACTGTTGTTAAACTAGGTAGGGTTCAGGAAGAGGTTGGCCAAATTCCCCACCAATACTTACTCCCTGCCTCTCTGGACAAGAAAAAATAATATTGACTAAAGGTTCAAATAAAAACTTGATTCCCTGCCATCTCTTTTCTCATGAATCCTGGTGCTCATGGAGGCAGCGACCTTGGCCGAAGCCTTTACAATTGTTTCTACTTTTGAGTTGACTCTTTAAGTGGTGCTGAGTTACAGGACGGAACAGGGCTGCTCTCTTAGCTACTAGACATATTGAGTAGCAAAGATCTGTGGGTAGACCCATGGCCAGGCAGAAGATCAGAAGATGTACTTCTTCCAGTCTGTCTGCCTCCAATCTCTCCTCTCTCCTCCCCTCTGGAACCCCCTCTACATTTCTGCTCTTTTCTTCTCATTTAATCCCATGGTATCATGGAAACATGGACAGGACAGAAGCACCACTTTCACTTTAGAAAAGAGGAAACTAATCTAGAGATGCTCAGTTGCACATACAGTAAACCACAGAGCCAAAGCTAGAGTCCAGGTGTCTGTGGGCTGGGGTTGATTTCCCTATGGCATTCAGGCTAACTCTCTCTCCCCAACTCTTACCACCAGGAGACATTCTTTATGGGTCAAAATAAGGGCTCATTTGGGTCTCATTTGCACTTGATGGAAAGGTGCTAAAACTATGCAAATTGAACATCCAAAGGAGTTTCAGGGGATATTCATTTCTATTTTGATCTTTATAAGAGTATTTTGCATTAAACCAACCAGGCTTTGTCATCATTCTATAAATCCTAGAGCGGTGTTCCTCAAAGTCAAAATTACATTGGTGGGGAGGGAGGTGACTGGTTAACACTCAGATTCCTGCATCCCCCTCCCACCTGCTGAAATAAAAAATCTAGGGAGTGGATACTAGGAAGATAGAAGGATGTATTTGATGAATCTTATGAAAGTCAAATTTTGAGGGCCACTGTTTCATGATATAGCATCCACAAAGGAGAAGGAGGGGTCAGCAAGGATAAGACGAGAAGTTTCTGTCAATAAAATAAAGGTCCAGTCCCTCAAGCTTCCACCCTTGAAAAGAGGCACTACATAATACCTTAGGACACACTACTACATGTCTGGAACCCTACTATGTGCCAGGCTTAGTCTCAGACAGTACATGTGCAGGATCCCATTTGCTTTTCACAACAACCCTATGGTGTAGCCATAACATTCCAACTTACATATGAGACATCTGAGATCAGATGAAATGGATCATCTCATTATGACCCAAATTCCAAAGGCATTCTGCTTGATTCCAAAGTCAGGTTCTTCTCTGTCTTTGTCACTCTTTGAAGAATGGAGCCCACTTTATTTCCAGATGACCATGAGGACAATTACATGCTGAACTAGCTCTGTGGGGAAGCAGCCTTCCTGACCTCCAGGGCCATGGGGATTTCTTCCTGCCTGTTTCTGAATGAGGTGCCAGTGAGCTGCATGGGGTTAGGGGTAAGCAGGGAAATGCCAATGCCCCCTTTAATGCTTCAGACAGGAAGGAACCCTGGCAGGCTCCCGGTGGTGTCTTGATTGTCTCAATTTTTTCCCAGGGATTCTTAGCTCTTCTATCCCTGCAGTTGGCTCACAAGCTTCTGGTTTTGCCCCAAACCAATAAGAATCAACCAGAAAGAGCAGATGTCTACATTAATCCACCCAGGGAGGCCCCGAGGGGAGCAGCCCAACTGTTATTCTTATCACAAACGTTTAAAAAATTAATAACATGAATGGGCAAGTGTGCACACACAGGGTACTTAACATCTGGACGATCTTGCATCATCTAAGCTGCCTTTTCTTTCTTTCTAATACGTTGCTTTACATGTCTGGTCACCATTCTGTTGACATTGCTGTTTGGATTAGTCAGGCTAATGAAAATGCCAGATAGAGACTGAGAGAGGCAGGGGTGAGGACAGGGATTCTCATACCAGACTGAGCTCTCTAAGAGCGGCACTGAGGACCTGTGAGAGAGATCTAGTGCCCCCCCCCAAATCTTCAGGGTTCTCTCTTTAACCTTCCCAACAAGTGTTGGTACCCACCTTGCCAACCTAATCTTATACACATAAATAAGTAGGCAGCTGCCCTGGCTAGTTTAAAAAGCAAAGGTCTGAACTCAAATTCCAGGACTATGGTTCGTGAGCTATACCTTCTTGGACATGTGAAATAACTTTATGAGGCTCAATTCACTCATCAGCCAAGTGGAGGTAATGATAACATATTTGAAACTAGGAGAAAGGAGCCACTGATGTAATCTGGTAAAGACTGTTTATAAGGAAACTTAAAACATCCAATATATTTAAATTGCAATTTCAAAAATATTTCCTTTGAGACTAGGAAGAGAATAGGAGTGTTCACAATCACATCCATTCACCAGAGTCCAGGAGGTCCCACATAAGCAAAGCAAGAAAGAGAAACAAAAGGCATAAGGATCACAAAGGAAGAAATAAATTGTCATTGTGGATTATATAATTGCCTATAAAGATAATTCATAAGAATGTGCCAATCGGTGCCTCCCTGGTGGCACAGGGGTTAAAGTCCCAGGACTATGAAGCTATCACCAGTCACTGAGGCATGAGTTTGATCCCCAGACAGTTTGCTAACCCACATGACATAGCAGACTTCTCCTGTCTTGCCCGCTGCTCCCCTTAGCAGTGTATTCCCATAGATCCACCTGTTCTGCTCCCCACTCTGTCTCTGGTGAATCCTCTCATCCCTTGCACCTCTGGCCTACCCCCAGTTCTTGTATGCATAAATAAAATAAATAAATCTTTATTAAAAAATAATCTGCCAGCCTCTTTTAGAATTTCAGAAAGTTCCACAAAGTCAACACAGAAATTTCAGCTAAATTTCTTTTCTTTAATGTTTTCAATGAGAGATTTCTCTTTTTTTTTAAAGATTTATTTATTTATAGAAGAACTGGGGTACAGGCCAGAGGTGTGGGGGTGAGAGGATTCACCAGACAGAACAGGGAGCAGAATAAGCAGACAGACCTAAAGCACTGCTGAGGTGAGCAGCGGGTGAGACAGGAGAAGTCTGCTGTGCGATGTGGGCTCTCCCTGGCCGGCTGGGAATGGAACCCATGCTGCAGAGGCTGTGGACAGTTTCACAGCTCTGCGCTCAACCTGCTGCACCACCAGGGAGGCCCTCAGCTAAATTTCTATGACCAACTACACACCTTTCATAACATGAAAAAAAATTTAGGACATTTACACACTAGAATTAAAAAATGTCAAAAATCTAGGGGAAGATTTAACAGAAGGTGTGCAAGACCTTTGTGCAAAACAGCTTTAAAAGAAATTAAAAGGGGGCCTCCCCAGTGGCGCAGCGGTTGAGTGCTGGGCTGCGAAGCTGTCTGCAGCCTCTGCAGCGCCGGTTCGATCCCCCGCGCCAGGCGAGGGTCCCACATGGCGCACAGACCTCTCCTGCCACCCGCTGCACCCCTCAGCAGTGTATTTCGTCAGTCTGCCTGTTTTGTTCCCCACTCTGTCTCTGGTGAATCCTCTCACCCTCCCGCGCTTCTGACTGTACCCAGTACTTGTATAAATAAATAAATCTTTTTAAAAAAAAAAAGAAATTAAAAGGAAAATTTAGACTCAGGAAGAGAAATTCCATGTTACTGAATTGGAAGACTCAATATTTTAAATATTAGTTCTCCCTAAATTGAGCTATTGATCAATAAAAGTGCCAACAGAATTTTTAAAGAAACTAATGCTAACACTTTTAAAAATGTGTATGGAAGATTCCTCAAAAATTTCAAAATGGAAATACCATATGAGAGGCCTCCCTGGTGGTGCAAGGGGTTAAGACGCAAACTATGAAGCTATTACAGCCACTGCAGCACAAATTCAATCCCCAGCCAGGGAGCTACCCACATGGCACAGCAGACCTCTCCTTCCTCGCTCACTGCTCCCCTCAAAAGTGTATTTCAGTAGATCTGCCTGTTCTGTTCCCCACTTTGTCTCTGGTGAATCCTCTCACACATACCCCACAACTCTGGCCTGTACCCCAGTTCTTGTGTGTATAAATAAATAAATCTTTAAAAATAAAAAAAAGGAAATACCATATGACCCAGCAATCTCTCTCCTAGGTATTAATACAAAGGCTATGAAAAACCAATGTGAAAAGGTATATGCACCCCTATGTCCATGGAAGCATCATTCACACTAGCTAAGGCATGGGGACAACCTAAATGTCCACTGATGGATGAGTAGAAAAATAAGATATGATGCATATATGCTCAGTGGAATATTACTCAGCTATAAAAAAGATGAACTCTTGCCTCTTGCGGCAACATGGATGGAACTTGAGAGCATTACACTAAACAAAGTAAGTCAGAAAAAGAGAGACAACTATAGAGTAGTTTCTCTCACAGTGGAATATAAATAACAAAAGCAAGCAAATTAACAAGTCACCACAAAATTAACTGTATGAAAAATAGTCGTTACCATAGGAGGAGAGAAAGAAGAGTAGAAGGAAGGGTAGAAGGTGTGAGTCTGAGAGCAGGAAGGGCACCAGAACTTTGGTGGTGGATGAGATAAGGCTATATACATATAGAAGTGAAGATGTACCCCCTAAATTTATGTAGTTTTGAAAATCAATAGTCTTTTTTTTAAAGATAACTTTGTTTCAAAAATAAAATCAGAACAAATGAATAAGTAAGATGTTTATGGAATTGCTACAGTCCAAGATTTGTCAAGACCTTCTTAAAAAAGAAACACAAAGTTGGAGGACTTGCTCCACCAAATATTGAGTCTTCCTATAGAAATCGAGTAATTATGACTTTTGTTTTCATTCAAGGGTATAGTTTGAGGTAGTCATCACGAGCGCTTTCTGATATCCTGATGTCCTTCCTGTCCAGACATGTGGCAGACAGCGCTTCACAGTCCTTGTGAATATAACCTTCTGACTGGTTCTGGCAAATAGACTGTAGGAGGACAGGTGATGTTTTCCTGCTGAGTCAGTGAAAACCCAGTGGGTGATTTCCAGTTTCCCTTCTCAGGATGGTGAGTGCTCCCCACGGTGAGGACCCTTCACCTGTCAAAGGCCAGTTGTCTGGATGCCTCTTCTGCATCAGCAGTGATCTGCTGCTGAAGGAAACACAACTTTAGCATGTTACACCATTAGATATTAATGTTCTTTGTCTTAACCCCAAACAAAGCATAGTCATATTAATCCTGCCCCAGATACAGACGGACCAAGTGCAAGAATGCAAGTACACCCAGAAAGAGGCCAACCCATGTGGGCACAATTGATTTTCAACAAAAAGTGATATTGCAAAGTAGCTGGGAAAGCATGGACTTAGTATGACTAGATCTCCATTTGGCAGGGGAGAGAGGGTAGGATTTGTGCCTTCCTCATGCCATACACAGAAATCAATTCTAGGTGAAAGGTAAGACTGTATAAAGAGTTTAGAAGAAAACAAGGGCAAATTCTTCATATATCAAAAAAAGATTTTCTAAGAAATGAGATTTATTAATTCTAAATGAAAAGATAATTCAATTGTATTCTATTAAATTTCACAAGAAAAAAAAAGGTGCATTTCAAAAAAAAAAAAAAAACAGAAGGGAATACCTAAATTTTAATAACAGTTATCACTGGGTGATTAGATTTGGGGGCTGAAATTATTTCCTTGATTTTGCTTGTCTCTTTTTTCCAAATATTCTATGATGACTATGAACAGCTTTGTTGTAACTTTTGTGTGTTACATACACAATTAAGAGGCAGTCCAAAAATCCAGAATAAGAATTTTTCAGCTTCTGGTCTTACTAATCTGTTAACCCAAAGGGAAAAAACTGCTAATTGGGGAATTTCAAGCAAAAAGAGGCTAGAATAGGGATTTGACAGTCGTGGTGGACTTACTGAAGGCTCTTTCCATTTAGCTACCAGACTATCCTCCAGGCAGCCTCCAGCACACTTGCAAAGCCCTCTGTTGTGGATTTGTTAGGGGGAAAAGGCTGTCCTAAAGCTAATTCCATACAGGCTTTGTGGACTCCACCCCCACCCCAGGCCAAAGCCAAAGACACTGGGAACTCCAAATCCCATCACCACCAAAGGGAAGGTGGCTGGGCCCTGAGGGTGGGGTTAAGCAGCCAAGTGAGTATAAAGACAGACACGTGGGCTTTGGGGGACCCCATTTTGGGCTCTCCGCCAGCTCGCAGCGTCCGGCCAGCTCGGAGAGTGCCTTTGGGTTTCCAGGTCGGCGGATCGGGTAGGACGCATTAAAGACTTTATTTCCCTATTTTGTCCCTGAGTTGTACATTTTCCTTATTTCCTTTTCCCTTGTAAATAAACCTTTTATTAACCTTTTGTGTGTGCCTGTAGTGGAGTATTCATAAGTCCCTTTTAAGCGTGCGGTTGAGGACCCACAGCCAGGCAACCCGTTCAATATCGGGGCTGCCCTATAACAGATTCACAGTCCCCTATCGCTGGAGGGAGATACCCTTGAGAGGGTCCCTTCATTCTCCATCATCCATTTCTGATCTCCTTTCTCTAACAGGAAATGTTTTGAGCTGAGTGTCCTTCCTGGAATTTATCAGGCCTAGGACTGTGATTGTCCATCTGCTCCCCACCAATGGACCCTGTAGCCCCTTCCCTTCCTGTGGATACACCACTCCAGGCCTTTGTAAAAATCTTTATTAGACACACGTTTGACTCTGAGCAAGCAGAATATAAAGGCCTTTTAAGATCTAAAGCGCATGTAAGGATACTTATTTTTACTCGTGGTTTTTATAGTTTTTATTGGCTCTTATTTATTCATTGAACATTTATTAGGCACGGGTAGTAAACTCATCATAGACCATGGCTCCTGAAGTCCTGAGAATGTGCTACCTAAAATTCTGGAGGCTGGCAAAACAGGAAACTGGGGCATGGAGGCCGAGGGTCACCCCAAGACAAACGAGCAGCCAGCAGGAAAAAATGGCAGAGTCTTCTAAATAACTGGGTTTTAAAAGGATTCTGAGACTCAAAATCACCTCACATTGATCATAAAGAAAGTTCTGGAGTAAGGGTGGGCAGCTATCTGGAAGGGAGCTGATAGCCATCACTTCAGCATCAACATACTATTTACAGAGCAGTCACCGAGAAACTGCACCAGGCACCTAACATACTTCAATTGAACACTCAGCAGCACTGGGACATTCATTATCCCCTCTTCGAAAATGAGGAAATGGAGACTCAGAAGAAGTGAGGTAATTTGCCCCAGGTCCCAGGGTTAGAAAGGGAATCCAAATCTGTCAGACGGGAAATCTTGCCTCTTTTTCTATGACCGTAACTACTGCCCTGGGCACTGATGCTTATTCATCCACATCTTAATAAGATATTTCAATCTCATACCCTTTTGAGAAACCAGGAACCCTGATTTCTGAGATTCATTTGTATCAGGCACCAGTTTCTTTAGAAGGACTTCCCCTGTGTGACACTCTGTCCCCGGGAGGTAGAGATGGCGAAGTCTCTGCAGCGTGAGGCTCCGCGGAGCTGGCGCCCACGAAGGCTTGCTGGCCCAGGCGTGCCAGGCCTTGCTGCCCCAGCCTCTGTCTTTGTGATTCTCGGCCCTGACCCTGCCGGTTAGCTCTGCCTTGGCAAGTCGTGGGGAGAACTCCCGTACAGACCCAGATGCTCGTTGTTTTTTAGTTTCTGCTGCAGGATTTTCTCTTGTCATCCATGTGTCCACGTCCTGAGCATGCTGTGGGTGTGACCGTGAGGGCGCCAAGTCTTAGGCCGTGACCCAGCTCACTCTCATTGACTATTTGCGTCAAACAGGAAAATGGTGTCAGTGACTGGTGCTCTGGAAAGGAAGTCTGACCAATTTCTATGTCAGATCCTGTAAGTGGGGGAAAGTGTCAGGTAGCACAACATGGAACTAGAAGATCAGATCCAGCATGAGGCAAATCAGGGTGTGAACACTGGTTCTGCTCCTTCCAGCTGTGTGAACTTGAGCCAGTTACTCAACCTCTCTGAGCCTCTGTAATAAATAGAAATAGCTACCTCATTGCTTTGTTAGAAGGATGGCTTGATATAATGATGTCAAGTGCTTTAACACAAGTCCGATTATTATTATTATTTAATGCAAACAAATAACCAAGCAAACCCTGTCGTGAGATTCATTTTACAGGTTGACAAATAAAAAAAATACAATAATTATTTAAAATAACTTTTCTCTCCTACTGGATCAACCTGTTGTTTGATGACATTGAATAAATGAACCAGCTCTTGGGGTCTAAGTCAGTGCTGTTGCATAGATGCAGGGGCTGGGCAGGCCCAGAGACTAAAAGGGTATGGCATCTGAGCACACAGAATGAGACATTTGCAAAGTCTACTTGCATTGTTTAGGTAAAAGGTAATTTGGCTAGGGGGTATAATCCGAAGGACTAGCCTGCTGGGTCCTCGGTTTCCACATCTGCTCAAAAAGGGAGTTGGACTTCATACTTGTCTCTTGCATCTCTGACCTTCCTGAGTAAAGCAATCTGATTCTACAAGGACTATCATAGTTGCGCCCTGTGTGCATCCGACAGCTCCTAGTCCTGCATTGAGTGTCACCCTCTAGGCAGAGTTTTGTAGGACTCATGCAGGCCCACTGGCCAGGACACATCTCCATTGCCCCCTAAGCCTCCCTAAGATCCACCATTTCCAGCATCTCCCTGCTCCCACTGAATGCAACCACAAAAGACGACGTTCCAAGTTCCTAGTTTTTGCAGTAAGAAATCTCTCAACAGGCATCGTTTCTGTTTTCAGCATAAACTACATGAGGTGTTCAGAGTGAAAGCACCTTCTTTCTCGCATGCCTTTGGAAAATCATTCCTTTGCACTTTCAAGGGAGGAAAAAGCTAGCAATAAAACTTGGCTTTTTCCTGAGTGAAATCTTACTTTGGGGTTAGGGAAACATTGCCACCTAGTGGAATAAAGTTGTCATAACTAGAGTGACTTGCCTCCCAATCAGTGAAGCCACAGAATCCTAAAAGAAAAAGCTATTGTAAAAGGGTCTTTGTAAGTAACTCCTTTACTCAGTAAATAATTGTCATATTGTACAGACATAGTTTGTTAATGTCCAGGCTAGAACCCAGGTCCACCGACCCTGTCTATGAATAATTCAACCCTCTCCTGTCTTTCCAACACCTTCCTCAACACATCCTCGCCCCATACTTTAGCCTAAAACAACTTCATCATTGAGGCTGCCACAATCAGATTTATCCTGCATGTTGCCTCCTGCTTATCAGTTTCATAGGAGGCAGAAGAAGAAGCCCGGAGTTTTCTACCAGCAGCTGGCAGAGGAGGAGGCTGATCAGACCTAGTGGGAAGAGCGTGGATTCATTGGGAACTGAGGATTCTGTTTCATGTTTCCACTTAGGAGTCAGGGCTTGTGATGGGACTTGATTAGTCAGTTCATTTTCCTAAATCAGTGGGCCAGCAAGAAATATATGACATAGTATGGGAGATGCTTTCACATTCATTTAGAATATTTGGATGTTAAACATAGTAAGTTCAGTGAGTTGAGCAGAGAAAACTTCACTAATGTGTAAAATCCACAATAATGGATTTGGTCTTGAGCAATAAATATGCTTGTGTAAGCTGAACGCTAGCATTATCTCATCGTGGATACAGTCATTTCCACCTTGGATTTGCATATCACTTACTGTTCAACACATGCCCCATCTATTTAGGATCAATCTTTACCAACATCCAACGGTGGGGGAAATTAGTCATTACAGATGAGGAAATAGAGGCTCAAAGAGGTTAAGCAATTTCTGTAACATCATACAGTTACCAACAGCAGTACTGAGATTTGGAAAAAGGGAGGAAACTTCATATTTAGTCCACTGTGGGCCAGCATGACACAATTCTCCACGGCTTCTCCACCAGGGGAGCAGCCAGACAGCATTCATACCCTCCTTGCTCCTTCACTTGACAGAGGTGCCCCATCTTCCTGTGGCTGCCACATCCTTGTGTTACTTGCTTGGCTGTAGAACACACTGGAAAATCATATGACATTCTTTTTAACTTAAAGTCGACTTGGAGAAATGTTGCCAGATATCACAATCTGTCTGAGAAAGAGTCACACAGTAAATCTCCCCATAGCAGAGGTCCCAGCCTTGGGCCACAGGACTGTCCTGTCCACCGTCCACCTACGTGACTTCAAGGAGCCCTTTTGTAGATGCCCCGACAAGAGGCATCTGTGCCTTCGCATTTGGTAGAGACAGGATCTCTTTGGCTGGGTTCTCAGCTATAAATAAGCGACTCAAAGTCCCAACCCCATACCATTTCTCTTTTGTCTCATCTCCCTTGATCAGTGGGATAATCTAGTCTAAATGCCATCTCTACATGGATAATTCCTAAACTCAGACCCACGACTTCAGTCGCTCTGCATTCCAGACTCATCCACATAGCAGCTTAGACACTTCTATACTTCAATGTCTAAGGCATCAAAACTCGCATGTCCACGTTCAAACTCTTGGCTTTTCCCCACCCCTCCTCCCTCCTTTTGTAACAGGGTGGTCCCCAGGAAAGGGGGAGGTTCCCTGCCCCACCCAAGGGAGGGTGGAGCTGAGCAGGAAGAGGAGAAGCTGCAGAAGAGACTGAGGAAGAAAGGAAGCAGGATGGAGCCAGGAGACCTGGAGGAGGCGCATGGAGCCTAGAGACACGTGAAGAAACTGCTTGTCTTTTGGTCGTGGACTGGGTGACACAGATGTGGGTGAGACCCGTGGGGAGGTGACAATGGCAGCTTTTATCTTGATGTTGATTTTGCTCTTTTCCTTCCGGGCATGTCCAGTTGTTTGTGACCCTTTTCTGTGGGTCCCCACTGGAAGATGCTTTAGACTTGTAGCAGGCTTTGCGGCCTTGTTCTGGGCCAATCCCATTTGGATGGACTTTTACCCACGAGGGGACGGGTAACTCTGGATGCTTCATTTAGAAACTAGACTCTTTGCCTTACCTGTATTGTTTCCTAGTTTTATTAAAGTTCCTTCCCATTAAAGTCTCCTATGTTTTGTGTTGATGCGGCGGATGGCAGAACCCCTTTAGAATAGGCAGGTTTGCGGGGTTTGGGCTGCCGCTCTCCTTGCCCTATAACACTTTCACAACCTTCACAATCTTTTCCATCCAGGTAAATGGAAATCCCATTTCCATGGTTCAGTTTCTCAAGCTAAACACCTTGGAGTCTTCCCTGGAGTTGTCTTTTTCTCTCACAACCCCCGGCCCGTCTGCCTTCACAGCATGTCCAGAACTTGCTACTTCTCCATTCCCGCCCCCACCACCTTGCTACCCAACACCTTCACCTGGGCTCTCGCCATAGCCTCTGGCCTGCTCTGCCTGTGCAGCAGCCGCAGTCTAAGAGGCCAGTCAGAACCTAACACCTCCTTGCCCAAAACCTTCCCAGAGGTGCCCATCATGCTCCCCCATGGTCGCTCTGTTAGGGGGGAAAGGATGTCCTAAAGCTAATTCCATACAGGCTTTGTGGACTCCACCCCCACCCCAGGCCAAAGCCAAAGAGACTGGGAACTCCAAATCCCATCAGCACCAAAGGGAAGGTGGCTGGGCCCTGAGGGTGGGGTTAAGCAGCCAGGTGGGTATAAAGTCAGACATGTGGGCTTTGGAGGGGTCCCCCATTTTTGGCTCCCCGCCAGCTCGCAGTGTCCAGCCAGCTCTGAGAGTGACTTTGGGTTTCCAGGTCGGTGGATCGGGTAGGACACATTAAAGACTTTATTTCCCTATTTTCTCCCTGAGTTGTACATTTTCCTTATTTCCTTTTCCCTTGTAAATAAACCTTTTATTAACCTTTTATGTGTGCCTGTAGTGGAGTATTCATAAGTCCCTTTTAAGCGCGCGGGCGAGAACCCACAGCCAGGCAACCCGTTCAATATCGGGGCTGCCCTATAACAGCTCCACGGTCCAGCCCCACTCTCCTGGCCTCCTGCCACTCTTCCCTCGCTGCCGCCCTCTGCATATTGCTGCTTTCTGTCCCACGCCTCTGGAAAATGTAAAGGATATAAGAGCAGGGGCCTCATTTTATTGCGTATTATAGCCCTGGGCCTAGACAAGGTCTGGCACATAGGAGGTTCCCAGTAAAAACTTGTTGTAACACAAAGGCTTTTTCCCCTCAGTCTGGTTCATTAGCCATCACTCCAGAGCCTGACCTAATTCCCTCCTAATGCATCTTCACTCCATTTCTTCTGACACCGTGCTCCATGGCAACGGAGTCCCGTGATCCCCCGGGGTGGGGGGGGGGGTTCACACTGGCTGCTCCAGTCCAGCTAAAGGACATCTTGGGGGGCACCCCTCCAGTCTTCTGGCCTCTCTTTGGGGTGTTGTGTCCCAGTGGCTATGTTACCTTCCCATCAGCAGTTCTGCTCACCACAACACTTCAAGGTGCCGGATGCTAGAGCTGACTATGAGCTGAGAACACGCTGATTCTGATGATACACACCAGTGATGTGCAAATATTGGCCAAGATCACACAAGCCAGGAGCTAAAGTTCTAGATAAGTGCAGTCTATGGTTTCATGACCCCGCCCCCCCTCCAAGTCTATACAACATCTGGGTCACCTCAGTCACAACTGTGAAGTTTAAAGGAAGGGGTCGGGGGAGGAGGGATATGTGCTAAAGCTAAGAGAAGTTTGACAGAAGAAATGAGAATCATCCAGGTATGCACTTGAATCAATATTATGTTTTTGGAGAAAATAGTAACTTCCTGGCTGAGACTGAGAGAGGTTGGCACCCCAGAACTTCAAAGGCACCCATCACACCTGTAATGTGATCAGATGTTTAAATGCTGTTACCATTGGGTGGACAAGAATTCTTTAAAATGCAGACGTTCCCAGGCCTATTCAAACAATCAAGCATTAATCATTTATGCCTTGCTGTAAATTGCCAGTTGTTTGCTATCAATGCTGCTACAGAGATAAGGGTATTGATGCAGCATGGTGAGAACAAGAGGTTTTCAAAGGTAGTGTTGTTAGGGGGAAAATGATGTCCCAAAGCAAATTCCATATAGGCTTTGTGGACTCCACCCCCACCCCAGGTCAAAGCCAAAGACACTGGGAACTCCAAATCCCATCAGCACCAAAGGGAAGGTGGCTGGGACCTGAGGGTGGGGTTAAGCAGCCAGGTGGATACAAAAGGCAGACACGTGGGCTTTGGGGGCTCCTCCATTTTTGGGCTCTCAGCCAGCTCGGAGCGTCCGGTCAGCTCTGAGGGTGACTTTGGGTTTCCAGGTCGTCGGATCGGGTAGGACGCATTAAAGACTTTATTTCCCTATTTTCTCCCTGAGTTGTATATTTTCCTTATTTCTTCTTCTCTTGTAAATAAACCTTTTATTAACCCTTTTGCGTGTGTCTGTAGTAGAGTATTCATAAGTCCCTTTAAAGCGCGCGGGTGAGGACCCACAGCCAGGAACCCGTTTAATATCGGGGTTGCTCTATAACAGTGTTAGGGGGAAATGATGTCCTGAGCTAATCCCATACAGGCTTTGTGGACCCCACCCCCACTCCAGACTAAAGCCATCAAGACATTGGGAAAGACAAATTCCATCACCACCAAAGGGAGGGTGGCTGGGACCTGAGGGTGGAGTTAAGCAACCAGGTTGGGGGTATAAAAACCAAACACGTGGGCCTTGTGGGACTCGCTATTGCTCGCCTCCTGGCTTCAAGGCTCCTGGCTCGCGGCCAGCTCTCAGGGTGCCATTTTGGAATTCCTGATCGGCGGATCGGGTAGGACTCATTGAAAACTTTGTCTCCCACTTTTCTCCCTGAGCTGTACATTTCCTCATTTCCCCTTCCCTTGTAAATAAACCTTTTATTAACCTTTCACGTGTGCCTGCAGTAGAGCATTGATAAGTCCTTTTAAGCGCGCGGGTGAGGACCCACAGTCAGGCACCCCGTTTTGTATCGGGGTTGCTCTACAACAGTTGGTTTGGCAAAAATGGGGCCCCCAGAGAGCCAGAGAGTCACCCAAATAGCACAGGTTACTTTAGGAATGAGGTGGGCTGGGAGGAAAACAAGGAGTTTCTTCTAGAAATAGGAAAACAGGTTGAAAAAGGAAAAGCGATGACTGGGCACGAGCGGAAAGGAATCAACCAACTTGTAACTGATTGTCAAATGTTCGGAACATCTGCCAACTATTTGTTAAACCCAACCATTACTAATCATAACCATTATTAAAAAGTAAAATATATAAACTTACAATTAATAAATTATATTCAGAAATAAAGGCGAGATTCAAAACTCATTGGTTCTTAACTATTTCACTACCCTTGACTATTATCTATGCATTTGAGTGTATTTATGTCTGCTGGGCTGCACAGTAAGATGACTACCCAGTGTGCCGCTGCCATCCCTTCCCAGCTCTCTGTCAGCGCTGGCAGGGGTGCGCGGAGTTAGCCATGGTGGGAGTACCTACCAGAACTCAGCAAACACTGTCCATCGAGGCTTGTTTTGTTATTTATTTCATTTACTATCTAGACCTGGGATTGACAAATTTTATTCTGTAAAGGTACAGAGAGTAAATATTTTTGGTTTTGAGTCCATGCAAACCTGCCTAATCTACTCACCTCTGCCATGGAGATGCAAATACAACAGACAGTATGTAAACCAGGGGGCAGGGCTTCATTTACAAAAGAAACAGACTTCCCAATAGACTTCATTTACAAAAGAAAGGGGGGATGGGCATGCAGATTTGGCCCACAAACCACAGTTTACTGATCTCTGGTCAAGACTTTTTCAAGTCATGGAGAAATGACTTGAAAAAAAGTCATTTTTTTGGAAATTTTTGAATGTGTCCACAGTCAACACATTGTGAACAGCACAAAAAAAATTGAGGAAATAGGGCCTCCCTGGTGCAAGGGATTAAGCACAGCTCTAAGAAGCTATCCACAGCCTCTGCAGCATGAGTTCGATCCCAGGCCAGGGAGCAACCCACATGGCAAGGCAGACCTCTCCTGTCTCGCCCACTGCTCCCCTCAGCAATGTATTTCAGTTAGTCTGCCTGTTCTGCTCCCCACTCTGTCTCTGGTGAATCCTCTCACCCACCCACCCCACCTCTGGCCTGTACCCCAGTTCTTGTATGCATGAATAAATACATCTTTAAAATATTCATCAGTATTTGCAAATGGTCATCTAATTTAGCAAAGAAGGAGCTCATGTCATTGACAAATGATTGAGGTTCTGTTAGGGGGAAGTGATGTCCTGAGTTAATCCCATACAGGCTTTGTGGACTCCACCCCCACTCCAGACTAAAACCATCAGGACATTGGGGAAGACAAATCCCATCACCACCAAGGGGAGGGTGGCTGGGACCGGAGGGTGGAGTTGGGCAGCCAGGTTGGATATAAAAAACCAAACACGTGGGCCTAGGGCTCTCTCTGGCTCGCGATCACTCGCCTCCCGGCTTCACCGCTCCTGGCTGGCGGCCAGCTCTCAGAGCGCCATTTTGGGGTTCCAGATCGGCGGATCGGGTAGGACTCATTTAAAACTTTGTCTCCCGCTTTTCTCCCAGAGCTGTATATTTCCTCATTTCCCCTTCCCTTGTAAATAAACCTTTTATTAACCTTTCACGTGTGCCTGCAGTAGAGCATTGATAAGTCCTTTTAAGCGCGCGGGTGAGGACCCACAGTCAGGCACCCCGTTTTGTATCGGGGTTGCTCTACAACAGTTTGGCGCCCAGCGTGGTTTCCAAGTTACACCCGCGGTTGACCAGCCCAAAGTAACATTCCTTGCGTTGGTCACCATAAGCGCACTAGTTCTGCAGGACTAGCAGTATAATATTTGTCTCTAGTCCTGAAAAGTCTGTTTTTTTTTTTCCCTGTGCGTACAGCCCTTGTGGGTGTGTTTTGACTCAAATATGGCCTCAACCATGAGCCTATACAGTTTCATCCCTAGCCTGAGTTCTTTCAGTTTCCTTCCGGCCTTGAATTTGAGCAGCCTTCTTCCATTAAATATCACCACCAGTTTCATTAATATAAATAATTTGATGAAGCCTGGTGTATGGCACGTGATTTTACTATTGTATACATACATGGGTGGTTTACAAGCCATCCCTTTACAGACTGTGCTTCTGGGTGGTTTTTTGGTAATATGTGTAAGCGCAGTTTGCTACATTCTTGTTTCTGTGAGAGGTAGAAGTTCTACTTCACATACTGAGAATGTGCAACAACAAATTCAGGCTTTTAACGTGGCCATACAACAACTAAATCAGGTTTTTGATTTAACTATTAAGAGTATAAGGGATGAAAATCGTAACGTTTTTGAGTCAGCTTATCAAAGCATGCTGTCTCAAGTGCAACAACAAAATCGGACTTTTGAGTCAGCTTTTAAAGGTATGCAGGACCAGATGCAGGCCGCCCTCCATAAATTAGATATGGCGGAGGCGAAGGCTAGGCTAATGGTGCAGAGAAAGGATAGACCTTCCCCTTTCCATGAGGACAGCCAGCGAGCAGAGTTAGAAGAGGAGGAGCATCATATTTTAAATACTTTAAATACACGAGGACAAAATCCTCTTCCACGTGACAAAGCCCCTCCCGTACAGACCCCTGAGGCTGCACAGCCTCCACTGCCCTCTGGGGAGGACACTAAAATGGCGTCCCCTCCCCACACTAGACTCGGCACCCATTTTGGCAGGAAGGATCAACCTGAGGCAGGGCAGTTTCCCCTTCGCCAGATGCCAATGGGTGGCTTAAATGAACATGGGAGACCTGCTGGGTACTTTTGGTCGCACCATCCGTTCAGTACTGCGGACCTCCTAAATTGGAGGAGCTCTGTTCCCTCGTACCGGCAGGCTCCTCAGAGGATGGCGAACTTGTTTGCCTCTATCTTTGTCTCCCACCGCCCTAACTGGGCAGATATACAGTCCATGCTGCATACTTTATTAACGCTGGATGAGCAGAGGATGGTATTCAGGAAAGCCAGGGAGGAGGCTGACCGTCTCCACCAACAGGATAGGCAGTCCCCAGAGCCGGAGGTTGTTGTCCCAGAGAGAGATCCTGGATGGGACCCTAACAATGGAGGAACGGCGATGTTGGATCTCTATAAAAAATGCTTATTGGTAGGACTGAAGCAGGGGATCCCCAAACAAAAAAACTTTAACAAAATATTGGAACTCGAGCAAGGAGCTAATGAGGATCCGTCAGAGTTCCTTGAGAGGATTATTCAAACTTACACTAACCACACGGACATAAACCCAGATGCCCCAGAAAATGCTCGTCTGATCACTACGGCTTTCATTACCCATAGTGCCCCAGACATAAAGAAAAAGTTAGCTAAGGTGGACGGCGTCACTGAGATGAGTCCGTCCCAGGTAGTGGACCTGGCATTCAGGGTTTATAATAATAGAGAGCACAGGAGACCGAAACCTGCGACTGTTTTTTTACAAAGAGAACACAGAACAGGGTTTCAGGGAAACAATAATGGACAGAGACGTGAACCCCTAGGAAGAAATCAGTGTGCTTTCTGTAGGGAAGAGGGACATTGGAAGTACAGTTGTCCCAGGTTACAGGGAAGCGGCAGACGCAATAATTATAGAAGGCAGGATAGAAGACAGAGAACCCCAAGACATGATGATTCACGTAGGGGTTACAGGAGGGAATATAGAAGGAGCACACAGAACCAGGAACCAAGGAGAGAGGAAAGAAGACAAATGTTAGCACAGAGTGGAGGCTCAGATGATGACAGGGAATACAGACAGAGAAGGAATCGAGAGCCCAGTACAGAGGACAGGAGACAAATGACAGCACAGGGTAGAGCCTCAGGTGAAGATAGGAGGGAATACAGACAGAGTAGAAGGAATCTAGAGTCGAGTGCAGAGGAAAGGAGACAAATGATAGTTCATGGAGAAAGTTCAGATGCAGAATAGGGGTGCCCGGGGGCTCCACTAGATCTAGAGAAGCCCATTAGAATAACCCCCTCAGAGCCCCGGGTAACCCTCGCTGTGGGGGATCGTCTGATTGATTTCTTGGTGGACACTGGAGCAACATACTCAGTTTTGAATTCGAAATTAACTAAAATGAGCAAAAAGACTGCAGCAGTCATTGGGGTTACAGGGAAGTCACAACAGACACCCTTCCTGCAACCTTTGGAGTGCCGGCTAGGCACCACACAGCTCCAGCACAGCTTCCTATACATGGAAGAGTGTCCAATCCCTCTCCTTGGTCGTGACCTTTTAAGTAAGCTCAACGCACGAATTATATTCTCACCAAAACATCAGAGGCTTCACCTACAGGTGCCTCCAGAGCATGCTCTGCGGTTCCAGATGTTGCTTACTCAAGATGTTCCACCGAAAGGTGAAATTTTACCTCCAGAAATTGTTGAAAGAGTAAGTAAATGGGTATGGGCTGATGGAACCCCAGGACGTGCGAAAAATGCTGAGCCTGTAAAGATAGAAGTGATAGAGGGGAGTAGAACCCCGAGGAGGAAGCAATACCCCTTAAAGGAGGAAGCCTTGAGGGGAATTGAGCCAGTATTGAAAAGGTTCCTTCAATCTGGACTCATTCGGCCCTGTCGCTCACCGTATAACACTCCGATTCTGCCAGTGAAGAAACCCCATACAGGCGAGTACCGTTTTGTCCAAGACTTAAGGGCCATTAATGACATTGTTCGGGATTTACATCCCACTGTGCCTAATCCCTACATCTTATTAACTGCCATACCTGGTGATTTTGGGTGGTTTTCGGTATTAGACCTGAAGGATGCCTTTTTCTGTATCCCAATAGATGTCCAGGATCAACCGCTTTTTGCCTTCGAGTGGCAAGACCCTAAGTCCAAGAGCACTCTCCAGTATTGCTGGACTGTGCTTCCACAGGGGTTTAAGAACTCCCCAACTATTTTTGGGGAAATACTGGCCAGGGATCTCAGGAAGGTTCAATTAAACCAGGGCGTCTTGTTGCAATACGTAGATGATTTATTGATTGCAAGTCCAGACTACAAATCTTGTCTGGAAAATACCATAGTGGTACTGAACCACCTGGCAGAATGTGGCTATAAGGTGTCACCCCAAAAGGCACAGATCTGTAAACAAACGGTGACGTATTTGGGGTTTGAAATTAGGAAAGGCAGACGGAGCTTGATGACAGAAAGGAAACAAGTAATTTCAGCCCTTAAAGTCCCCAGCAACCGGCGACAGTTGCGTGGATTTTTGGGTATGGCTGGGTTTTGCAGGATTTGGATTCCTAACTTTGGATTAATAGCAAAACCCTTGTACGATGCTCTCAAAGGCCTGGACTCTGAGCCTTTGTCTTGGACCTCAGAATGTCAAAAGGCCTTTGAAGAAATAAAAGTAAAGTTGATTTCAGCACCAGCATTAGGGCTTCCAGATCTTAGGAAGCCATTCAAACTTTATGTACATGAGAGACAGGGTGTTGGCCTTGGAGTACTAATCCAATTGTTGGGACCAGAAATGCAGCCCGTTGCATATCTGTCCAAACAATTGGACCACACCACTAAGGGATGGCCTCCATGTTTGCGTGCTGTGGCTGCCACTTGTGACCTCCTACATGAGGCAGAGAAGTTTACATTGGGTCAGCCCATCACTGTGTGTGTGCCACATCAGGTCTTGACATTGCTGGAGCAGAAGGGTGGACTTTGGTTGACTGCCGGGCGAATGGGAAAATATCAAGCAGCTCTGTTAGACAATCCTAATGTGAAGCTGCAGGTTTCTAACTCCCTGAATCCCGCCACACTGCTTCCAAGCAATGCAGATGGACCTGAGGATGACACTTTAATCCACAATTGTTTAGAAACCATAGACACAGTGTATGCCAGCCGACCAGATCTAACTGACCAGCCTCTGCCAGACCCAGAGTGGGAGCTATTTACAGATGGCAGCAGCTTCATGGACCAAGGCCGTCGATGTGCTGGATATGCAGTGGTGACGCTCCAGAACACCGTGGAGGCCAAGGCTCTTCCGGCAGGTACATCAGCGCAAAAAGCTGAATTAATAGCCCTGACCCGTGCATTGGAACTCTCGAAAGGTAAAAGAGTCAATATATTTACCGACTCCAAGTACTCTTTTATGATTCTCCACATGCATGGGGCCATTTGGAAGGAGCGGGGACTTCTTACTGCCAGTAACAAGGATGTCAAACATCCATTAGAAATCCTGGCCCTGTTAAAGGCAGTAGCTTTACCATCAGCTGTTGCCGTGATGCATTGTCCTGGCCACCAAAAGGGTGGGTCTGACATGGCAAAGGGCAACAGGGCAGCCGATCGGGTGGCTAAGGCCGCTGCCCGTTCTGCCCATTCTGCCCTCCAGGGTGCACTCATCCCTCTTGTGGACCTGACTCGGTATGCTCCTGAATACACCGAGCGGGATGAGGAGAGAGCTCGTGCATGGGGATTTACTGAGTTTGATCCCAGCTCTACTTGGAGAGTAAACTCTCATGGGATGATACTCCTCCCGGAGGCCCTGGTATATCCGGTGCTAAAACATCTTCACGAGGGATCTCACTATGGGAGAGATGCCTTATTAGAAACAGTGCGCCCATATTTGAAGGGCCCATATTTACACAAAATAGCACAACGGATCAGCAGAGGTTGTGAATTATGTGCCAGGAATAACCCCAAGACTAACTCCCACCCTAAAGCCATTGGGGTTCAATATCGGGGCAAGTGTCCTTTTGAGGACTGGCAGGTGGACTTCACACAAATGCCTAGAACAACAGGCAATTTCAAATATCTCTTGGTTTTTGTCGACACGTTCTCGGGATGGGTGGAAGCATTTCCCACAAAGACGGAAAAAGCTTCCGAGGTTGCCAAACAGCTACTGAAAGAGATAATTCCTCGCTTTGGGTTGCCGGACTCTATCCAGAGTGATAATGGGCCGGCATTTGTCTCTGACGTCACCCATGCAGTAAGCAGTGCGTTACAGATAAACTGGAAATTGCATGCTGCTTGGAGACCGCAGTCTTCCGGGCAAACAGAAAAGATGAACCACACCTTGAAGAAAACCTTGGCAAAACTGTGCCAAGAAACACAACTTCGTTGGGACCAGGTACTATCCCTTGCCCTCCTCCGCATAAGAGTGGCACCTAGAAGTGGGCTACAATTAAGCCCCTTTGAGATTGTGTTTGGAAGACCTTTTCAGGCCTCAGTTCTGAAAGCCAGTCCGGAAATAACACAAGATTGCCGGATCACGCAATATGTGAAACACATCCAGGAGGTTCTGGCAGTGATTCATAACTTTGCAACCTCAAGGATCTCTATGCCTCCTGATCAACCATTGCATCCCTTCAAACCTGGAGATCAGGTCTTACTGAAGACTTGGCAGAGCGGGGATGCTCAAAACCAGCTGTCAGAAAAATGGACTGGTCCCTATGATGTCTTGTTGAGCACACATACTTCTCTGAAACTTGCAGGCATAAAACCCTGGGTACATCATTCCAGAGTTAAGAAAGCCCCAGGAGGAACTGACCCAGAGACGAAGTCCCACTGGTCTTGTGAACCCATTGAGGACTTGAGGTATTTGTTTAAGAAACAGACAAAAACTTGAATGTTACTGACTTCTTTTCCAGTTATTGTTACAGGATACCCAAGGACTCATTTTTTTTTCCTGAAGAAACCCTGAGAAAACTAACATGCTCTAACCAATCTTCTTCTTTTCAAAGTTTAGGAGACGTGAAATAACATCTAGGATCATGCATATGGTGCCACTATTTTTTTTTTACACAGAAAGGTTTTCAATCTTGATTTTGATTTTGTTATTTTTTTTAACTTTCTGCTTTTTTTTTACCTTTGAGATTTTTTTCTCTGTTTTCTTTTTGTTACTTTGGCCAATGAGTGAAACTGCAGTTGCATGAGATATCCCACGCGTGATAAATGGTAACTAATGAGCTCTTTGTGTCTATATGTTGTATGTCTGTATGTCCTTTCCTTGTGTCCTTGTCTTGACCTCAAGTGATTGACTAATTGGTATACATGGTGCCCATAGACGTTGAAAAAAAAAAAAAAAAAAAAAAAAAGAGAGTCTCCAGTTATGAGAAAAAAACTAAAGGTTATGGTTTGATTGTCAACATTGTGCTACTGAACTAAGCCGGTGCCTTCATAGAGATTGAACATTGTTGTTTCTGTTATTTTTCTGATATTTATGGCAAAGCTTCCCAGAAATCTAAATTCAAGTACAAATTTGGTAGCCTGTCATTTGGCTGATGCAAGGAAATTTTGTGGAACCTCAGTAGAGCTCCTGAGACACTCCACAAAGTTTCTCCCTTTCCTCCTGGGAAAGGCATTAGATGAATTTTTTTCTATTTGGATTTTACCTAATGAAGTAAAACTGGAAGGGAAGCATTGTCACTTGGGAAAATGGTAAAACTTTGGTATGTACAAAATGTTAACAGCAGTATCTGGTATGTATGTAAATTGTCAATGGTGATTGTCACCTTGTAATATTATATAATTCAATTGTTTCACATCTACAGAAATTGTTTCTGAAAATATAGGGAGAAAAGGTCTCAACAGATTCCTATTGATGGAACTGTTGAGAGTAAAACTTTTCTACTAAGGACTGAATAGACTTGGACATACGCCTCATATTTACTAAGTTTTCCTTGACATAATAATACTGATGATTTTTTTTGCATTTTGCTCTAAATCCACAAAGTTTTCTTGTTTTGGTGACCAGGATCTGCAGCAAGGTTGTAATTTTTTTTTTCCAACAAAGCTAACTTGTATTTGCATTTTCTCTCCCCTTGATACAAACACAGCATAAAAATAGTGGTAGTAATCTTTTACTACTTATCTCAGAGTCTGTTTTTGTATAACTTCCATAGGGATTTTGTTTAAACTGAAAAAAATTGGACATAAGTTTCATTGTGTGGCTTTGTGTGGAGTTCTTCCAGAAAGTTGAAACAGAGCTGAACCAAGAAGAGGAGAACCTGTTTGCCTTGTTTGTAGGGTTCCAGAGACCTCCAAAGAAGGTGAGGAAGCTTGCCTCCATTGGCAGGACTGGACAACCCGGCCAACGAAAATGCCCTGGTACCCTCGAGAAGAGGAAAGCCCAGGTGGAGTCTGATGAGACTAACTTTGTACCTGAAGCCTACATCGACCGGATGCCAATGGTTCGCTCTGATCCTATATGGAGTATTTCAACAAAGCCAGCTAAAATTGCTGCTTAGTTATTCTGCCCTGTGATTTTATGCAAAAATAGGCAAAATGGTTTAAAAGTAGACTTAATTGCAAACTTTTGCTATGCTGTTAAAGTTTGGGATCAAGGTTGAGAGAATTCATTTTTGCATAAGTTGAACCATTTTAACATTTTTTTTCCTGTGATCTTGACATATCTGCTGTCTTGTTCTGGCTAATGCCTCCAGATGTTTTCTTTCGGCTGGGACTGATGAACTGTTTTTCCAGGAATGGAGGACTTTTGCTTTCCACAATGGACAATACCTGGAGGGATTCGTTTTCTTTCAGACTGGAACCCTGGAAAACTTTCATCTGAGACTGTATCCCAGCATCCATATGTTTGATCTTCATCACCATGGAAATGGTGGCAAAAAGTGAAAGGGGAGAATTGTTAGGGGGAAGTGATGTCCTGAGTTAATCCCATACAGGCTTTGTGGACTCCACCCCCACTCCAGACTAAAACCATCAGGACATTGGGGAAGACAAATCCCATCACCACCAAGGGGAGGGTGGCTGGGACCGGAGGGTGGAGTTGGGCAGCCAGGTTGGATATAAAAAACCAAACACGTGGGCCTAGGGCTCTCTCTGGCTCGCGATCACTCGCCTCCCGGCTTCACCGCTCCTGGCTGGCGGCCAGCTCTCAGAGCGCCATTTTGGGGTTCCAGATCGGCGGATCGGGTAGGACTCATTTAAAACTTTGTCTCCCGCTTTTCTCCCAGAGCTGTATATTTCCTCATTTCCCCTTCCCTTGTAAATAAACCTTTTATTAACCTTTCACGTGTGCCTGCAGTAGAGCATTGATAAGTCCTTTTAAGCGCGCGGGTGAGGACCCACAGTCAGGCACCCCGTTTTGTATCGGGGTTGCTCTACAACAGTTCCAACATATACCTTTGCTGTTTGACCTTCTTCTTACTTAATAACATAAATATCAACCCACATTCGTGTCAGAACTACACTGTTCATCAACTGAAATAATAAATTGGGCACATTCTGGATAAAAGCTCCAGACCAAAAATCAGCAAAAGCAATTCTGTGGGAATTCACTGGCTATGAGGAAATTACAATAAAGAATATTGTATTGCTTGGTGTCTTTCATAAATTGTGTTTATACATTCTTTATGTCAGTAAATAAGTACCTGAAAACCACTTTGTTCATGTGCTTCAAACTATTTTCTCAGGGCCTAGGAAGATAACACAGGGTTTTACATCCTTTTAGAATAAATCAGGTGCCATACCTGACTTTTGTTCTTTTCCTCACCCTCCCTGCCCCATCCATATTGCGGTTCGGGGAAGGTCCCCAAGGGACACAGTCCTAGCCCCCAAGACACCCACAGAGGACTCCTAATCTAGAAGTTGTGAGATCTGCACGGTCCTGTGCCCCCTTTTCAAATTGTACCCCAAAGATTACATTGGAAACACACACTATGCCCCACACACTCCTGTTGGGAGATGAACCCTATTTTCAAACCAAAATCGGGTACATGTGCTTACAGTTGTTACACAGGGGAAATAAGGATGTTGTAGGAAATGTAGGCTATAATCCTCCTCCTCTTGAACAGCATAGCTCCTAGCCAGTCCCATGACCAAGAAGTTCATGAATGAGAAAGTTTTAAAACCTTGACCAATAAATCCACGAAACTCAATTACTGAGCAGACTATTAGACTTAAAAAATAATAAAATCATATCCAATGTGTTATTGTTGTTCTTGAGAAATACGATTTCTGGCCCAGAGAATCAGGCCAGTCTAAGAGTGGTGTTATTTTTATGTCTATTTAGAGAAAATACAGTGTATGTCCAGGTCCGTGAAAGATATTGTTGAGTGGAGTGTAGTCAAGTAGTCAAGAACTGTAGCTGTGGGGCCTCCGCTGGTGGCGCAGCAGTTGAGTGCTGCTCTGTGAAGCTGTTCACAGCCTCTGCAGTGCCGGTTTGATCCCGGCCAGCCGGCCGGTGAGGGACCCATACGGCGCAACAGACCTCTCTTGCCACCCTCTGCTCCCCTCAGCAGTGTATTTCGTCCTTCTGCCTGCTCTGCTCCCCACTCTGGCTCTGGTGAATTCTCTCACCGTCCCGCGCTTCTGACTGTACCCAGTGCTTGTATAAATAAATAAATAAATATTTAAAAAAAAAAAAAAGAACTGTAGCCCTGGATTCATGGCCCTAAGAACTGTATAAAATTCTGAAGTTTCTGTAACTTCTTTGTGTTTGATTTCATTTGAGGGATGCTGCTTACAGGGTTGTTTCTTTTATTAGGATGTGTGTGGCTTAAAGGCAGTGACCATGCTCCCTTCCTATATTCCAAAAACTGGGAAGAAAGGGATCCCTCATTATGACTTTGCATCCCCCACCACTGAGCTGGCAGAGAAAATACGCAGGTGCCCTGCTCCCCTTACATAGAGAAAAGGCAACTTTCTTGTGTCACAGAGACACAAGACTGACCTTGTCACGACAAGAGCTGGGCTCAGATCCTGGCTTTCCTCCATGTGACCTTGGATAAGCCCCTTGTCCACAGACTTCCTGGGTTCCCCCACCTCCATCAGCACCCTCAAAGGCAAGCAGCCTGCCCCTCCATTGTGACCTCTAAAGCAACATTCTCTTGGTTGTCCCGTGTCTACGCTTGTTGCCAATGGCATGCCCATAACCACCACATGGAGTTTTTACAAAACATATCTCATCATTTCATGCCACTATTCAAAACCCTTCATTGGTTGGGCAGGTTCCCTACAGAGCACCCACACCTGTCCCCCACCTGTCCCCATCAAGCTCTATACCACACCATTCCACTCCTTTCTCTAATCATCTTGGCCTTTCTGTTCTTCCCTTATGCAAAGCTCCTTCTTGCCTCTGAGTCTTTGCTGATGCTCTTCCCTCCCACTCTCCCTTCCTTACAATTTATGTCATCTCTTACTTACTTCACAGACCTAATGCACTGACTCAGGAAGCATCTCATACTTCTTTTTCCTGGCGCTCGTCTCAAATGTATTTAATAAATTATTGGTAAAATTATTTGTTTAATGTCTGTCAATCTTGTCTAGACTAGAGGCTCTAAGAGGCCAGGTACATGGGTGTCTGGTCCCCTCCCCACGGTATCCTCATTGTTTATACACAGTAGGTGCTCAGTAAATGTGGTAAGTGTATCGAATGAATAGCTGGAGGAGTATGATTCTCTGAAACTGTTTCCTCATTTACAAGTGGTAATAATGCCCACTTCACAGGATTGCCAGCAGGATTAAATCAGATAACTCATGTTAAAGTTCTAGCAAGATGTCTTGTATATGGTAGACACTCAATAAATGTTTGTTGAGTGACTATGAGCACTACAGCTTCTAAAATGGCACCTCTTTAAATGGACCTAATAGGAAGACAAGGCTAATAATTAGCACTTGTGAAGGTTTTTTTTATTAGGTGATTAATGCAACTTCAACCTTGGGTGTTGAGGCTAAGGTATTATTAAGACAAGTGCTGTTGATTGGCACTTACTGGCCATGGACAGTGGCCTCATGCCAGACAAGGACACTCGGTGATGCTGTCCTAGGGAATGGGTTCACCCCAAGCTGGGGATACAGACAGAAAGGGCGTTGTCTGTGGTTGGGAAGTGCAAGAGGAACCCTAGTGAATAAATGATGCTTCGAGACCAGTGACTTCTAAACTCAGTCCAGGACTCAAAAATAGATCTTTCATTCTTTCTTAGAAAGTTCATAGGTGATGAGTTCAATCAAAGCAAAAGGATAAACCTAAGAGACAGAAAAACATGGGATCAAGCCCCAGTTGATTCAGCACAGGGAGAGAAACACTGGAATTCCTTGGGTGAAGAAGGGAGATCGGAAAATGCAGGAAGGCAGCTGAGAAGCCAGCCAGAGTGGCTGCGCAGGCAGGGAGCCGGGCTCTGGAGAGAGGTCAGCAGGGAAGAAGGCAGAGAGGATGACCAGCAAATGGCAGGATCTTATGGAAAGAAGAGTTGGAGAAACGAGTGGTGAGAAAAATTGGTGATCAATATTTAGAAAACCAAGCAAAGGAAAAATGAGGTCATTGCGAACTCCTGGGAAGGGTAGAGGGAAGGGAAAACAGAAAGCATCTATTGTCCTCCACATTGTGTGGCTCCACTGTGAACACTATTTGCGTAGTTACCATATAACAGGAACGAAACTGGTAACATCACAGCCTCGGGGAAGAAGAGGGCTTAAGTGTATAGGTGAGGGGAGCAGCTTGGTGCGAGGAAGGCAGTGTAAGTCATCTCGGTCCTGTTTCTAATGTCAAAAACTCAATAAATACAAAATTAAATAAACTAAAAGAGAAAACCTGTTTAAGGATGCTGTTTGAAGATACAAAGACCTACAGCAGCCCCTGAAACTGGAGTGCAGAGCGGGAAGGAGGAGGCAGGATTCCTGGTGCTTGTGACAAGCCTGCAGTACCATTTAAAGGCTTAAAGTGTAAACATGTATGTGTAATTTAAAAACAAAAGATAAACAGAGGAGGAGAAGAGGCAATTTTGAGTGATTTCTGTTTTTCCCAGTAATCTTTTTAAAGTCCACCTTGATATGTTTAATATAAAGAGAGGCAAATAAAAGCAACTTTTAGGAACTACAAAAAGATCATCCCACTGACACAAGGAGGCATATGGGAAAGCCTGGAAAATCTGCAGAGGAAAGGAGACTCCCTTGGAGCTGGATTGGGTACCTGGGGGATCTGTTTGATCCAAAAGAAGGGAGGGGCTTTCACCCTTTCTCCCACATCCCCACCCACCAGCACCCCCACAACACACCCCACCCCTGTAGCATCCAGGTTCCCCAAATTACAGGGCCCTAGGTGCTGTCTGCGTCCCCCCAATGTGCCCCAGTGCTGAGTCAAAGGTGGTGTGTGCATATTTCCTTTATTTCTGACATGTTGCTACCATGTCTCAGCACACTTCGTGGCCGTCTGCTTTACAGCTCCCAGAGCAGAACCTGGGTAATTAGGCACTAAAATACTTAATGAGGATGCAGAGAAAAGGTAGTAAAACTGCAAAAGCAAGGAAGTGGGCTATGGAGTCTCCTAGACCAGGTTTGAATCCTAGTTCTACACCCAGGAGCTGCCGACTGGAGAACTCTGGGCAAGTCACTTCTCTCTCTGGTTTACTCATCTGTAAAAGAGGAGTATACAAGAGTCTCCATCACAAGGCTGTTGTGAAGATTAATTAAGATAATACAGAGTGCCTGGCATGTCATAAAAGCCCCATAAATGCAACAATTTTAATTATCTGCATTCATTTGGGGTATGAACACAGGGAAGTCGTCACGATCAATCCAGCACGCATGCCATCAACATACTCCATATTGGTAAATATGTTTAACCAATATTTTTATTTTCGATATTGTAGAAAACACAGCTAATGGTACTAAAGGGCTTACACACACACACACACACACACACATACACATACACAAAAACCCTGTAAGCCCATGTTCCCCTCCCAAGTTCGTTCCTAGAGGCAGACTTCATCACCTATGGGTGTTTCTTTTGTAATCAACATTCATATTTCTAAACAGCGAGTCCATACAGCTGTTCTTTGACACATCAATCCTAGATTTTATGGTCAATGAAGACTGAACTTTCTTAAACACCTCTGTCCCAACACATTGCCCCCAAATATGACAACTTTGGGTTAAACCAGTAACCAGTGTTTGCTTGCTTTTAAATGAATAGATATGTATTTCTTTTTCACCAATTAAGTGTTACCCCATGAATGCATTTCCCATCTTAAATGCATGTTGCTGTTGTACCACATGTTAACCAGTCATGACTTCTTTTCATTTGCTTGATTTTCTTGATTTTTCTTTACCAATGTCTCAACATATCTGTTGCACTCATTTTTTAAACAACTTCAAGTGCTTGAGCTGATCTGATATTATTTTCTTTCTTCCCTGGTGTTGTCCCTTCCAGAGCGGCCCATCCCTTGTGATTCTGAGAAGTCTCTTCAGACCTCTCTCCCTCTGTCCTATATCAGTTATGTGGCATCCTATTTCCCAGACCCATTTCCTCCACTTTCTTGAATTACGTCCTTGTTCTGATGAAATGCATCTTCGAGGCTAGCCCAACCCAGAAAGCGGCAGGCAGCCAAGTCTCATAGTGTTTGCAGTGGGGGGTGGGGAAACAGTAGTGTCTAAATTCTCTATATTGTGAATTTCAGCACATTCCCCTGTGTCTTACTACTTAGTATAGCACCTGATAACTCAAAGCCTCAGCCTTTTTGGTTCTGATCACTAAAGTGGTTTGTTTCTTGGTGCCAACCTACTCCGGTTCCAGTTCCTAATCACTTAGTTCCTTGCTTGCTCCAATTATCACTTTTCAACGTTTTCCATGGTCCAAAATGTGTTAAAATAGCTCATCCAATCATGTCTCCTCTTCCCTCTTTTCATCTTCTTTAGTCTGACTTTTTTATTGAGGAGGTAAAATTCACATTATCATAAAATTCACCATTTTAATCATTTAAATTATGCAGTTCAGTGGTAATTAGCTCGTTCACAATATTGTGCAACCTCCACCTATTTCCAAAGCATTTTCATCACCCTAAATGTAAACCCTATTTTCATTATGCAGTTACTCCATCTCTCCTTTCTCCAGCTCTTGGAAATCACAAATCTGCTCTCTGTTCTCCATGGATTTGTTTATTTGGATTTTCCAATAGACAAAATTGTATACTATGTGACCTTTCTTGATTGGTTTCTTTCACTTTGAACAACATTTTCAGGATTCTTCCATATTGTAACATGTATCAGTATTTCATTCCTTTATTATAGGTGAAAATATTCCATTGCATATATATATACATATATATGTGTGTGTATACATATATATACACTTGCAGCTGTATGTATTATATTTATTTATCCATTCATCAGTCAATTTACATTTTTCTACTCTTTTATTCCTTTCTCATGATGGTGGATTGGAGTCAGAAAAGGGAGATGATAAATGTGAATGGTAAATCTGCATGTTCAGCCAAATCAAGGCTGCAAAGTTTTGATGGAAATGCCATCTTACCGACCAGATGGCAGTCTGAGCTTCCATTTTCACCTCTGTTTAAAAACAAGTTCCATGAGCTGTCCTTGTTAGAGTGACCATCAAAAGGATATGTTCAACCCATCAGAGTCATAAATAGAAATCTGTGGCCTGAGACTTCCCATGCCAGTTGAGGAAACCCCCAAAAAGGTAGTTGGGAAAGCAACCCCAAATTTTTTAGAATTTTATGACTGTTTAATTTCATACGTTTTTAGATAATTACTAGATGAGTTCACAACAAATCTGCATTATAACTCATGCCTCAATCCAGCTTATCTAACACAGGTATTTTCTCCCTGAGGCATATCACAGACTTCTTTCACTTATGAACACTAGACAGCACTATTTTGGGGGCAATGTTAATCATGGAAACATTGGTTTCTAATACTGAAGATGTTTTAGGAATACGGGTTCACACCTCTTCAAATGTGTATTACCACACCACACCCACCACCAAAGACTGAGAACCCTCCACCACAGTCCATTGCACCCCCTCCACCCTTTTATACATATAGCAAAATCACCAACAAGAGCAAACAGGTAGAAAATGTGGTTATAAACAGATTCCAAAAATTACACTTATTTATAGTATGAGAGCTGAAACAGGAAAGCAGAAGTCTTACATGATTATTAGGTAATTTTAGACTCTAAAAACATTTAGAGCTAAGTATAGAACCAAATAGAATAGCTTTGTGTTAAAGAACAATTCAAATATAGTACTTTAAGAACATATGATCTCATTCTCTAGAATCACAGGCCCTGGAATTGGAACCAGATATTTTTGAAACACAATCAATTCCCCAATTGGAGAATTGGTTGAAGAATTAAATGTATATTCTCTAGTGCCATTATTCCTTTTCAGAATATTCTAGGAAGGTACAACATTTTTCTATAGAACAACATTTAAAATAAAACTTTGTAGGGGCCTCCCCGGTGGCGTAGCGGTTGAGCGCTGGGTTGCGAAGCTGCACGCGGCCTCTGCGGCGCCGGTTCGATCCCCGGCTGCTCCCCGGCCACCAGAGGAGGGTCCCACATGGCATGCAGACCTCTCCTGCCGCCCGCTGCTCCCCTCAGCAGTGTACTTCGGTCCTTCTGCCTGCTCTGCTCCCCGCTCTGGCTCTGGTGAATTCTCTCACCCTCCCGCGCTTCTGACTGTACCCAGTGCATGTATAAACAAAACAAACAAACAAACCAGCAAACAAATAAATAAAGCATGCCTCTATAAAAAAAAAAATAATAAAAAAATAAAATAAAATAAAACTTTGTAAGATGCTATTATGGCAGAATTTACTAAAGAAATTCATTTCCAGGCCTCCCTGGTGGCTCAGGGGATTAAGTATCAGTGTTATCAAGCTATCGCCAGCCACTGAAGCATGGGTTTGATCCCCGGCCAGGGAGCTAACCCACATGGCGCAGCAGACCTCTTCTGTCTCACCTGCTGCTCCCCTCAGCAGTGTATTTCAGTACATCTGCCTGTTCTGCTGCCTACTCCGTCTCTAGTGAATGCTCTCACCCCCTGTAGCTTTAGCCTATACCCCAGTTCTTGTATGCATAAATAAATAAAAATCTTAAAAAGAGAAATTAATTTCCAACTCAATATCTATAATGAAAGAGTTTAGGGAAATTTATACCAAATTATCAACCTCAGGTTCTTGAACTTCTTAAAAATATAAAATCTCAGCCCTTCCTGGAGAGAGTGAGGCATATTTCCCTAAGACTCAGTTGTCAAGTTTCATGGGAAAAAATGCCAACCCCCAGGGAAATTGCTCAAGGCACATCCCTATTTTAACTCAGTCTTACCTTTCCGCTTCTCTGGGCTCAACACTAACCTCTCTTTGTCCTGGTTTTGGAAAGGAGAAAGCAGCTCTCAGCTTTCCTGGGGTCCCATGCCAATGGGGATTCAGCCCTTCCCATGAGTGTTCTACAATCACTTGGGGAGTGGAGAGAGCAGAGCTGAGTTCCTGGACAAGTGCATTCCAGGTGCCCTTGCCTGAGAAGGTTTGGGCATTTGACCCAGATTTGCACAGGCACTTTTGCTCCCTGCTAACCACTGCCCTCTCTTGTGACAGGAAGGACCTGGGGCATAGCTTGCATAAAGCCATGAAGGGCCACTCTCCTTAGGCTTCTAGCACTCTGTCCATAGTCCTCAGAAGTTGACAGGCAGGTTGCTGGACATGAAGATAAATAACCACTGGCCAATTGATTAGCTCTGCAGTCAACACTGGTTTATTTCCTCTATGCCCAGACTTTATAGAGAGACAAAGACATAGGAGCAGCAAGAGGAGTGCAACTAGTTAGTCACAGTGCAACTAGTTAGTCAGCTATTTGTTGGGTGGCTCTGGGCAAGTGTTGATGAAGTTCTAGAAAAGGGGCTCTAGTTCTGGCCAAATTCATCATGTCCAAGTGATCATTGCTCTAACTATCATCAACTGTCACCACCATCACCAATACAAATAAAACCAAATGAGAGACAACAGGGACACAGCTATGGATCACACCCAGCATGCCATCCCTTGTGACTATTGTCACAGCATCATCATCTTACATCATCAGCACCTCAACATTTGAATAAGTGCCAATGCATCCATCTTGCTGTGTTACTCTGTAAAATAAAATAAAATAAAAAAGAGGAAGAAAACCCTAGCCCCAGCCTAGCCCTCCAGGACTTTATTATCATTGTCATTATTACTAGCTAAAGTGCATTGAATGCTTAGCAAGTAGCAATCACTGCGTAAGGATCAAGACTTATAATACCCTGCAAAGCATCAATGCCCTCCTACTACACATGAGAGGATAGCCTTCCCCTATGTCCTCAATTTGGGGTACACACAAGAGGATCCACTGAAGGCAGGAAGAAATATTAGACCTTATGCATTTTTATTTCATTGCTTAGTTTCTACTGGGTATTGTGTTTTTGAGTACACTTAATCTACTAATGTAAATACACACACAATAGAATATAATTCTACTAACATAGAATATGTGTACAATTACAAATGAATAATTTGTATTCTTCACTGATAGAAGTATCAAGCCAAAAAGCCTTGCTTGGAGACCACCTGTCTGGACAAAATTAATATGACTAACCACATAGTAAGCAAATGAGACATTAAATCAATTGGATCTGAGCTTACCCCTGAGATATAATATGCATAATTCTAAGTTGTGATAATAATTGCATTTTGAAGAATTAAAGTCTTGGTTTTAACAAGTGACTAAATGTTACGACATACCCTCCTTAAATGGGCCCTCTTTAAGTTTATCTGACAAATTGAGTTCCTGTTACTAATGCACCTGTATTAAAAATAATAAACAGATTCCTTGTCTAATAAATTTTTTTTTAATTTAAGAGATACAGTTTCATCTCTTTCCAAGTCTCTCTGAAAATAGGCCAAATTTTTCTTCATTTAAAAAGAAGATACTTAATATAATACCAGGTGTGAAATGACATGATATCTAAAATATCAAAATAATCGAGTTAGGAAGTTGGTGGGATCAGAAAAGATAGCGCTGGCCAAGTGTTGAGGCTTGAAGATGAGTATCTAATGTGCACTGATTATTCTACCAACTTCTGTGTTCTTTAGTTCCATAATAAGTAGTTAATTTTTTATGAACAACTATCACAACTTGATTTTCTTTCCTGTTACACACTGTCAGAACTTGCATCTCAGTTGAGAAAGAAGAATGGTCAAATGTGGGTTTTAAGGAAATGATTGTATGCCATTCCTCTGTGAAATCGTAACTGTGGCAAATGTGTATCCATTGTTTCTTGTGTTAGAATGAAACTCATACTAGAAAAACAATTAGGAGAGTAAAAAAAAAATCTGATTTTTAAAAAATCACTGCATTAGTTGCACAGGGAGAAATTCAGAAAAGGAACAAGCTTTGAGCGTCATCGAAACAAATGTCCTTTGGAAGTGTTTTCAGCTGATAATTGTTGGTGTGGGTAACAGAGAACAAGGCTGAGACTGTTGACTTAGAATCTGATTAGTATCTGAGTGTCATCATTCAGAGGGTCATAGAGTCATCTAAAGGACCCCAGACATCTCCAGGGAAACAGCAGGAAGCAGACCAGAGTCTCTAGAGGTACAAGTGGAGTCAATGATTGGTGGAATTAACCATGGAGCAGCTCACTGTACTCTGCACATAATGCAGGGCAGGGAGGGAAGGCCCTGTTCAGCATGGGCTGGAAAAGCAGAGATCACGCCCTAAGGCACACCCACCCACCTACTGGCCATACCCTTCTTTAGGAAGCCAGAGTCAGGCCTGCCAAGAGGCCTCTGGCAAGAGTCCTTCCTGAGTTCAGCCTCCTAGCTCTTTTCACTCCTTTGTGTTCTGAGTAAGAATTTCCACACTGAGAACTCAATTCCAATTACACCCCAAGATATTATCAAAATGATAGATAAAAATAGGCCCTGCTTTCTGGTCGGGTGGCCAAAGCACACAGTGCCACAGGGAGAACGTGGTCTGATTGGGATCTCTCACGGCTGTGACGTCTTCTTGGAGAGCAGCTGAGGGCAGAAGGAGCAGTGTCAGCGGCCTGCACTACCGAGAAAGCAGTAGGGAGAGGCACGGGCACTGATTGCGACATTGACTTCCTTGGGAAGGGAGAGGATAGGTCCACCTCGATGTGGCATTGGGGACAGAACAAGACAGGAGGGCCTCCCTGGTGGAGCAGAGGTTAAACACAGTGCTATCAAGCTATCACCAGCCACTGCAGCATGAGTTTGATCCCCAGTCAGGGAGCTATCCACATGGTGCAGCAGACCTCTCCTGCCTCGCCCGCTGCTCCCCTCAGCAGTGTATTTCAGTAGATCTGCCTGTTCTGCTCCCCACTCTGTCTCTGGTGAATCCCCCCCCCCCCATTTCTCTGGTTTACACCCCAGTTCTTATATGCATAAATAAATAAATAAATAAATAAATCTTTTTTTTTTTTTTTTTTTTTTTTTTTATAAAAAAGAACAAGACTGGCACGCATGAGCCAGATTAACATGAGAATCCTCTAGGGGTTGGGGCCACCTGGTGGACTGGCTAATGGCAGAACCCTGGAATCATAAAAATTCAGAAGTGGGAGAGGTTTCAAAGGCCTGGCAGAAGAGTTTGGGGGCTTCACAACTCCATTAGCAAACCTCCAAGTCACCCCAAGTAAACATACACCAAGTGCTGTAAGGAAGATACCCCTTACCAAAGCAACCTCTCTAAATCTTTCCTCTGCAGTAATTTGGGGAGCATCACTTCCCATCATCCCTATACCCCATTCTCCCTGAATTAGCCCTATAAGCGGTCAACAGACTTAGAGACTAAGACCCTGGAGCCCCATTTGTGAATGGTGCCATCTAGACATCTTTTCCTAACCATTTTGAAACAGAGATCATGAACCTGGAAAGTTTTCATTCCTTTTTAATAAACTAGTTGTTAGTTCTGAATATGCATGAAGGAAGCAACCCTCCATAGGACCAGAGTTCTACTCAAAGCTGTGTTTTCACAATATTCTCTCAAATAGGAAGCAACAGAAGAAAAGTCAGAGATGACACATCCACTCAATTTGCAAATGTTTAGCCATTGGAAATTATTTTCATATAGAGAATGTAACAAAATGAAAAGGTACTTGTGATGTTCAAATGGTGATAAGTCAAGACACTGAATATTCATTAGTCCCAGCTTGTATTTTTTTTTTTAAGAAAACCTATGTTTAAGAGTTACTAGAAATGACCTCACTTACATGAGGCATCTAGAAAAGCCAAACTCATAGAGAGAGAAATTAGAATAGCAGTCATCAGAGACTGGAGGAGAATAGGATCAATGGTACAGAGTTTCATCTTGGGTTGTTAAAAAATTCTGCAGATGGATAGTGCTGATGGCTGCACAACAATTTAAATATACTTCATGGGGCCTCCCTGGTGGTGCAAGGGGTTAAACACAGCACTGAGAAGCTATCTGCAGCCTCTACAGCACGAAGTTCCATCCCTAGCCAGCCAGGGAGCTCCCCACATGGCACAGCAGACCTCTCCTGACTCGCTCCCTGCACCCCTTAGCAGTGTATTTAAGTCAGTCTGCCTGTTGTCTCTGGTGAATCCTCCCACCTCCTGCATCTCTGGCCTGTACCCCAGTTCTTTTATGTATAAATAAATCTTTAAAAAAAATAAACATACTTCATGTCACTGACGTATTTACTTAAAAATGGTTAAGATGGTTAATTTTGTGTTATGTATTTCTATCACAATGAAAAAATGAACCCCCAAAAATGACAAGGGGCAAAAAAAAAGGATGCAAGAGAACCTATAATTGGATGGGAAGAGTTTGTGTGACTTTTCCCCTTATTTCTAGTTTCCCATATCTCTAAATATAAGGAACATTTTTAGTGGACCATGGCAAATCCAATAAGCCTTCATTTAATTTAAAAAACAAATTTCAAGATGAGGTTAAATACAAATACGTCTAACATACTTCTACAAGTTATTCTGGGCAATAATAATGGACTTTCCTTACTGAAGTTAAATGTTTTGTCTTGCCTGATTGCCCTGCCCATTTTACAGAGGAGGAAACTGAGGGTCCCAGAAGTCCTGGGACACTCCCCCACCCCAATCACAGAATCTGTTGGCAAGGACTGTTTTAATGAGAATGGCCATGGCAACCTTAGCTGGTTTATGTTGAGTGGGGCCAACACAGATCTCCAGGACAAGACATTCATTTTGTGCCCAGACATAAGATCCAAGACATAGACAAAGAACCCATCCATTAACTGGTATTCCAACTACCTTCTTTGACTTTTTTTCCATGAGAAAAAAAAAACAACTGATTTAAAAAAAAAAAAAAAACAAGACTTGGATTTAGTCCAAAAAAGACAATTTCTCAATGGATCCTGTAGCCAGCCAACAAATTTCAGCAAACTTTCTCCTCTGTCTGCTTCTCAGGATTAGGATCCTGAGGCCTTGAAACTCTGAATCATTAAGGACTCAGTTAGGCTCAGGAGGTAGGACACCCTGAGGTAAGAAATTTAGACTCATCTAAGTTGGAACGGTTTTTTACAATGAGGGCTATTAGTGATTTAATATCATAATTTCATTCATTTTCATCAATTAGAATATTGAGTTACCTGGCAGGCCTATTCCTCCCACATACTGATTGTTTTTTCACTTGAAATAAGGCAGCAGTGTGCTCTGGGGACTTGAGTCAAGGGCTTTAGTGAGGAAGGTGAATTTCACACCTGTTGAGGTTCTAGTCTCTCTTCACTCCAACTCCCAGACAACTTTAATTTGCCTCCATTGCCAGCTCACTGGGCTTTGCTCTCCTGGAAATGAAGAATCAGGCAGTTCACGTCCAACACGTGAGTCCTTTGCTAAATCCCCTGAAACAAAGGAAAGCAATTCTGGTACCCAACACCTGGTAATTAAAGAACAACGCCTCATTAGTAATAGAGAGAATATGGAGCAAGGAGAGATCTCAACCAGAACTCCTGCCGAGCCTAGAGAACCAGCTCGGTCAGTGGAAGAGACAAATAGATACCAGTGACTCAGTCAAGGTGAGTGCCCACTTTTAAGACATCGATCCCCAGGCCAGTCTATGACAGTCTATGAATCAACACAAACTGTGCACTGAGTTTTCAAGTTCGGTGTACGTCACTGTCGTGAGATGGATACCTCAGAAATAAGCAGCTGGAAAGAATTCATACCAAAGGTTTAAACAGGCGTAGAAAACAGGCTGCATCTCAAAGTCAACTCTGATTATGGGACACTGCACAGAATGCTGCCCTGAGATGCTTCCCAGGGAGAAACAAGAGGTCTGTGCTAAGGGTGGGGAGAGCAAGGAGGCCAGCCACTGTGCCAGGCATTTCCCAAAAAAAGAAGCTGCCGAGGCAATATTCGTTTTAGGCAAAATCAGAAGAAACAAGGCACTAGCTTTTAGCAAGCCAAGCTTCCCGCTGCAGGTCTCCAGATAATTTTCAGTTCCCTTGCTAATGTTTTGGCACCTCTGTTTCTCCTTGGAGTTCAGGACAGTTAAAGGATTTACATTTCAAAAGAAGTCAGAATGCTCTTCTGACTAAGAAAGGGATGCCTAGAAATTGGAATCCCTAATGAGCAGGAGGCTAGAAGGGAGTCTTCTTTTTCCTAAGCTTGCTTACCCCTTCCCTCCCCCATTATTAGTAAAGAACTCTGGCTCCAACCAAAAGGAAATCCCTGAATCTGAAGGGAGATCAGCGCTCCCGCTGTTTGAGCCGACCAGCCCCAACTCTGGCTTCCTTTCTCTGTTATTGTTAGGGGGAAAAGGATGTCCAGACTGCATCCCAACATCCATATATTTGATCTTCATCACCATGGAAATGGTGGCAAAAAGTGAAAAGGGGGAATTGTTAGGGGGAAAAGGATGTCCTAAAGCTAATTCCATACAGGCTTTGTGGACTCCACCCCCACCCCAGGCCAAAGCCAAAGACACTGGGAACTCCAAATCCCATCCCCACCAAAGGGAAGGTGGCTGGGACCTCAGGGTGGGGTTAAGCAGCCAGGTTGGTATAAAGCCAGACACGTGGGCTTTGGAGGGGGTCCCCCATTTTGGCTCTCCGCCAGCTCGCAGCATCCGGCCAGCTCTGAGAGTGACTTTGGGTTTCCAGGTCGGCGGATCGGGTAGGGACGCATTAAAGACTTTATTTTCCTATTTTCTCCCTGAGTTGTACATTTTCCTTATTTCCTTTTCCCTTGTAAATAAACCTTTTATTAACCTTTTATGTGTGCCTGCAGTGGAGTATTCATAAGTCCCTTTTAAGCGCGCGGGTGAGGACCCACAGCCAGGCAACCCGTTCAATATCGGGGCTGCCCTATAACAGCATGAGCACACACACAAACATCTTGCACAAAATCTGGAGCAATTGAGGGAAGACTCCCAGGATGCGCAGAAGCCTAACTATTGATGTAAGGACTGCAATAGGTCCAAAGGAGAGCTGCTATGATCTTTTTTCTGAGTTTATTGCCTTCCTCCAAGAAGCTACAACTCATTCACCTTAGCAGTCCTCTCCCTCACACTGGGCTCAAATTGCCAACCAGATGGAAGGACGAAGCAGAAATGGAAGTAGGGTGAGCACAGCGTAGCCCAGACACCAGCCTTCCAGGAGTTTTTACTTATTTCAATTTGATGTCTCCCCATAGAAAGATGCCCCTTGGAATCTTCTTCCTCAAATTCCCAAGGATTGCCATTCCAAAACAGCTGACACTGGATCTCTGGCCGCCCAATTCAGGTCTCAGAAGACTCCTACACACAGGAGTAGATCTGGGGGCTCAGAGAAGGCAGCCATGGTGGAAGTGTAACAGGGTGGCCCCCAGGAAAGGGGGAGGTTCCAGGTTTCCTGCCCCACCCAAGGGAGGGTGGAGCTGAGCAGGGAGAGAAGAAGCTGCAGAGGAGACTGAGGAAGGAAGCAGGATGGAGCCAGAAGGAGACCTGGAGGAGGCACATAGAGCCTAGAGACACGTGAAGAAACTGCACTTGCCTTTTGGTCGTGGACAGGGGGACACAGATGTGGGTGAGACCCGTGGGGAGGAGACCATGGCAGCTTTTATCTTGATTTTGATTTAGCTCTTTTCCTTCCGGGCTTGTCTGGTGGTTTCTGACCCTTTTCTGTGGGTCCCCACTGGAAGATGCTTTAGATTTGTGGCAGGCTTTGGGGCCTTGCTCTGGGCCAATCCCATTTGGATGGAGTTTTACCCATGAGGGGACGGGTAACTTTGGGTGCTTGATTTAGAAACTAGACTCTTTGCCTTTCCTGTATTGTTTCCAAATTGTATTAAAGTTCCTTCCCATTAAAGTCTCATGTTTTGTGTTGATGCGGCGGATGGCAGAACCCATTTAGAGCAGGCAGGTTTGTGGGGTCTGGGCTGCCCCTCTCCCTGCCCTGTAACAGATGAGGAGGGCTGAGGACTACAGAGACCATCTTTCTTCATCAAGAGAGAAGCTTGAACAAAAGTCAGAAGAGCTCAGCTAAGACTCTCCCCCTTCCCTGTCTGGGGTGGGATCATGCCTGGTCCAAAGGTGAGACTCAAGCACATAGCTATGAAAACTATATCCCTTGGTAGCATGAGCTCAGCAGAGGACAACACATGTCTGTTCCTGCCGCAATTGATCTCTTCATTCAGGAAACACATCCATAGGCACTGGGGGTGGCTACAATGACAAATCTTCTAAGTCCCTGGGTGACTTTTCTACCTCCAATATAGCTAGGACATTGAATAAATGATGAGTAAATGGAAGAACCCACAACCAACTCTAAAGACCATAAGCCTGTGAGAATAAAAAGCTGGTGCCCCAATCTTTCCACAAAGACAGTTGCTGTCATCAAGGCTCGCTACAGCCAAGTGGTCTCACCAAGGGATTGTGTGTTAGCTCTGAGCCAGCCCTTGTCTACTCAGCCAGAACATGGTGCCTCTCCTGGGTCCACCAACCCAGCTGGCTTACCATCCCAACAACTCCCTGAACCCCAGACCCGCCAGTGAGAGAATGCAGCATATGATGTGGGTGACTTTCAAGGGCTTTAGGTCAGCCAACTCAAGTAAAAACAATGGTTAAATTTGTATGAAAAAACTCAGCCAGTTACTTAACCTCTCTGGGTTTCTAACTGTGATTGAAGGACAAAAGCACCCCCTCATCCTTATTCTCTTACATCTGTGGAGTATGTGACTCCACAGGGCTGCCAGTCTGACGCTCAACAGAAGGCCACTTACTCACAAAGTGGCCTATATGTAGTGCATGGTGCCCCCTAAAGTTGTGCATTGGTAATTGCCTGGAGAAGGGTTGGATCTGTCCTGCCCCTTGATCTGCCTACTTGCCTAGAAAAGTACCAGAGTCAAAGTAGGAGCTCAATAAATATGCGGTGAGTGAATGAATAGAACCTTTGTAAGGACTTGAGTAAATAACTTATGTAAAGGACCTGGCTTTGAAGTAAATGGTCAACAAATGGTAGTGGTGATTATTGTTGCTGATAATGTGCTAAGCATAATAGGAAAAAGCTTTCCCATGAGTCTGGCTTTTAGAAACTCATGGGGTGCTGGTATTGAATGTTGAGGGATGTTCTTCACCAAGCCTCCAGCTCCTGATGGCCATCACTCAAGTGATCTCACCAAGGTGCTGCAGACTTTGCTTTTCTCCCCCAAGTAAACTGGCCTGTCCCCTCCCTGACCCCATCTGGTTCTGACCCTCATCTGGCTCCAAGACTGCTGCAGAACAGCAGGGCTGCCATCTGGCTGCCACAGGGACAGCAATCTCATCTTCGTGTAAAAGTTAGGACTTTCCTCTTCTGTCACCTCTTGGCTCCCTCCTTTGGCACCAGGGCCCCTATTCAGAAGCCCAGTCCTACTAAAGGCCACGGCTCCTTCTTGGAAATGGCACAGACCTGAAAACAAGGGGCCCAAACACTTCTGCCAACAGGGATATTGCATAATGTTAGCACCATGTTCCGGGTGAAGGGAACTCGGTTTCAGAGAGAACAAAATTCCTCCCCATACTCGGGAGGTTGTATGGGTGTTTAAACTGCCTCTCATTTGAAGGGAAAGATTTGGTTTTGAAAATCAGATGACCCTGGCTTCAGCCTGGATATGCTTCTCCTTCCCCACTGTTACCACACCTACAGAACAATCTCCTTTCTGAAGACAATAGTTGGCTACCAACCTTAACAGTCGGCCTTAACAATGTCAGAAAGGAACCCACCCCAGAAATATGACCTCTCTGAATGCCTGGGATTCCACGATTAGTCATTCACTTCTTTGGATTCAGCACCACCCACGCTCTGGTCACCTGGAAAACACCAATTCTCCAGGGAGGGGTAGGCATTAAATCCAAACACCTGGAGTGAATGATTTCATCAGACATTTCATTTCCTCCAAAGGAGAGTTATCTGGGTGCTTGGCCATGGCAATGAGGTGGGGGTGACAGGAATCAGAGAGGAGGAATAGCTTTGAAGTCAAGCTTTCTTGGCATCACCAGGTTTCCTAGAGCTAGGCCTATCTGCTCCCTCTGAAGGCAGCTGGCTCTGGAGCTATTGATTTTCAGGAGTTAGTCACTAAAGGATTCGAAGACGAAACACACAAACTGTTGACTCTGTATCTCACATGTAACCAATACTCAATAAATATGAGCCTCCCTTGAAGGGAAAAATAGATTTGTCTTAGGGGAGAGGGCTTTCCTGTGCCAGCCCCTCATCTTCTGGGAAAGACAGGAAAAAGAAATCAGGTTTGCACCTACTTCTTGTTAGAATATGGGTGCTCTCTGTGCAACCAACCCACTTGGCCCATGACTCCTTTTCCTCTGCTGTGGGAGAGAAAACAGGAAAGAACCAGGTATACATGTTTCAGCAACTTCTCCGTAGGGACCCAGAAGTTTCTTGGGTCCCAAGGCTGAGTGAGTCTGAAGAATCTGAAGAGGCTCTTGCCTGGGCTTGATACTGCTTCCCTTTCAGCTCCACAAATTTCCTTCCTTCTAGTTATGCTTAGCTGGTGGGAGAGGCCAGGAGATTAGGAGGCAGGAGGAGAGAGAGGTGAGTGGCTTATTTTCCCTACTCTTTCCCTTCTGGACCAGGGTGGTGACAGTCCCTATGTTCTTAACTGATGACCACAACTCTCGTGAGGCACCTCTTCCCCATGGCGCCAATCCCACTGGGATCATCACCTGGGGGAGGAAAAGACTTCTTGCTCTTGCTGATGTCTGGCTGCACTGCCATCTCCCACCCGTCAGCATCTCTTGATTTCCTGTCCACCAGGTTTGTTATAAGTGCCAAATGAGATTCCAGGTGCAGTGTCTTCACCAATACCTGCTGAAGAATAGACATCTGTGGGCAAAAGCTTCCCTTTGGGAGTTGCCATGGAACGCAGAGTCAGAATCAACCCAGAGAAGTCTAGCCATTCAGCCAATCCAGTCTCAAGACCCTTGAGCTTCCTGTCCAGAACTATTTTCTCCATCTTCAATAACATTTCATCCATATGTAGAGTGAGGACTTTAAGGAAGTTTTCTTCTCCTCTTGGATTCAGTCACTTCTCTGGACAATGGGCATTTACTTTGGAGTCTCTGTGTTGACCAAATCAAAAAGTATTCAATCGAAAATACTACACTTTCACAAAGATTGATGAAAAACACCAGAAATGGACTTATGTCCTTTCAGCTCTTTCTAAAGTTATCCAGTTCACATACTAAAGCAGAACACTGGTTTTTCTCCTAACCTGGAACTACCAATTGACAAAAAAAAAAATAAAATAAAATAAAAAAATATATGAGCTGGAAGGATCCACACAATAGAACATGGAGTGCAGCAAGCCTCCTACTTTCATATGGAAAATGGAAGCCCAGAAGTTGGAAGGCACCTGCCCAAAGTCACCCTCATGGCAGAGCCTGGAGCAAACCCTCAGGTCCCCTGCATCCAGGATCAGTAACACCTCCAATATTTCAAAGAGCTCTGATCCTACTGAATGGACTTAACCATCCCCCTTACAAGACAGTAAGTTCTATGCAGGCAGGAGCCAAGCCTCGTCTACTATTTTACCCCCTAATCTCTGCTTCTGTGAATGGAACACTAATTCATTCTTGAATGAATGGATAATCTGTCCGTTCTTTCAGACACCAGACATTTTAAAACATACTCATTTCCACCAGCCCTCATCTGTCAGCATCAATTAGGGAAACACAAGTCCTTACAAAAAGTCCCCATGGCTGTCTCTGTGCAAACCTCACTGTGGGGACTATCACCCCTGACTTATATACAGGAGAAATCTGGGTCAGGCGAACACCCAGAGAAGCTCTGGAAAGAAAGAAATGGAGAGAGCTCTGAAGAGTAGCTTGGTAGATGGCTTTTCATTAATACAGTCTGTTGTTCAGTGATTACTAGTTACTAATGGTTGCCACTTAGTGTTCCCTTGCCACCAGGTCCATGTTCGTGTCTACATGCATCACCTCAACAGATCCTTATAACTGTGGCACAAGTGAGGCAGTGTGTTTCCTGATATATAGGTGAGGAAATCAGGCTCAAAAAAGTTGAACGGCTCGCTGAAGATCACACCACTTCCACATCTGTGTCCATCTCACTTCACTGTGGCTGTCTTCCTGGATTCTCCTAAAATTTCTCTTAAAGACATCCCCTGCCTTCCCCTACCTCTCATCCTTCACAACCCAGCCCAAAGGTGGCCTTAGGGGAGAGGAGGAGATGTTAGCAAAGAGCAGGGTTCAAGACAATAGTCTGGTCTGCTCTAACCGAAGAGTGACTTTGAGCCAAGAGAGCAGTTGTCCTCGGTGGGGGTCAGTTTGTAAGGAATAGAACAGTCCAGCAGTCAGAATCCTTCTTTTCCAGTTTCCAGCCCCTTATCTGTAGAACATTTCCTGGCCTCATCATAACAGATGATATAAAAGGTTTTCAATTTATTATATCATTTGAGCTGCTCAGCCCTGAGGTAAGGAATGATTACTATCACCATTGTAAAATGAGGAAATATCAGATCAAGGATGTTCAATTACTTGACCGAGTTTACACAGCTAACATATGGAGGAGAAAGATTCAAACTCAAGCCTTTTGGTGACAAAGTCAATTCTAATTCCCCTGCGCTGAGAGAAATGTGAACGATATAGATCTTATGAGACCATAATGGCCTGAACATTGACCTAGATCGCTTCAATCCACAACCTCAGCCTCCACCACTAGCTTCATGAGATGACTTCATTGTTCTTTGTTAACACCAGGCAAGATGGCCGCCAAGCTCAAGACACAACTGTTGTTCTGTCCTTCTTTCTGTCAGGGGGCATTCTGAGAATGGCAGGAAGCCTTTGTTGGCAGGTTCTAGAGAGAGAGCAGAGCTCCCTTTTGACAGCAGAAAGCTGTAAGGCACAGATCTGGCCACAGCGCAGAGTTGAGGCAAACTATGCTAACTCAGGAAGCGTGCTGTGTGGAGGCCAACTGTTCATTTCTTTTTTGCTGAGGCTTCTCTGTGTTCAGCTGAACCAGATGTTTCCTATAGACAAACCTCAGATGTGGAGGAAATCTCCACAGTGGGATTTGCATGAGAATAGCAATGCCAACAGTGTGATTCTGGATGCCCAGAGGACCCAGAGGAAGAGAAAATAGAGGGAAATAGAGACAATAGTAAAGTCCATTTTACAATTTTAGTGCTTTGGTTGGTTAGGAGAAAGGGTAACTTTGGGTTCCAATTATAGCAACATCATTTTTCAGTTCTTACCTAAGTTGCCATCCTCATCTTCATGGAGCTTCTTGGCAGACTTGACATGCTAAATATGACCTTTCTTTGAGTACTTACTATATTCCTGATAACAGTACTATATATGGATGACTCTTAAGGACTCTGTGAAGTAGAAATGCTTTAATCCCTATTTTACAATGAAGACACTGTCTCAGAAAAGGTGAGCAACCTGCCTGAGGCACAGAGCCAAAAAGATCTGGGACTGGGATGAATGTCACCTAGTAGGAACAACTCTAGTTCTATGGCCTAGAACTTTCAAGGAGCCTATGGCCTCCTTGAAAGCAGACATCAGGACTTCAGTTTAGTTATTTTATTATTATAAAATATTTCAAATATACAAAAGTGTGTAATATTTAAAAATGCAGTGCTCTAACTAAGACATGTTAAAATTGAAGTCTCTGCATACCTCCCTAATATTTCCTCACCCTCCCCAAAAGGAGTCATTCATTCAACAACATTTATTGACTAAATATTCCATGCCTGCATGACTTCCCATGCTGAATTGTGTCACACACTTTTCTGAATTGGAGGTTCATAATTTCCATATCTGTTTTATATTTTCACCAAATAAAGCAAGTATCCATTGGCAGTATCTGATATTTGCTGCATAGTTTGAAACATAAAAGATAAAACATTCATAAATCCTTCTGAAAGGAAGGATTATCATGACTAATAATATTTTCTTCCCTTTTGAAAGAGGGAAAGAGATAGAAATAGAGAAACAAAGAGACACAGAGAGAAGAGACACTATCCTATCACTATATAAGACATAGTAGTAGTACTAACTTAATTGAGTTGAATTGCCAACTTTTCATCTTCTCTAGAACAATCTCATTTCAAATGGGCTTCTTAAGAACTTGGTGGAGCAATGGGTGTTAAAGAAGATATTGAAACTTACTCTAAAGAAAACCCAAGCAGAGATCACTACGAAATGATAGTGATAATAATATAGCTTCACATTTGTATAGTGTGTTGCCATTGCTAAGGGGTTTTCACAAACATTACTATCTCTCAAGCTCATAATATCTCAGAGGGAAGAAATTCGAGGGATTACTCAGTCCAAAGGTTTTTCACAGCAGAACATTTTTTCCAAACAAAATCTGACATGGGAAGGTACTGGTTTAAATAAGAGTGGAGTGTTCAGAGGCAGTTCTCCAACTTGGCCTCCTGCTCCCCTCTGCTAACCTGGAGACAACTGCAGAAACCTGGGGCTGCACAGAAATATCTGACCACACACTTTATTTTACAGATAGAGAGACCAAGTTGAACAAGAAAAAAGAAAAAAAGAGAAGAGAATTTGGGTCTGTGGATTATCTACTATGTGTCTAAATGGCGTTTCTCATTTAACTATCCCAATAGAGGCGTAGAAATGTTACATCACTTGCCCAAGATCATGCACTCATAAATTCCATAAATATGTGGCAGAGTCAGGATTTAAAATCAATCTCTGCATCAGGAAACTCATCCATGGGCTATTGGGGCTTGAACTGAAGGTCTCCCTTATACTACTCAGGCCTTACCCACACATACACTCAACCCATTGCCCATTCCATATGCACACCCCCAGAGGCAGCAAGTGAGAGCCTTTGCAGACAGCTACTGGGCATATATTGAAAGCCAGCCAAGCTCTACATAATTAGGAGAAAGTTGAGCATTCAACATTAGGTAAGCAAACAGTACCTGGCCTGGCTTTACGAATGGAGAGAAGTTATGTCCTCCACCCAGAGAGAAGAAGTGTGGAACAGGCATGTCCACAGGAAAGGCCTGGAAAACCTCCAAATTCCTAAGAGGGCTGACAGAAGATAGTTCTCTTCTGAATTCAGTCAACATAGACTAGAGAAGTTAGCTGCTTCTTCAATTGCAAAAACAGCAACATAAGACTTCAAGGAGCAGGAAAAATCAAGTGCCCCCCTGGTGGCGCAGCTGTTGAGCGCTGGGTTGCAAAGCTGCCCCGGCCTCTGAGGCACCTGTTCCATCCCCAGCTGCTCCCCGGCCACCGGAGGAGGGTCCCACATGGCGCGCAGACCTCTCCTGCCGCCCGCTGCTCCCCTCAGCAGTGTACTTCGGTCCTTCTGCCTGCTCTGCTCCCCGCTCTGGCTCTGGTGAATTCTCTCACCCTCCCGCACTTCTGACTGTACCCAGTGCATGTATAAACAAACAAACAAGCAAATAAATAAATAAATAAAACATGCCTCTATAAAAAAAAAATCAAGTAAACATAACACCATTATAAGAACACAATAATTGTCTAGTAACAAATCTGAAAGGAATAGAGATTTAATTTGCCTAGCTAGGAATTCAAAGTAATTGTTTTAAGACAACATGGTGACACACAAAAAAGAATTCAATTTAAAAAAAGAACAATGAATGAACAAAATGAGAAGTTTAAGAGAGGGATGCAAATCATAAAAAAGAATCAAGCAGAGATTATGGAACTAAATCAATGAATGAAATTTTAAAAATGCAATGGAAGGCATCAATTCAGGCTTGGTCAAGTCAAAGAAAGAATCTATGAAATCAAAGACAAGTTATTTAAAAATATCCTATCAGAGAAGAATAAAGAAAAAAGAATGAAAATGAGGGAAAGAAAATCAGTGGGAATTATATAATAATAAGAGAATTCATTAAGAGGATAGAAAAATTGTAAATATATATATAGTAAATATAAAAATTGTAAATATAAATATATATATTTAAAATATATATAGTAAATATAAAAATTACAATATATATATTGTAAATATAAAAATTGTAAATATATATATAAATATATATATATACATATATATATGTAAATATATATATATTTATACCCAACACCAGTTTCAACATAAGCAAATTCCAACAGACTAAAAGGCAAAATAGGCAACACAACAATAGTAGAGAACTTCAGTACCCACTTTTAACAATGAATAAATCATCCAGGCAAAAATCATCAATGAAATACCAAACTTGAACTACACTTTAGACCAAATTAACCCAACAGACATATGGAACATTCCACCCAACAATAGCAGAGTACATATTTTTCTCAAGTGCACACAGATTATTCCCCAGAATATGTCAAATGTTAAGTCATAAAACAAGTGTTAATATATTTAAAAAGATTGAAATCACACAAGTATTTTTTCCAACCACATAGTATGAAATTGAAATCAATAATAAGAGGAAAACTGAGAAATTCACAAGTATTTAAAAAATTTTAAATATACTCCTGAAGAGCTAATGTGTCAAAGAGGAAATCAAATAATATCTTGAAACAAATGAAAGTTAAAACACAATATATCAAAACCTATAGTAGTTCTAAAAGGGTCTTTTGTGGCAGTAAATGTCTATAATAAGGAAAAAGAAAGATTTCAAATAAACAACCTAACTTTACACCTTAAGGAGCTAGAAAAAGATTAAGCTAAGCACAAAGTTAGCATAAGGAAAGAAAGAAATATCACTTCAGAAATAAATGATATCAACTAGGAAAACAATCAAAGAGATCAACAAAACTAAGAGCTGATTTTTTGGAAAGATAAACAAAATTGACAAAGCTTTAGCTAGACTAAGGAAAAAAGAGAGACTAGGCAAATAAATGAAATTAAAAAATGTGGGCCTCCCCTGGTGGCGCAGTGGTTGAGCGCTGGGCTGCGAAGCTGCCCGCAGCCTCTGCAGCGCCAGTTCAATCCCGGGCGGCCACCAGGTGAGGGTCCCACATGGCGTGACAGACCTTTCCTGCCGCGCCCACTGTTCCCCTCAGCATTGTTTTTCGTCAGTTTGTCTGTTCTGTTCCCCGCCCTAGCTCTGGTGAATTCTCTCACCCTCCCACGCTTCTGACTGTACCAGTGCTTGTATAAATAAATAAATAAATCTTTAAAATAAATAAATAAATAAATAATGTTACAACTGAAATTGTTACACAGAAATTGAAAGGATCAGGAGAGACTAAGGGCTATTACATGCCAACAGACTGAATAATCTAGAAGAAATGGACAATTTCCTAGCAATGTATTATCCACTAAAACTGAATAGTGAAGAAATGGAAAATCTGAACATACCGATAATGAATACAAGTATTAAATCAGGATTAAATCCCAAAACACAAAAGTCCAGGTCCTGATGGTAACTGGTGAAGTCTACCAAACATTTAAAGAATGAATACCACTCTTTCTCAAACTCTTCCAAAAAACTAAAAAGGAGAAAATACTTCTAAACCCATTTTATGAGTCCAGCATTACCCTAATGCCAAAGCCAGACAAGGATACTCCAAGAAAAGAATATTATGGTCTCATATCCCTGGTGAACATAGATGCAGAACTCTTCAACAAAACACTAGCTAATAGATTCCAGTAGCACATTAAATGAGTCATACACGTTTGTCAAGTTGAACTTATACCTGGGATACAAGGATAAGTCAACATATGTACATCAATAAATGTGCTACACCACACTCACAAAATGAAGGATAAACATGGTTATCTCAAAAGAGGAAGCAAAATCATTTAACAAAATTCAACATCCTTTTATGGTAAGAACAACAAATTATGTATTAAGGAATGTGCCTCAACAAAATTAAGTCCACATATGACAAATCCACAATTAACATCATACTTGGTGGCGAAAAGCTGAATGTTTTTCTTCTAAGATCAGGAACAAGATGAGGATTCCTACTCTTGCCACTTCTATTTACTTGAAGTCCTGACCAGAGCAATTAGGTGAAGAAAGAAATAATAGGTGTCTCATTAGAAAGGAAATGGAATTATCTGTTTGCAGATGGAATATATGTATGTATATACACACACATATATACTATATATATATATAGTGTGTGTGTGTGTTTGTGTTTATAATCTCCAATATATTAGGAAGCCCTACCAGTCAATAACAACAACAACAAAAAAAGTCCCATTTAAAAATGCACAAGGGATCTAAATAGATATTTTTCTAAGAAAGATGTACAAATGGTCAACAGGTACATGAAAGGAATTAATCCTCACCAATTATAAAGGAAATGATCAAGGCCAAAATGAGATATCACCTAATACTTGTTTGAATGACCATCTTCAAAATGAGGGGAAAAAAATAACAAGTGTTGGCAAGAATGTGGGGAGCAGGGAACACACACTGTAGGTAAATTGGCACAGACATTATGGAAAGCAGCTTGGAGGGCTCAAAAAATCAAAATGGGAAGTAGCTCATGACCCAGCAATCCCACTTCTGGGTATATATCCAAAGGAAACAAAATCAGTCTCTTGAAGAAATATCTGCACTCCCGTGTTTATTGTAGCATTATTCATAACAGCCAAGATACAGAAACAACCTCAGTGTCCATTGATAAAGAAGATGATAGATAGATAGATAGATAGATAGATAGATAGAATAGATGATAGATAATTAAGTCAAGAGAAAGAAGGAAAACCTCCCACTTGTAACAGCATTATGCTAAGTAAAATTGGCTAGACAGAGAAACACAAATACTGTTTGTATGATCTTGCTTATATGTAGAATTTTAAAAAGTCAGATCATAGGAAGAGAGAGTTGAAGGTGGATTCTAGGGGCTGAGGGTAAGAAAGATGGGGAAAGACAGCTCGGAATACACAAGCTTTTAGTTATGAGATGAGTAAGGCCCGGGGATCTAGTATACAGCATAGTGACTATAAGTAATAATACTGTGCTGTGTACTTGATATTTGTAAAGAGACTAGAACATAAGAATTCTCACTACAGCAAAAAACACACACCCACACACAATGAAAAAGACTCTACGTGTGGTAATGAATATGTCAATTAACAGGATTGCAGTATTCATTCTACAAAGTATACATATGTCAAAGCATCATGTTGCACACTTTTAACTTATACAACTTTGTCAATTATACCTCAATAAAGTTGGGGGAATAAAATAAGTTGAGATCCAGATTAACATCCCTTCCAGAGCCTTGGTGAAGAAGTGTCACCTCCCTGCTCTGTCAGGGTCACCTGCGTAGATAGAGGACTGTGTGTGGAACTGGTTTGTCAGAGCGTCTGCCACATGCTGACAGCATTCAAGATTGTGAAAGACATGCTTGAAATGAAATCTAATGATCCCTATTTGCTTTTATGACATGGATAAAAATCTACAGTCCTCATAAAGAGCAGCCATTGTCAACCAAAAGCCTGTTAAGTACCTGAGGATTTTATTCCAGAGCTAACAACCTGAGCTCCTCACATGTCCCCACTAATGATGCCCCCGCGTGACCTGGAGTCTCTACCTTAAACATCTTGTGCCTCATTTTCTCGGTCTGTAAAAGGGAGATAATGACACCAGCCGCTGGATGATGTTGGCAACGTGCTTGGAGATCCCCAGATCAAAGGGGTTCAGCCTGGACCAAACACGATGATGATGGTGCTTACCCTCATCAGTGTTGTTATTATTATTGTTGTTGTTGGGGGTGGTCATGTTGCAGCCCAGGAAGTAGGCATGACTCCTCTGATTCAGTACCAGGGAAGAATGAGGAGACACTTCTGTGTCGCAGAAACCATTGACAGATCGCCCCGTCCTTCTGTAACCAGAAGTCTGGAGCTCTGGCTGCCTGACAGCCACCAAATGCCAATAAAGCTGAGATGGGAACTGAATGTTGAAGGTGTGCTTTAATCAGATAGTCGGCAATCTGGAAGCCAGGGGTTTAACACCCTAAGGAAACCACCTTCACATTTCATTTCCAGCTGGCTTTTAAAAATCTATTTATTTTCTTACATCTTTGTTCATTTTTTGGACAGTGTTTGATTTGTCCCATCAGGTTTAGAGTCCTTAGTTCTCCCACCACCAGAGCACCCGTAATCCATCACCACAGTCCCTTGTGCTCTCCCTCCCCTGTTTTGACCCTCCCCTGCTGTGTGCCTCAGTTCTACAGTCAACTCTCAAGTGTTGTCTTTTTCTTGACCCTTTTTATAGTGAGTTAAACAAAGACAGTTGTTCAGCAGTAAGCAGGCCTTGACTGCTGCCAGCAGCTCGTGATGTCCAGCCCCCAGCACTACTTATTGCCCTCCTGGACATCTGGACATTGGCGTGTCCCAGTGTGCCAAGTCCAGTCTTCTGATAGTGCTAGCTCCCAGCTCTCCTTCAACGTGTCCTCAAGTTGGAAAATTAACTCAGAGTAGACAGGCCATGAACAATGTGTGTGTACAGATGTCTTACTTTACCAAGCATAGCGTGCTACCCAATTCCCCCTTCTTAGCCCCAATCTCATCAACGTCACAGGAGAGCACATTCCTAGGCTCCCCATGTGGTGTGAGGCCTCTTCCTCCCTCAGAGGAGGAACATGCCTATAGTATCTCCAAGGTACGCTAATACTTTCTACCTGAGATCCCTGTCCTGGCCAATGTGGAATTATTCATCTAGCTATTTTCAAGTAAACTAAGTAAAAATGAGTGTTTCTAATCACCATTTCAGCTGTGTATGTGTGTGTGTGTGTGTGTGTGTTATACCACATATAGCATAAGAAGGAAGTTACTTCACTGCCCATATCTGTGTTGGTCCCATGCTGGTGTCTGGCTTCAAATGTAACTCATCTCATCTGATCCTGACTTATATCCCATGCTGGCAAATTCTCTGAGATGCAACCATGTCCTCATTAGATACCTGGAAACCCAACCCACCTTCCATCCTCTGCCATGAGGTCTGCACACATTCAGGCAAGAGGCACTTGTGGCCCTCTCAGCTCTCATTTCTCTCTCTTGTCTTCCCTCTCCTTGCATGTTCTGCATCTTCCCCTCTCCTTCCCTTCCCTCCTTCTCCTTTTAGCTCCTTCTCGTCCTCCTCTGTTCACTAGCTTGGATCCATAGGAACATTCAGATGTTTGACCTTCAGCATTCTGAGGTCCTGGAAAGACTGGAAGTCTCTACCTACACCATTCTCCCCATTAGATATAATCCACCATTTCAATTCTTTGCAACCCTTTTATGAAAACTAGAGAACTTACCTGAAGCTTGATGGCTTCCAGACTGCACACTGAGAAACTTGACACGGGTCCTTGTGACTTCAAGGCAGATGCACCATGCCCTCTAGCCTGGCCAAGGTTAATCTGTTGGGGATGGGTGGGAGGGGAACAGAAGCACAAGGTAGGGTCACTCAGACTCATGTCTAACCATCTTGCTTCATCTCTACCTCTCTTCTTCACCAAGATTCAGAGGTCAGTTTGAGATCAGACTGGTTATACCAACCTCCTGAATCCTCCATCTGAACCTTCAATGCTTAAAAGTAAATACGTGTCACCATAGTTTGAAAATTCCACCATGTCTTGAATGGAATAAGGTCCTCAGGATAGGAGGAAGTGGTATGGATCATGTCACAACATGGGCATGAATTCATCACCTGTGACAAGTTAACACTAGAGGACAAAAAAAAGGAGAGAGGATGCTGGAGGTGGACCCCATGAGGGCAATATGAATGAGGAAACTCTGGAAGGGAATGAGAGCCAAGAATATCAGTAGGACTAGAAGCAGGATGGGAAGGATATTTAGAAGTCTGTATCAAAATCTCTTTTAAAAAATATGCATCCCCTAGAGCCCAGCAATTCTACTTCTATAGGGTTATCTTAAGATAGCCAGATGTTCATGCAGAATTGTTTACAATGGGAAAAACTGGAAACAATCTACATGTTCAACAATAGGGAAAAAATATGCAAATAACTTTGCTTTTGCAATGGATTATTATGTAACTATTAAAAATGATGACCAAAGCTATACTTACTGGAGTAGAAAGATATTAAGATATGTGGTAAAGTGAAAATGCTGGTTAATAAGTAAAATGTACAGCAAAACAGTATTTTTATTATATTATTTATAAAGTATATAAAAATTAGCAGTAGTAAAAAAAAAAAAATTAGCAGTAGTTACTATGGTATAAGATGTTCTGTTTTACTTATTAATATTTTATAAATTTTCTACAAAGGACAAGTATTACTTTTTTATTTTATTTTATGTATTTTTTACATCATTTTTCATTTTTGCACAATGTATGCATTTTCATCTTGGTTATAGTCCCCATACAATTCCCCCCTCCTTATTTTGACCATAAGCCCTCCTGTCCTCCCCACCCTGTAGCATGTCTCTGGTTTATAGTTGCTTGTTGATTTTAATTTTTACTTTATTATAATTAGTCTTTTTCCTGGTCCCTTATTTCAGTTTTCTAGATTCCTGCTATGAGTGAGACCATCTGGTATTTTTCTTTTCATTTCTGGCTTGTTTTGCTGAGCATGATCCCTTCCAGCTCCATCCATGTTGCTGCAAATTGCATGAGTTTATCTTTTTTGATTGCTGAGTAATATTCCATGGTGTAAAAAACTACTCTAAAAAAAGATTTTGGTTGTGTTCAGAAGAAACTCTGTATGGTTTGGAGGAAAATAGGCAAAACAGAAAACTCCCAATTCTAGAAGCTTCACAAGGTCAGTGGACTGATTTCAAAGGACAGCAGCGTGTCCCTGCCCTTCTCAAAGGGATAGTCTATCAATCAGCTCTCTTCACTGCAAAGAGCCCACTGTGGCAAGTTCCAGGAGAGAGAGAATTTATTAAAAGATGTTAGGGCTCCTGGGAAGATGGAATAAACATATTTCTCCCCTTTCCTCCCACTAACGACAACTAAAAGTCAGAGACAGTGTATGAAGCAATGAAGCAATGAAGCAATCACAAGAAAAGGTTTAAAGGTGGAGAGAAAAAAGCAAACTGGCTGTGGACTTGGGATCCAAAGAATGACAGGGAGGTGAGTTTACTGGATTTTTTCCCTTGCCCATATATCCCAGAGTGGGAGCTGGAGAAGCCTGTAACCCAGAAATTCAAATGAGCACAGACATAAAAAGCCCCAATAAAAGCCTCCTCTCTCAAGCCAAGAATCAGGAAAGGGAAAGGGTAGCAAAACAGAACCTTTAAAATAATAACCCCACCAAACAGCACCAAAAAAAAAAAAAAAAAATGTGCCTACCTTCACTCAGGCCAGCAAAGGCAAAAGAAGGAAGAAGAGCCCCCCCTGGGCAGGCTGTATCGAGGACCTCAAGCCCCTTTATGGTGTGGTATCAGAAAAGGCAAAGTAGGGAGCTGATACCTTCTTCCTCAGGTAATGAGTACCTGCTCCACCATGCTATCAGTGGAACCTTCTTGGGGAGCCTGGACTTCTACCTCCTCCCTGCAGTATTGTGCCCTGCCTGCCCTCTGCCTGCTGGAGTGGTATCGGAGGAGGCCACTTCCCTGACTAGAGAATCAGGACTTGACTACCAGCCAGAGTTCAAGAGATCACCTCCCTTTTACTATAGATCAGTGATGGAGGCATGGCAAGCAGTAGCAAGGCGTTCTTGCCTCTCCCAGGCAGGTGATATCAGTGAGGTCTACTGGCACATCAGAATTCCCACCTGCACTCTAATATTGAGGAGCCCCTCCCCCACTCAGGAGTCAACAGAAGTCAAGTGGGGCACCTGATTTCTACCCCGACCTGGCAGTAACAGGGCAGCACCTCCTCTTGCCCTTGTCAGAGCAATGTCCGAAGAGTCAGCTAAAACAGAAGGTGTAAATAATATCCTGAGTATCATAACTCCATAACCAAAAGTCAAGTTCCAATAGAAAACAACTCGTTAGCCCAAGTACGAAGAAAATTTCAACTTGAATGTAAAAGTGATGACGAATACCAAAATGACAGAAATATGAAGATTATCTGACAAGGATTTTTAAGCATCTCTCAAATAAATGCTCCAAAATGCAATTATGAACATGCTGAAACAAGTGAAAGGGGAAAAAAAATCATCAAAGAAATAGGATGTCTAAGTAAATAAATGAAACATATAAAAGAGAACCAAATGGAATTTTAGAACTTAAATATATAATAGCTGAAATAAAAAGCTCAGTAGATAGGCCCAAGAGTGGAGTGGAAGGAACAAAGGAAAGAATCAGTGGAGTTGAAGATAACCCAGCCTGAAAACAGAAAGAAAATAGTCTGGAATGAAAAACTCAGCAGAGCTTCAGGAACCTGTGGGACATATGATCTAACTCATGTCACAAGAGTCTCAGGACAGGAAGACAATAGCAGGATTCAAAATGCATTCAAAGTAGAATGGCTGAAAACTTCCCAAATTTTGGAAAAGACAAACCTCAATTTCAAGAAGCAGAGCGGCAAGCCCCAAACAAGATAAATCCAAAGAAATTCATTCCAAGACACATCATAGCCAAACTTCTGAGAACGAAAGACAAATAAAAAAATCTCTAAAGCAGCTGAAGAGTAACAAGACCTTGTTCATAAAAGAAAAACAATTTAAATTTAGTGAATTTCTCATCAGGAACTGTGGCGGTCAGAAGGGAGTGGCACAGTATTACTCAAGTGCTGAAAGACAAGGAGTCACTTCAGAATCCAGTAGAAATCGCCTTCAGGAATGAAGGAGAAAAAAGACGTTCTCAGATGAGGGAAGCGAAGAGAATCTGTCACAAGCAGACCTACCCTAAAATAATGTCTAAAAGAAGTTCTCTACACAGAAAGAGAATGAGAGGGAAAAAGGAATCTTGAGACATCAGAAGGAAGAAATAATATGATAGGAGTAAAATTTTAGGTAAATAAAAGTCTTTAGTTTTCTAAATTATATTTGATGGTTGAAGCAGAAACTATAACATTGTCTCCTGTGGTACTAAAGGTATTTGGAGGAAATATTTAAGGCAATTGTGCTATAAATGGGGCACTTCAAGGGAGCTAAGTTTCTACATTTCACTTGAGCTGGTAAATATCACCAGTCAACTGTCATAAGTTAAGTATAGATAATAGTTATGTATACATAATAGTTATGAACAGATAAGTTATGTAAAGATAACTAGAGCAACCACTAAAAGAACTATTAAAGAGAAACAATCAAAACCTGAGAAATAAAAATTCAATTCTTATAGAAAATTTAAGAAACCCTTAGGAAAGCAGATAAATGAGAAGAGAGAAACAAAACAAAGAATAATCAGAAAAGAAAAAATGAAAAATGGCATACTTAAGGGCTATCATGCCAATAATTATGTTAAATGCAAAGTGTCCAAATACAGAGATTAATCACAGAGATTAAAAAAAGAGAGATTTTTCAGAGTGAATGTAAAAACAGGTCACCATTATATGCTGCCTCACTCCTAATAAAATTATATAAGTAGAATGAAGTAAAAAAAAAAAAAAAAAAGATGGAAGAAGATATGGCATGCAAACTTTTACCAAAAGAAAGTAGGGAGTAAAATAAGTCTGAAAGTAAAAGAGAGGTAAAAAAAAGGATGGTTTCACTTATCTGTGTAATATAAATAACAACAGAAAAAATACTGGCAAAATATAGCAAAATCCATTCTGAGAGCGAGTGAAAAATATATTGATTACCAGAGGGAAGAGTTGAGGGAAGAGGGGATGAGGTAGGAACGGAAGGAGGCATTAGCATGGGAAGTTTAATGGAGGGTAAGTGAAGTATGTACACATAAGAAGAAGCATAAATGTAACCCCAAAGTTATAGAGACATGTACACAACAAATTAATTTAAAAATCCAAAAGAAAAAAAAACTATAGAAAATTATCTCTCCATTAACTGGGTAATTGGCAATTGACAACCCTTTAAGAATTCAAATTTATCGGGCCTCCCCGGTGGCGCAGTGGTTGAGCGCTGGGTTGCGAAGCTGCCCACAGCCTCTGCAGCGCCGGTTCGATCCCCGGCTGCTCCCCGGCCACCAGAGGAGGGTCCCACATGGCGCGCAGACCTCTCCTGCCGCCCACTGCTCCCCTCAGCAGTGTACTTCGGTCCTTCTGCCTGCTCTGCTCCCCGCTCTGGCTCTGGTGAATTCTGTCACCCTCCCGCGCTTCTGACTGTACCCAGTGCTTGTATAAATAAATAAATAAATCTTTTAAAAAAAAAGAATTCAAATTTATCATTTGAATAAAAAATTCCTATTTTAGGAGGGAAAAAAACAGAAAGAAGACTGGTGGCAATAGTAACATCTGAATAATTTCAAGCAAAGAAAATTAGCAGAGACACTGAAAGACATTACCTAATGGTTTTAGAAGGGTCAATCCTCAAGAAAATCATAGTGGTCGTGAACAAGTATGCACCAAATAATGGGGCTGCAAAATACATGAAGTAAAATACCAATAGCACTGGAAAGAAGAGTTAGAAAAATCTACCATGAGAGAGAGAGAGATACAGACAGATAGATAGAAACTTCAACACTCCTCTCTCAACAATTGATAGAACAACTCAACAGGATATCAACAAGAATAGAGAAGAACTTAACAACACCATCAACTAGTGGAAAATGATCAACCTTTACAGTCCACTCCACATCCAGCAACAGCAGAATATATGTTCTTTTCGAGCATCCACAGAACACATACAAAGAGGACCATGTCCTGGTACATTCCACAAGCTGCACCAAATGTATAGGCTATTTATCAGATAGCTCACAAATCTCCTGGAAGGTCAGATGCAGAAGTTCTGGCACCAAGAACAAGAGTAGCACTCAAGCCCCACTCTGCCTGCAGCGACGCCCCTGCCATTAGCACCAGCAACAGACCTCAGCTTGACTGTGCCAAACTGACTCTCCCAGAACCCTGAAAATTGTTCCCTCCCAGTGCCACCTTCCCCCCATTACCCCCTTCAGGATCAAAGACTGGGGGATGTATCCATGAATGAGTCTAAGTCCTAGCTCCCCACTCTGCTGCAAAGGGGTATGGAGAAAGCAGTCATCTAGCAACTCCACTGGGGAATCAAGACTCAGAAGGCAAAAACAAAGCTAAGAAAGCTAGCCCCAAAAGTTAGATGCTGCAAACGTGGGAAATGCCCAATCCAGAATGAATGGCCTCCAGAGACCTACACCCCAACTTTGCTCCTGACCTAGGGCCTGGGCCCCCAAGCATGTGCAGCAGGAAGACCTGGGCTCTCTCCTGAGGAACTTGGCTGCTTTTTCAGCCTCCTCTGCACACCTCCCCAGTCCTGGACTCATTTCTCACACATGAGAACCTTGGGTAGAATAAGTCACCAGTTAAAATGAACTCATTGCAAGTGCCGCATTATCTCACCCTCCAATCTTGCTTGAGTGAATTCTTATCTTCAGGTTGGGGTTGTTTTTCACTAGAAATGAATCAAACTCGGGCATAGGACCAGCTACCTGTCAGGAGGAGCAAGTAAGGGCGGGACATGTACACGTACATGCACATTCACACATGACAGAGCAGCTCTATGAGGCCTAAGGAGAAAGACAAGGGATTTACTGACACTCTGCTCCCAGACAAGCTGTACCAGAGCCCCCTGGCCCCAGATTTAAGAAATTACAGGTGCACATTGTGGCCAGGGTGAAAATGGCAACTGCAGGAAGAACTCCTGGAACCCTGGTCATCCAGGTTCCCACCCATCCCTGCGCCGCTTTGGATGCCGGGTAAGGAGAGAAGTGGAAAATTGCCTGAAAAGTGCTCATTTGGTGTCAGGCTGACCTAGGCTTAAGTCCCAGCTCTGCCACTTCTTACTGTGTGTGTGTGTTTGAGCAAGTTAATCTTTCCACACTCCGTTCGTTCAGCCATTAAAAAGGGATCATTAAGACCTTCCCCTCAAAATTGTTTAAGAGGATTAAAATGAGATGATGTTTTAAAGTGTTGGGCACATAGTAAGTGTCCAATAAATCATTTGCCCAGATTGTGACTGAGGCAGTTTTGTTGTTGTTCTTAAGAAGAGAATGTGAAGGACAGGAGGAGTGTGCCTCTGGGGGGTGGGCAGTGAAGGGGCTCGATTAAACCTTTAGGAGAAGCCAGGGTCTCCTTCCCAGAAACCAATGACCCCGTGCATGGTCATGAATAGGATACAGCACCAAGCACCAGGTGGAAAGCTGCTCCCACCATGGCTGAGCTGTCTGGGGCCAGAACTGGGCTGGTGGCCCTGGTTGGTCAGAGACACACAGGATTTTCCAGCCACCCGAGATGGGATGTAGGTTTGGCTCCTGGATGCAGGTCTAGAGACACACAGGTGGCCGGCAGGGGAGGGTGTGGCCTGAGAACACAGTGAGAAAGAACAGGAGACCCACCTCCTGCAAAAGGGAGTTCCCCCCTCATTAAAGGCAGGCAGGGAGGACTTGGTAGTCCTGAGGGCCCAGCTCAGTGAGCAAATCAGGGCCAAGTTAAACAAAGACCTCATCTGTGGAAACCTACAGGCAGGAAGGAGTAAGAGCCCTCTCAAATTCACTCTGAAATTTCACACACTGGCAACTATTTTTGCTTAACATGCAGCAAAAGGAAAGCCACGCACCGGTAAACGGTCCCCGTGGAACACCTCCTGTGGTACCTGCCAATCGGAAGCTACGTCGGGAGACACAAAGATCACAACATCTGCTTCCAGTTGTGCCAAGTGGCTTCTAGGTCAGACTGCAGGGTTTCACTTCCAGCAACACAGCAACTTGCAGCGTGAACTTAGGCAAACTGCTAAACTGATCCATGCCAGTTTCCCATCTTCAAAAATAGAGAGAGCAATAATCTCAACCCTATGGACTTGTTGTGAGGATTGAGCGAGAAAATGTCTGTTGAGCTCTTCTGCCAGTGCTAGAACATACTGAGCACTTGGGGGAACACAGGGTTTAATTAATGTTATTGTTGTTGTTAATATTGCTGTCACTGCCTCTCTCCTCCCAATGTGGCTGACAAGGGTGCTTAGAAAGCACCCTTTCTGATTGTCACAGGAACTAGGAAATAGGGGCAAAGCTGAAAGGCAGTGACAGAGCGAAATGAAAACATGCAGGTGACCTAAATTTCAAGGTCAGCAGGATGCATTCAGTAAGTCCACACAAGTACGAAAGGGACAGATCTTGATTCAATCTGAGGTCAACACTTTCTCTGTGGCACTAGGCAAGCTGCTTAACTTTTCCGAGCTTTGGAATCCTCATCCCCCAAATAGAGATTAAAAATTCATGATACCTCCCTTGCAGATGTATTTCTATGTATTGAATAACACACACGCCACATTATTTACAACAGCCAGGAACTGGAAACAAATTAAGTGTCCAATGACTGACAAATAGACAAAGAAGTGACATATATACACATACACAATGGAACATTGTGGAACATTATTCAGCTATAAAAAAGATGAAATTCTGCCATTTGCAACAACATGGATGGACTTAGGGAGTATTATGTTCGGCGAAATAAGGTGGAGAAAGACAAACACTGTATGATTTCACTCATATGTGGTTTATAGAGAAAATATACAAATAGATGAACTAAATAAAATAAAAACCTAAATAGGGGACCAGGAAAGAGACTAATTATAATAAAGTAAAAATCAAAATCAACAAGCAGCTATAAACCAGAGACACATTATAGCAGTGGGGTCAGGGGAGGGAGTAGGATCAAAACAAGGCGGGTGGGAATTGTATGGGGACTATAACCAAGATGAAAATGCATGCATTGTGCAAAAATGAAAATGATGTAAAAAATACATAAAATAAAAAAAAAATAAATGTTTAAGCCATGAGACCAATTTGTGGTTACCAAAGGGAAGGGTGTGGGGAGATGGCTAAGAGGGGACAGTGATAACCATCTGGTGAAGGATAGAATTGGACTTTCGGAGGTGAACTTAATATAGTGTGGACAAGTGTTGATTTTCGAAGACGCACACCTGAAGCCTATTTAGTGTCATACTGTCAACGACTTCACTAAACTAAATAAATAAAACACACAAAAGAGGTTTTGCACAGTGCCTAGCTCATAGTTGATCCCCAGCAAAGTTAATTTTTTCTCCTGTTCTTAGTATGAAACTGCTATTCCTGGCGGGGATAGCAACCTCTAAAATAACATCATGGTTTGGAATACAACCTTTAAAATAATAAGTCTTCTCCCATTCCCCATGCCATCTTTTCTCACCTCTAATCTGAATTCTAAGAAACAGCTCCTCAAATAGCTAACAGCTAACACTCCTCACCTCACACTGTGGGGGGGCCTGAGTTCAAGTCCAGCTCCTTCCAAGTCTGTGATGTTGGACGTGTTTCATTGCTTCTCGGGGCTTAAGTACCTCAGTTATAGACTAGGGGTAATTATCTACAACAGATTGTCTGTTGCTTTAGTTCTGTGGGATCATTTGCATATCATATACAAAAGAGGCCTAGCTTAGCCCTCGCTACAGAAGGGAGCCCCACACTTTGCAAGCTCAGAGAGGTTATGGCACTAAGCCAAAGTCACACAGCTATCCTTCCCTGCTTAAAAACAGGCCCGACTCAGGCTTTTGTTCAGCCACAGAGACAACAGGACCTGGCTGTCCTTTGTGGAGAGCAGCTCTAGGAGACCCCAACTCACCCGCAGATCTGCCCCTGCCTGTGTCAGAGCAGCGCCTGGTTCTCGGGGAACTGCACACGCAATGTGCATTGGTGCCCATGGTTCATTTTCAGAAGCCGGGTGCATGCCAGTTTCACAAGGAGATTGCTGGCAGGCCCATGGTCTCTGTTACCAGAGACTGAATTGCAGGTGAAAGGGGCCCATTGTACGTGCTCTGAATGAAGAATACCCCATTTAGAGAAAGAATTCAACTGGTTTTTTACAGAGAAAGAAGACAGCCCTGGTGAAAAGAGAGAACAATGAAGATCATTCACCAGATTTTTACTTACCATCAAAGCCCAGTGACTAACCAGGTGAAGGGCCACCCAGCAGGAGCCAGCCAAGGCCACCACAGGAAGAAAGAACTTGGGCTGTGGGCTCAGGAGACACAGACTGTAGGCCCGGCCCCTGCCCTGTCCACCTGGGCCAGCTTAACTCTGGACACTCATGGATCAAAGGAGTGCAGTGGACCAGTTCGAGGTCCTGCCATTTAGGGTCAGTGGGAATTCTTTCACTCCCGAGACTACCTCCGCTCAGTTTGTCCTCCAAGATGGCTGACATTCAATCACCTGAAGAGTTCTTTCAAATGCCGATACCTGGGTCCCACCGCCAGGGATTCTGATTTCACTGATTTGGGGCATGACCTGGGCATTGGGAATTTCTCAAAGTTCCTCAGGTGATTTTAAGGTGCAGCTAAGATTGAGAACAAGAGAGGCCTAGGGGCAGAAACTGCTTTGAGCATGGTTATACCCAGAGCTGAGCACAGGGCCAGTGCACACTTGGTTCCCAATAAATATTTGAGGGATGAATGGGTGCATGGCTGCTCCAAGACGTGAGGGAGAAGCCACCCAGCCCCAGCCTCGCTGATGGCAGCCCTATGCTTATCACTGTCATCTGCCGGCTTTTGGCACAAGGGTTCATTTTTTTAAGGTTGTCTGCTTTAAACACACACACACACACACACACACACACAAAGAAAAAAACCACTGAACCATAAAATCTCTGAGATTCCAACTCCAAAGCACACTGATTCCAAGACCATAAATCCCTTCTTGCCCTTCCAGGCAATAACACATCTCAGATAAGTGATTTGGATGGGCCTGGCCTGCCAAGGGCCCTCCTCTCTGCCTCCATCTGCTTAAGTCAAGGACTTTGCTCAGATGGGCAGAGCCTCCTTATCTCCTGGACAGACCCCTTCCTCAGCCTGTCCCCCATTGTCAAGTGTCCCCAACATCCATTCGCTATCACTCTGCTAATTCTGAGTCAACACACCAATTCCCCAAGTTTTAACTCTCATTTTTAAGTTGGTAACTCAGTATCTCTAGCCTTGCCTGTTTATCCTGAGATCCAGACTCAACTATCCAACTGCCTACTGGGTATATCCCCACCTTGATTCCCCTTAGGCACCTCAAATTCAACCTGTCCTAGAAATGAACTCATTACCTTCCCCACCCAAACCTGCTCCTCCTCCTGCCATCCCTGTTTTGATGAACAGCGCCACATCCACCCAATTGCCCAAACCAGGAAACTCTAGGCTCATCTTTGACCTCTCCCTCTCCCTGGACCCACGCCCCATCCTGTGAGTTTTTTATCTACAACAACCATTGACTTCATCCTTCTCTTTCTAATTTCCTTGTCCTTCACAGCACTTGAAGAATATCTTTCCAAAACCCAGATCCACATGTCATGAGGAATAAAGTTGTGATTCCTTAGCAAAGTGGCCAAGATGGGGAATTCACACAATGGCACTGGCCACGTCCCATCCCCCTCTAGGTGTTCCCTGTAGCTTCCTCCCACCCTGACAGCCTCACAGTCCTGGCTGACATGAGACACTACTGGATAATAACATATTTGCCACTTACTGTGCTTCTGGCGGCTGCGACCTAGCCAGGGGCCCGAACGTCTGATCTTTCATCCTCCCTGTCTTGCTTTTCCAAATAAAATGCCCTACCCCTCTCTACATGACACCTACTTATTCTTCACAACTGAGAGCGCACCGACTTTCAAAGCTTTGCAGTGCACCCCTTACAGGCCTTGAGCAAGGGGCTTCTTAAATAGCAATAGCAAACACATGGCTGGTGTTTGCTCTTTGTAGCCATCCCTCAAAAGCTGAGCACTTTTCTAAGCCCATTTTAACCAATTTAGTTCTCACAACTGCCCAGAGAGATGGGAACTATAATTATCCTCATTTTACAAATGAGTAAACTGAGGTGTGGAAAGGTTAAGCCCAGAAGCTGGGACTTGAATTCCCTCAGACGATGCTCTTCACTGCCACCTCCAGAGAACACCTATGTGGATGCTCATTTCACCGCTGTGAGGAAACTGGTACTCTGGTTTTCAGCTGAGGACTCTGCTGGAAACAAAATCCCACACTATCCCCCAACCTGCTGCACAAAAAATAAAGCGCTAGAGACAGCAACTGGAGAGCACGTAGCCCCAACACACACCTCCATGCCCAGCATCAGTGCTGGGGAGAAAGCTGGGTTGCCCTTGAGTTCCAAAGAGAAGAGCTTAAAAAGCAACCTCCGGGTCTCCCTGGTGGTGCAAGGTGTTAAGACGCAATCTATGAAGCTACCCGCAGCCACTGCAGCATGAGTTCGATCCCCAGCCAGGGAGAAACCCACATGGTACAGCAGACCCCTCCTGACTTGACTCTGCTCCCCCCTCAGCAGTGTATTTCAGTCACTCTGCCTGTTTTGCTCCCTACTCTGGTGAATTCTCTCAACCCCCTGCACCTCTAGACTGTACCCCAGTTCTTGTGTGCATAAATAAATAAATCTTAAAAAAAAAAAAAAGGCAACGTCCTCTACCATCTTTGATTCACCATTCTGTTGGCTATTGGCAAGATGTCTTCCATGTCCAAAAGAGCTATGGGATGGTGGGGCTGTCTCCAGACCTGCAGCAGTTTCACTCTTAAAATGTCCAAGTAACATCTTAAAGAAGAGTCCCTTGTTGTTGCCAGGTGGCTAGTGCTTCTTCCATTAAAAAGATTTCAACCCTTTTTTTTAAAGCAGAGTATGTAAAATGTAATTTAACTTCTTAGTAACTCAGGGCCTTCTTTTTGAAGCTCAGTTGCTGGGCTGCTGCTTTCAGTTGTCTCCCCACAATCTAGGTGAGCCCACACTTGAGCAGCCAAGTGTGTGTTTTGTCACTTTCCGGTTCCTATTACTATCAGAAGGCCAGGTGTCATTGCTGCTTCCTGGAGTCTTATCTCTAACAACTTCTTCCCACCACTTCTAGTCTGTTCTTGTCAATCCACCATGGGCTTTCTAAAAATTAAACTTGTTATAATTGTGACTATAATTAGAAAAAATAGAAACAGAAACTTTCTCATAGTAAAATGAATACCCGCTAATATAATGACTTTTAATCTTTCTATTAAGGTCTTCTGAGGTCTTTTCTATCTTATTCATTTATTTAACATTTACCAAGCATGACTTTGTAACAAAAAAACTGGGATGACTGCTAAGGACAAAAAGGCTAGAGAAAGCTAGTGTCTGCTTTCATGCATTTGCCTGCTGAGAGAGACAAGCAAACAGAAATAATGATACCACCTTGGTATAAGCCCTGGGGCAATGGTATATACAAAGCACAAAAAAAGCACTTAGCTCTGCCTTGGGGAGTAGGCAGTCAGGGAAGACTTCCCAGAGGAGGTGGCATGTGAGCACAAACCTAAAGCATTTATTTATGAGTGGTACAACTGTCCCACCACCACCAAAGTCAAAGATAAGGAGAAAGGGCCTGCCAGCAAAATGCAGACAGGAAAGGATGAGAAAAAAAGGAGTCTGGGAACTGCAAATAGTTTAGCATAATGTGTGTTTGTGGGAAGAAACAAAAATGCCAACTGAATGAAAAAAGAAAGCTCGGCAAGTAAATTGCTCATATATTTCAAATGCTTGACGGAAAGATAATGCAAGCTTTCCAGGGCAGGTTAATAATTGACTTTATCACACCCATATATATTCAATTCAAGTCAACTTTCTGCAGTAGAAAAAAGAAATACTAACGACTATTAAGCAATCGCCATTTGCCAGACACTGCTGTGGTGTTTCACACGGATACTCTCATTTGATGATCCCAACAACCCTGTAAAATGGGGGGAAATATTACATTCAAAATGAGGAAACTGAGGCAAGGAGAGGCTTGGTTACTATCCCAAAGTCCCAGAATAAGAAAGAATAGTCTGACTATAGCCATAGAGGCCTGTGTATATTGGTTTCCTTGGAGTAGCTGATGAGGTCCAGGCCTGACAGTGTGAAGGAGAGGAGAAAAGGGAAGAGAATGGAGAAAAATAGTGCAAAGGTGTAAAGGGGGGGGGGGGGAGGGAGAGGGTGATCGAACTTGGCTGCAGCTTTATAGTGCTGAGACTTAAGCTCTTGCACCACCAGGCAGGACCTGCTTTTTCTCTTTTTGCCTAAAATTACCTCATTGGTAAGGGAAAGGGTGGGACTAAAATCCAGGTTGCCAGATTTCCTGGAATCCAAATGTTTGTTATTATCCTTCCCTTCCTACAGGGTTAATTGAGCAAGTCTAGAAGATTCACCTGAATCAGATCTTCAAGACAGGAGCAAAGAGGTTTAGAAGACATGGAAGTGTAGAACACCTTGGCCAGTCTCCTGAAAAATCCACATCTGTCTGTGGCTTATGTTCATGAAATGCAAAACGAACCCTATGTTCTTTCTCAACCTTTTCCTGAATAATCTGGACTTTCATTGAGCAAAAGGAAGAGAGCTTTCTGGGAAAGAATAAGTGTTGAACAGCTGGAAGCCAGAGGAGAAATTTTTGTAAAGAAATCTCACAATACTCAGTCAGTGAATCTTCAGGACTTGTGCAAGTACCATTTAGGAGATATTTTGAATAACATCTTTGCTTACAGTAATACTTCTGCAGCTTGGTATGAATAAATGATATCAAAAGAATGTTGTACTATGTTATTTTTCCATCATCCCAGGGAAGATACCTACTGAGAATCCACTAAGGGGCAAGCCCTGTCCCAAGCACTAAAAAAGCTACAGAGAATAAAACCTGACATGGTTCTCTACAAGTCATGGAGGCTCCTTTCTACCAGGGGAAGTTCTACACTCTACACCATCATCAAGACAACTTACCAGAGACATACTGAATTATCTACTGAGTCTTATCTGGGGGTGCTGCAATCCCCTTCTGGGGCTTTTGAAAATGAGGGAGACATTTTTTTTTGATTTGGCAATAAGTGGAGGGTACAACCGACTTTTAGTGGGAATGTGATGGACAGTCCAGCAAAAAGAATGATCATTCTATTCAAAATACTACCAGCACCTAGGTTTGATAAAAAAAATTATAAGCAATCAATATTGACCTACTGTCAGACAAGATGTGGAATCACAGCCTGCCAGAGTTTTATATGATGCTTGCATCGATGATTGGACACAATCTAAGGGGTCAAGAGAATAAGGGGAAATCTTTGTTTACAGAATCCTACTCTATAGTCCAAATGTTGCATATCCCCAATGTTTCTCCAGCCAGAGTCAGGCAAAGGGTTCTATAGCCTGAACATAATACCTACTGGGCCAATTCTCTTCACTGCCCCCCCCAAAAAAACCCACTATTTATTGCTCACTAAACTACCACAGCCAAAAATTGGATTATGAATACTGCAATTCAATCCAGTACACAAAGAGTTAAATCCATTGCTTGTTTTTTTTTTTTTTTTTTTTTTTTGGGCAAAAATAAAAGTGCAATGTACCTCCTAATCCTGTGGTTTCATTCCTTACCAGCCAGAAAGCATTGTCTGAACCCACACACTTCTCTGTTAAGCTTCCTTTACAGCCCTTCTGTTTAAGAAATAGCAGAAACAGAAGTATTATTTTCACCCTCTACATTCCCCTAAAGTAAAGCAAAGCTCTCTTGTCTCTGACCACAGGGCTGGGAGCTGGCAAAATAAATTCTAGTAAAGAAATAAATAGTCTAGAATGCTAATCCATCATTCAGCCAAAACTGCAAAATATTTTCCCAGCATTAATCCTGATTCCCACAACAGGACTGTGGGAGCTACAACCTTTAGATGGTGGCAGGCAGGCAGTAGCAGCTAAGCGAACGAACTAAATGTTGGAAAGGGGTCCAGATGCTGCCTCAGTCATGGATATGTCTATTCCATGTGAAGTTCAGAGACTGGAAACAAATACTCTGCCCTGCTGCCCATTAGCTATTCAATACACTTCTGCTGATCTGTAAAAGCAACAACAACTAGCCATTCCTGAGTTTTATGCGCCAACACTTAACTAAATGCTAGACCTGGATCATTTTATTTAATCTTCACAGCAATGCTAAGTAATAGGACACAACGTATCCTCATGGTCCACATAAGGAAAGTGAGGTTACGAGCAGTTAAGCTACATGCCCAAGATCACACAGCTCGAAAGGGAGCGATGAAGCAGGTTTCCAATCTGGGCTCTTATCTCCAGAGTTTAACCACCCTGATCTCCCGGAGGGAAAAGGAGGTGAATTTCTGACTACCATTAACAGGAGGCCATTCCAACACGCTCCAGTGGGCAGCTTTTAGAGGTTGTCTCAGAGAAATGGGAGTTAAGTTGCTTCTGAATCCCGGAGCATCACACCTAGTACTTAAGGAGCACTGTGCCAGATATTACGCAGAAATCTCATTAACTGGGCCTCCCCGGTGGCGCAGCAGTTTGAGCGCAGCGCTGTGAAGCTGTCTGCAGCCTCTGCAGCACCAGTTCAATTCCTGGCAGGCCAGGGAGATACCCATATGGTGCAGCAGACCTCTCCTGTCTTGCCCGCTGTTCCCCTCGGCAGTGTTTTCGGTCCGTCTGCCTGTTCTGCTCCCTGCTCTGTCTCTGGTGAATTCTCTCACCCTCCCATGCCTCTGGCCTGTACCCCAGCTCTTATACAAATAAAAAAATTTTTTGAAAAAGAAATCTCATTAACTATAGCATGTATAAAGAGCTCCTGGAACTCCAAGAATGCAGAAACTAGACAGACCTGAGTAAGAGAGTAAGGAGAGGGATGGATTCCCAGAGAAGGAGGCATTTGACAACCTTGGAAGGAGACGGGGGTTTGGAGAGCAAGGAGGGTCATGGAGATGGAGGGAATAGTATATTTAAAAGCATCCTACTACAAGAAAGGAGAAATGCCTTGAAGGAAGAATTCAATCCTCCTATCAACTCATTTCTGTGGTTAAGACCCAGAGGCCAGGTCTAAACACACTCATAATAATCAGCATCGACCGCTGTCATATCTCTGGAGGGATTCTTCAGAAGGCATTCCCAGGGTGCAAGGAAGGAGCCGGGGCTGGTGGCCATGATGCCGGGAGTTTTGCTCATGCCAAGGACCCAAGGGCCAACAGTGAGTGTGCACAGGTGCTCGGATCAAAAGAGGCTACTCCTCTGCCCCTTTGAATTTGAGGATTATACAATAGAAGCGTATACATCTCTCCAGAGGTTCAGCTTTCATGGGATCCTTTAATCGCTCCAAATTGGCACTGAGTCCCAACTTATTTATTCATGTGTATTCTAGAGTTTCTCACACAGCAACTCCCCCAAAGTCCCCAGGCAAACCTGGGACTCTGCTCAAGATGAGTCACACAGGCGCTGCAAGGGGTTCCCCTGAGTTGAGCCAGTCCTGTCCTTAACAAATGATGCTGAGAACAAGTGCAGGGCGTTTATCCTTGAGTCAGGGCAGCCTGGGAAATTTCAGGGGTCAGGAAGGGAAGAAGGCGGAAATACCTGTGAGGGTGCCCACATCATCAAAGGGCTGGCATTTTGGATGTGCTCATTAATAGTAATTGATGGATAAGGCTCCTCAAGGATATTCTTAGGGAAGTAGGATTAGCTATACCCTTGTTGTTTTTTTTTTTTCTTTTACAGCAGGGAAGAGTTTACAAAGGCTAGGTTTGTAGGACTCCATGCTACCAAGAATATTGTCCATTATATTGGTCACGAGTCTTCTGATTCAGCTGAAAGAAACCCACCTGGCACTTAAAACAAAATAAGGAAGGGGGAGTCATTGACTCATCTAACTGGAACCTTTAAGGAAGCACAGGCGTGACTGGTCGAGGAGTACGAACAAGCATCAGAATTTGGACCCTGCACGTGTCAGCTCTGCCTCCCTCTATGTGTGCCTCATTCTTGAGCATCTCCAGCCCCATGATGGCCCCTCAGCATCTCCAGGCTTACCTCTTCCAGTTACAAATCCAGGTAAAGACAAATTCTTTTAACTCCAAGAAACATCTTGAGATTCAGTCTCTTCACTGCCTGGTGACCAATTTCCAAAAGCAAACGTTTCAAAAATTCATAGAGTGACCTTCCCACTGTAGCCCTGGTCTACACACCCCCACCCACCCCCAGACTCAAGGGGAGGGAACAAGACCCCAGGTCTCCATAGGAAGCTTGTCAAAGTTACATTAAGAAAAGAGTATGGAGTGGGATGGTTTGTTGAGCCATCTCTGGAAAATATGGTCCCCAGTGGTTGGTATGCACATTCAAGTTGGAGAAGCTCTGTACTATACCAATTTTAGGCTCAATACACATTTGCTACTTTGCTTTCCAAAGTTACTAATGGGTACACAACCAAAGAATTAACACATCATCTAGACTGTGCACACAGCATGTAGAAAACATAGAATATTTTCTATGTTCACTCATTTGCTCAGCCAGGAAATATCCATAGAGGGCATATTATGGGCAAAGCACATCCCAGGTGGCAGGAACAGAACAGTACCTAAGTCAACAGGATCCTGGTTTTGAGAAACATCAGTCCAGCAGGGAAGACAGTAGTAGTGAAGAAACTGATATAGTGAGTGGAAGAAAATAGAAACTAAGGGAGCTATGGAAACCTACAACAGGAAAGCCCTCGCTTAGTCTGGAGGTTAGGGAGGATCTCCCCACCCTTACGCCTTATCCCCTTTGCAGGTTTTATATTTCTTTACAGTTTTTTTCTTCACCTGACATACATTATATGTACTTATTTTTCTTCATCATGTGTCTCCCCCCAACTAGAATGCAAGCTCCATTGTTTGTTTTGTCCACTGTGGTCGCACCAGCACCTGCACAAATTGCTTGGCACATAAATAATATTTGATAAGCATTGGTTGGATGAATACAAAGTGTTCCAGGCAGAGGACTAGCATGTGCAAAGGACCTGAGTATAAGAATTAAATGAATTCCAACAAAACTGGAACATTGAGGGAGAAAAGAAACAGACTCCACTACCAATACTTTATTCCTTTATTCACTATTTGAGTGCCTACAATGTGCCAGGCACTGTTATAGGCATAAATTACATGGCTATTTTGATTAATAGAAGGAAAGAATGCCCAATAGTCCTCAATCAGTAACTAGGATCTATATAAACATGTAGTCAAAACAAATTTCTAAAGTCATAGTTATTTCTATAAGCCTATAGATGTTCAATTTATGTTCATGTCACCCAGTCTGTGTTAATTTTATAGTCTAATTTCCCCAAAAGCCTTGGAACATAACACTTCAATAGTTGAAATGGCAGCTCAAAAAGTCAACATTCCCTCAAATCTCCAGGCAGAAAAATGATAAATGAAAGTGTAACTCTATAATTTAGCGCATACTATATGTGCTTATGTAGTCTAGTTACTGAGTAATAAATCTTTGAAAGTGTCCAATTCTTTTTCAATAACTTGTACATGGACAAGTCATTTTTAGATCAGAAGGCTAACTAGAATCTATATATATATATTTATAGACATATATTTATATTTGTCTATACATGCATACACATTTCTGTTGCATATATTATTAGCAGAAAATATTCAAAGAGGATTGGCCTTGAAACTTGAGTCCCATCTGCATCTGAGTATTAGTATATACTTGGTTGAAGGGTGAAATCTGGACTAAAGCTTCTCATGATCCCTCTGGATGAGAAAAACACCACTAAGGTGGACATATCAAGAACTAAATTAAGACAAGCAAGTTGGGAAAGATGTGGCTTTGAGAGGAGGTGTAGGATAAGGGATTCATGGGCCTCTCATTTGTGAAGAAATCTTGGTTCCAGAGAGGACCTACGTCTCACCTGAGGTTATTCCCTCTGACCCAGGAGCAAGTAACATTGGGAAATATGGGAGATTCTTTTCTGCCTGCCTAGTGTTCCTCTCCTCTCCTTTTGGTAATAGCCATTCAGTTTTCCTTTGGAAAATCATCCATTCTTTGCCACAATCACGGCTCTGACTTTGCCAAGGCTGACAAGAGGTTTCCAGTCTCCTAGACCTCATGATGGGTCCAAGAAGGAACATAAGTCCAAAACAGGGCCATTCAGAATTCTCACCAGAATAGGCATGCGTTCTGAGAAAGGGAAGATCTCTCTTCCTATCAGATGAAGAACCACAAGCACAATGAACCTGGCTCTTGGGCTCTTTTATCTGACTACATGGAGGAAATCATTTTTGGGATGATGGAAGGAGGCTAAATGCAAACAGAAGTCAATGTGAGATTGGAAAGTAATGGAGAGAGGGCAAATGAGAATTACATTGATCCCAGGAATTAAGTCCACATGAGGCTCTGAGCTATAAAAACCAACACATATTTTTTTCTCTTACACGCGTTTGTGTTGGGGTTGATCACACATAGTCTTGTGGAAGCCCTGATCTAGTCATTGTCCTCAGGTGCCAGCTTTTCCCTAAGATCAAATAACTACTAGGTAAGAACATTCAAGAGGGTAGTGATGGTGTTCTGGTGGGGATCGTGTGTCTGATATAACACAGTGGATCACAGAGGACAGGAAAGACCTCCCCTGCAACTTCATATCAGGACTGACTTCTGTCTGACTTTCCCTCAGATATCTTTATCATGCTGCAATAGATATTTTGATTCTTTTTTGTCCAAAATCCTCTGTGAAGAATAAGTTTAGTACTGCCACAAATATCAAAGATTTTAGGAAGGCAGAGTCCTTGATTCTCAAATTCAATGGAGAATTCCAAGGGTCTGAATTGGGAGACTTCCAGGATCCTTAGGGATGACTGTAGAGAGGCATCTCCTTTCTCTTGAAGTACCAGGATGGTAGGTCTTCTTGGTGTTCCACACAAGCTTAATACCTAATTCTTGACATGTCCACCTTAGTGGTGATTTGTTTTTTTTTCATCCAGAGGGATCATGAGGAGTGCTAAATAAACTCTTTGCTTATATTATCTAATCCTCACATTTCTTTGATGTAAGCACTATTATAGCTTCTGTATTGGCCTGCTAGGGCTGCATTGACAAAGCACCATAAACTGGGTGAGTTACAAGCAATTTATTGTCTTACCACTCTGGAGACTGAAAGTCTCCAGAAATCAAGACATTACACTGAGTGGTTCCTTCAGAGGCTAAGAGGGAGACTCTGTCCCCATTTTTCCTTTAGTTTCCAGTAGCCCCAGGCATTCCTTGGCTGGTAGGTAGATGTCTTCTCTTTGTGTCTTCCTGTCATCTTCCCTCTGTACGTGTCTGTCTCTGTGTCTGAATTTCCCCTTTTTCTAAGGACACCAGTCATATTGGATTACAACCCACCCCACATGCTCATCTTTTATCAGCAAAGAACTTATTTCTAAATAAGATCATATTCACAGATACTGGGGAGTTAGAACTTCAACATCTTTTGGGGGGACATTCAAGCTATTATCAAGCCATTATCTCTCCACATTTTTTACCTCAGACTTAGAGGATGACAGTAATTTTCCACAGTTGCATAGGCAGTAAACAGCCTAGATGCTAAATAAGAACTGGGATCTTAACAAGTTTACCCCACTTCTGTGTTCATCCTTCTCCAGAAATTTCATCTCTCATGCTTACCTTGGGACTGATACTCCAGAGATTTGTATGCACCTTTGCATTTCTCTTCTTAAACTCCTTAAAAGCACCAGTTTAGCATATTTATTTTTCTTTTCCCAATACACATGGCAAGGGCAAAGTCAATAACTTCCAAAACACCAAAGTCAAGGGCAAAAGCAGACCACTGTTCTTCATAGACCATTTTTTAGGAACAAGATAGAACTTATATTGTCAAGTTAATTAAAACCTTTCATTGGCCCCTCTGGCTTCATTCATTCATTCTTTCAACAAATATTTAATGAGCCCCTTCTAAGACTGGAGCACAGTGCTAGGCACTAAGGAGACAGAAATAAATCAGACAGAGCCCACACCCTCTCAGAGCTTATAACCTGGTGGACAAGACAGATGAGTCAATAAATCCTTATAATACAATGTCTCCAAGTAAAGGCTGTCTTCGTGTCAGGAGTTCTTAGAAAAGTAATGAAGGCAGGCAAGCTAGAACTTGCACAACTTCTAAGAGGTTGGAGAAGGGACCCTACAAACCAGGGACCATCTTGAAATACTAAGCTACAATATAAGAGAATGCCCGCAAACACACACACACACACACACAGAGCACCACCACCCCACCTTGCTGCTACAACTGAGCAGCCAGACTGAAAGGATGGATAAGAAACTCTACCCTCACATGGGTTTCAAATTCTGGGTTTAAATATGGGCTCTAGTTAACTCATTATCGAGGCACAGTTAAGAAAACCTCTTAAACTTTAGGTCCTCATTTCTCTGTATATAAAATTGGATGATGATAATAATAACAAATTGACTGGGTTAATTTGTGGAATAAGTGAAGCAAATATGCCAAGCACATCCTGTAGCAATCAAGGCACAATAAATGAAGTTGTGTTTGGAGACTTCAGAGCTGTGTTTGAATTCCTTCTCTTCTCTAGTATCTCCCTGAGAAACTACCAGAACTCACTAAAGGTCAGTTTTCTATAAAACAGGGGCAATCATCATCCGCCTTCTAGACCTGTTTGTAATGGGCAAAGAGAAGGATAAATAAAGGATTTAGTGGGGTCCCTGACATATAAGGTTGAGTAGCTGTCTACATGGCCCTTCAGCTCTTCATAGATGAGTATCCTTGCCCTTTCTTCACCTTCTCATCTAGAAACCACTGAACTCTTTTTTAAAAGTATATTTAGATCTAAATAAAATTTACCATCTTAAAGCATTTTTAGGTGTGTATTCCAATGGCATTAAGCATATTCAACACTGTTGTGCTCATCACCACCACCCGTTTCCAGAACATTTGCGTCTTCCCAGTGGAAGCTCTGGAATGTTAAATAAAGACTCCTGGCTCCCCCTCAACCTACCACCTCTAGCCTCCACCCTACTCTGGTCTCTATGGACTTGACTACTCCAGATATGTCAGATAAGTGGGGTCATACCATGTGCCTCCCTTTGTGATTGTCTTATTTCACGTGAATGGCTTTAAGGTTCACCTTCATGTTTCATGGTTTTAGTAAGCGTCAGCATGCTACTTACGTGTCAGAATTTCACACTCTGACCATTCTTTTTTGAGCTCAAGTTCGATTGTGGTTCCTGCCTCCAAATTCAGGTCACCCTTCCCCCAAAGCAAAATAGGGAGACACACCACTGCACAAGACAGTGAGTACATACAGATGAAATGCATATGGCTTCTTCCTGATTACAAAGGGACATTGTAATCAGGACATTTGGAGACTGTTTCCAATTCTTCAGAAAGCCACATTATTATCACCCATTGCTCCTTCAAGGAGGGATGAATTTTATGCAGGAAATGACTTTGTTGAGCTTTGTCTCCCATAGGGTGGGGCAGGGATGAAGCAACAGGCAGCCTCTAACCAATGTTTACTCCAAACAACAGTATTGCTTAGCCATAAATCTGCATTCACCGAGTCACCTATCTCTGAATCCATAGTCTAAAATACCCTCTTGCTCTTTTCAGCAGTCATAAATCTTTCCTCAATCTTATTCATTCAAAAAAAAAAAATGTGGGTTCAGAAGTTGCCATCTCATGTTAATAACATGGCCTAGCCTGCCCCCGACCCCCACCCTAGAGGCTCCTGCCACTCAGACTCCCCGGCAGGGCTCTGGAAAGCTCACTTGACTCTGGGTGGCGAGGAGCCCTACCCCACCCTGGCCCCAGTTGCAACCATCCAAATGAGCCTCCTTGAAAACTGGAAACAACCAACACATCAAACACAAGGAAATGAGTTAAATAAATTACAGCACACACAGAAGACAGAATAGGATGAAAGCCATTAAAATCACGTTGAAGAACAAGACATGGAAATGTGTTCGTAATCCCATTGTGCATGTATATGTGCGCTCACACCAAAGTGTGTGTGTGTGTGTGTGTGTCTTTGAATCCCTTAACCACAGAATTATTTATCTGTGGAATTACTGTGACTTTTCTTTTTGGGAGGTTTGTCTGCATTTTCTACAGAGAATATATAGTACTTTGTATATTTGATTCCTAGGGCTGCCATAACAAATGACCACAAATTTGGTGGCTTACCAGAACAGAAATTTATTCTCTCACAGCTCCGAAGTCTGAAACCAAGATATTAGCAGTACCGTCCTCTGCCAAAGCTCTGTGGTGGGCTCCATTCCTTGCCCCTTTCAGTGTCAGGTGGCTGCCAGCATTCCTTGGCTGGGGTCATCACCCCAATCTCTGCCTCCATCTTCATATCACTCTCTCCTCTTCTGTCTGTCCTCTGCAGATCAGTCTCTAAACACCCTCTGCCTCTCTCTTGTAACGATACAAGTAATTGATTGAAGGACCATCCAGATAATCTAGGATAAACCCTTTCTTACCAGGATCCTTAACTTAATCACATTGTATTCACTCCTAACTAATATAATGTAATAGTCCCAGCTTTCAGGAATTAGTATGTGGACATGACTTTTGGGGGGTTACCATTCAGCCCATTACACTTTCTAATCAATGAAAAGAAATCTTATGACTTTATGCCTTACTTCAGGCCGGCACCCAGTGCCTGAGTCATGAAAGATGAAAAGTAAATATTTGTTAGAGGGACAAACTACTTCAGCTAAGTACTAAGTGAGAAATCATGGATGACTTCTTTCCTTTGTATTTTCTTCTTTGTGTTTTTTCTTGGCTATTTTTTTGCTACTACAAAACAAAACTATTAGCTTTCAGATTCCACTAAAAGGTATTTCTTTATTTTTTACCCAAGTTCAAATAGTTGTCCCTCCTAAGTCAAGAGCTAAAATCTCCCTAGAGTGGCCTTCCTGGTGGTGCAAGTGGTTGGACACCACACTATGAAGCAATCTGCAGCCTCTGCAGCACGAGTTTGATCCAGGGCCGGCCAGGGAGCAACCCACATGGCGCAGCAGACCTCTCCTAACTCATCCGCTGCTCCCCTCAGCAGTGTATTTTAGAACATCTGCCTGTTCTGTTCTTCACTCTGTCTCTGGTGAATTCTCTCACCACCCCCAAAACCTCTGGCCTATACCCCAGCTCTTGTATGCATACATAAATAAACTTTAAAAAATAAATAAATAAAAAATAAAATCTCCCTAGAAGCCAATATTATAGTACAGAAGGGAGGCCAAGTCTTTCTAGTTTGGGCTCCATCCTTGGAAGCTAAATAAGCAAAGAATCACCAGTTTAGGTCTCCTCTTTCAGAAATTTCCTTCTGCAGATATCCCAAGGTAACAAGTAGCCAACGATTGACATTTTAAGAAAAACTCTCCTGGGCCTCCCCGGTGGTGCAGTGGTGAGCGCTGGGTTGAGAAGCTGCCTGCAGCCTCTGCAGCGCAGGTTCGATCCCTGGCCACCGGGTAAGGGTCCCACATGGCGCACAGACCTCTCCTGCTGCCCACTGCTCCCCTCAGCAGTGTGTTTCTTCAGTCTGTCTGTTCTGTTCCCCGCTCTGGCTCTGGTGAATTCTCTCACCCTCCCGTGCTTCTGACTGTACCCAGTGCTTGTATAAATAAATAAATAAATCTTTAAAAAAAAAAAAAAAGAAAGAAAAACTCTCCTTATTATCGTGTCCTTTACCCTTTTCACACCAGGACCATTGATGGAAACCAACCCAGAGGCAGAACGCTTAAGAGTAAGATATACAAGGATTTCTAACACATCAATTAATCCCATTTCAATTAATAACATTGAATGTTATTCTGCAGGGTCTAGTTCAGGAATAAACGAATGAAACAATGCCCTGCCTGCCACCTTCCCCCTCCCCAACACACACAACACACACACACACATATTGCTAATAGGTTGAAGCACTCTATAAGCACATCAGCTCCAGAAGGCATATATACAAATGAGATGAATGTCATTTTCCCTTCCTCATGTAAGCTGTGTTAGAGAATATATCTTCATCATCAACCAGCATCTATTGAGCTCTTAATGTGTACAAGCATTTATAGCCTAGAGATGGACTCAGGAAATGTACAAAAAAGATACCAGTTAGGCTGTGTGAAGGGCCAAGCAGGTAATGGATCAGCATGCCAAAGAGGTTACATGTCAGTAGAGATTCACGAGGGCACAGAGAAGGCTGCTGAAGGAAATTAGGCCATCGGGGACCATGGAAGAGAAATGGAGTATAATGGAGAGAAAAATTTAAGCTAAAAATTTAAAGGCAAGTATGATTTAAAGCTCAGGGATAGACAGGAATGTCTAAGATGTCTAAGGGAATGGAAAGCAAACCAATTTACCTCACAAAAGTTCATTCAGGTGACAGTTCAAATGTCACCTTCTCAACAAGGTGTTCCTTGACCAATCCAGCTAAAATAGGGAATTTTCTTTCCTTCATGGTCACCTAGATGTGAACTCCACTAGGACAGGGACCTTGTTGGCTTTGTTTACCCCTGTGTTCCAGCACCTGGAATAGGGTCTTATAGTAGGTGATTAGAAAATACTGGACAGGAACCTCCCCATTGGTGCAGCAGGTTGAGTGCAGCACTGTGAAGTTGTCTGCAGCCTCTGTAGCAAGGGTTCGATTCCCGGCTGGCCAGGGAGATTCCCACATTGCGTGGCAGACCTCTCCTGTTGCACCCGCTGTTCCCCTCAGCAGTGTATTTTGGTCTTGTGCTTGTTCTACTCCCTGCTGTGTCTCTGGTGAATCCTCTCACCTTCCTGTACCTCTGGTCTGCACCCCAGCTCTTGTATAAAAATAAATGAACTTTAAAAAAAAAAAAAGAAAATACTGGACAAATGAAAAAAGCTAGGGTGCCTGTAGGGGAACTAGCAAGAGCTTAATTCAAAGAATTATTTGAGCTCAATTGTTAATGCCTTTGAATCTCAACCTAAGGTCATTGGTCTATTAAAGAATATTCCAAAGTATTTCCCATGCCCACCTGCCCCCAGTCCCTTCCCTACCCCCAGTCCCCTTCCTTCATCATCCACACTAAATCAAAACCAAGAATTCCAGGTTCAAATGCATTTTTAGATCACTGGGTAAGTACTGCTTTCTTTTCATTTTTTTAAACACATCACACTGAATTTGGTGTTTTCTTGAGGACAATTTGGGAAGTGGAACCTGGAGATTTGGAAGAGGCTGGAGTGGGGTTTATACATAGGCAATGCTCATTTTGGAGGAGTCATCTGGTACAATGTATTCGGGAAGGTTTGACACAGGGGCCCAGTTTGGAGATTATAGCAGAGGGCATTTTTCATCATAATGCCACAAACATGATGACCAGACTCTGTTCAAGACCATGGGAATAAAGCGGTAACAGTCTATCCCACATGGACAGACAGGCCACGTATTCTGGATTGCCAAGTTGGTGCCAATTTTCACCCATTGTCCACACAGACATTATTATTAAATAGTACCACATTCATTCTCAAAGTTTCCTTGGTTTGGATAATAAATTAAATGGTCACTCAACTCATGGAGCTTATGTTCTATGGAACATGCATACCCACATAGCACCTTTGTATAAATTAGACAAAGGGCCCCCGCTGGGTGGACATAGCCTGCAGGTGCCAGTTGGACTAGGTGCTCTCTCCCCTGTGCAAATCCAATAAAGACATCTTTAATGGGAAGATGGAAGCCATTCCAGGACATTCAGTTTAAAAGACACCGCTCAAGCTGGATTGCTGCCTCCTCACCCTTTCTGTGTTCAAGGATTTGCAGTCTAGGTGGGGATTTGGGTATGATACGAAAAGACACACCAATGCAGAGTCCAGATTCGTTGGGCTGAGAGCACCCTGCACAATTAGCTGATGCCCTGCAGATGATCAACAAGCAAAGAAATATAGTCTTCGGGCTAGGGCTTTGAGAATGTTAAAGTTAAAGATGACTGCAGGTTTTCTTGCCCAAGGAACTAGGGAAATAATGGTTCCACCTCATGTGGCCCAGTTTGCTGAGCCTGCCAGGAGTGGGTGGTGCAGGGAAGACAGAAAAGCAGAGTCCCTTCTCCTGGGGAGTTGCCTTCGCAGACACGCCTGGTGGAACACTAGCTATGCCAGTGGGTGTTGCTACAAAAAGATGCTCAAGTAAGTTTGGAAAATGTTGGGTTAAACAAAGTGAAACAGGTTTCGTTACTGGGAGACCTCTCCAAGCTTTACGAGGCTGGCATGCTTTGTGAATCCCAGGCCAGGAATATAGATGGCAACCAGTTCTCTCTTAGCTGCCCAGGGCCGTTTTTCTTCACTCGACATATCACTATTCTTCCAGGAAGAAACTGCCCAAGTCAAGTGCCAAAGGGCCAGAACAGAACAGGTGATGGGGGAGGCAGAGCTGGCAGAGATAATGGCATCCAGGAGGACAGAAGGTCCATACTGCTGGGACCCACAACGGCCACAGGACAGACCCGCCCGTGACTGTCCACAACGACAGGCTTCACCTAGCTCCACTGGTAACCTCTGAGTCAGCCTCCCTCAGGGCCAAGTTTAGCCTCTGACCGACTGGCTGAAGTGGTTGTCTGACCTCCCTGGGCCTCCACTTACCCTTCTATAAAATGGGGATAAAGATATTGCCCTCCCTCTCCTGGGTGGCACGAGGCACTGGTAATTACTATTTGGCAGGGTGCTCAGGTGCTGACAAGCTCTGTCTGACACATTTCTCCTTGGCTCCTCCAGACGCCGCACCTCGCCTCCCTAGGAGACCGCAGACCCAGCAGCCCCCCGCCTCGTGCTCAGACAGCAGCAGCAAAGAGGCATCTCTCTGCAGTTTGCTGACTCTCTGTTGTGCCTACTATCAAAACAAGAGACTCCCTGACCTTCTGCCAACAACACCTGGGCACTGTGGAGGTGGGAGATCCACCTGGCGGCTGCCATTCCAGGACCCTGCTGCACCTGGGAGGCTGCTCGGGGCCGGGACACCCGGAGGAGGTGTCACCTGCCTGGAGGCAGCCATGTGGTGTCCTCACTGAGGAGGTGGGACCCGCCCAACCGGGGCCTTCCTCGGACAGGGTGATGACAACGGCAGAGGACCCAAGCCCAGCGCAGCCAGGCGGGACCAGTGAGCTGAGGTGGGTGCTTCACGTCTGGGTGCAGGGAGAAGAAAGGGCATCTGGTGGGAGGGGAAATACTGACCTTCCATGGGAAAAGCTAGTTTTGCCCAACCCTCCCACCAGAGAAGAAAAGGGGTATCTTCTTTCAAGTGACAAGGAAACTGAGGTTCCCATACATGCAGTTAACCTGCCCCGTCGCCACTGCTAAAGGACATGACAAGTCTCCTTATGAAGTAGGATGGTCTTTATCCCCCTCTAATCTCCTGAAAGATCTGTTGTTACCTGATGATAGGGATGGCTGGCGATTCAGCAAAGTGGCATATGGCACCCTAGGGCATGGGCTGGAGTCCTATGGAAAAGCTCAAAGGGGTTGAAAGTAAAACCTGGCCTGAGTAAAAGGATGGAAAGGAGCAGTTGTTGGGTCTTGGGCGTGGCTGTGAGATGCCAGCATGCCCACTGCAGACTGGGATTAGAACAACATTAAGCTCTTTCAGTTGGCTGGTGGCAGAACTCATCCCTATGTACCAGGTATTTTATTGTGACCCAGTAAATTTTGATGTTAATTTTGATGCCCATCTTGCTTATTCAGACCAACATGCCTGTTGCCTAGTTCACAGGCACCCCATCAGATAGATTTCATCCTTGGCCCAAATCAACAGCTGTCCATGCATAAGAGAGCTGAGACCTGCACAGATGTTGATCTGCATCTCCAGCTGCATGAGACTAAATGTCCGTTTAAAATCAAGATCTCTTCCTTCCTGGATATGGGAAGGGGTAGGAGCTAGTCCGGGGGGAGAGATTAGATTAGAGAATGATGTCCAGCTCAGTTTTGGTTCCTTGCCTTCTATAAAAGCCACAGTTCTCTTCAGCCCTAGCGTGTTACCAAGTAACTTGTCGGTGTCAGAGGAGCCATGCAAAGAATCCCTGGCATGTCGTTAACCTCATTCCAACATGTAATTAGTCTAAAAGGCCTCCTCACTGCTCCATTCAGCGTTACATCATAAAGAATCAGCTATTTTACTATTTGTAGGATACCATGAAGACATTAAAGAGTTAATTATGGCTCATTGGATCCCCTCCCCAAGAGCCCAAGATCCAGGAATTAAACTGTTTACTTTCAAGTGTCAGTCTTCAAAACAGCCTTCAAGGCAACTTCCTCCATGGAATCTGAGATTGGCCCTGGTTTGAGAGTAGATGCATAGGTATGCAGTGGTGGGTTGGAGAAGGTTATTGCATGCAGCCCTTTCTCCTAGTTTCAGCCATGTGTTTTCAGAGATAACATCTGTAGAGCATCAGAGAGAAAAGAGAACCCAGGAGAGCCGGAATCCTACTTTGCCTCCTAGTTCCACGGGGTGAAGCCAGCTAAAACCATTTATAATCTCTGAGGTGGAGAGACCAACAGTGTAACCAGAGTTCAAAGGGAGTTCAGCCCTAATCTGGATGTTACAATCTGAGCCAATCTAACCATGCAGGCTCTGAGGACATTATTATCAGTCAAGTGTAATTATAGATAAAATAGTTTTATTAATCAGCTTCCTACAGGGACTGTGTTTATCTGATGACTGTGTGTATAATGAGTGCATGGCATGGGGGATGGATTGCTGTGTGGTGGTGTGTGGTTGGCAGAGAGAGAGGACAGGGTGTCTGGATGGAGAGCGTGGTAGATACAGGAGGGAATGTGGCTGGGAGTGGTGTTTAGGTGTTAGGTGGGCTGGGCACATGGGCCATAGGAGGGCCTTTGCTTGCATTGATGGCACGTGTTTGTGTGCACAGGTTTGCACCTAAGAACTTGAAATCATGCCTCTACTATGCCTTGGCTTTGTCATAACTTCCAAATAAACATAATTTTTCATATTTAGACACATCTGGGGTCTATAGAGTTCCCAGTGGTAGAGTCTACCTGTAGATGTCCTCTTTTTTTTTTTAAATGTACTTTATTTATGGACCTTATACCATAAAAGGCTTTTTTTTTTTTAAAGATTTATTTATTGATTGATTCATACATACATTCATACAAGCACTGGGGACAGTCAGAAGCGCGGGAGGGTGAGAGAATTCACCAGAGCCAGAGTGGGGAGCAGAGCAGGCAGAAGGACCGAAGTACACTGCTGAGGGGAGCAGCGGGCGGCAGGAGAGGTCTGCGCGCCATGTGGGACCCTCCTTCGGTGGCCGGGGAGCAGCCGGGGATCGAACCCGCGGTGCAGAGGCTGCGGGCAGCTTCGCAACCCAGCGCTCAACCGCTGCGCCACCGGGGAGGCCCTAAAAGGCTTTTTTTTTTAATTTATGCATATAAGAACTGGGGTACAGGCCAGAGGTGTGGGGGTAGGGGGTGAGAGGATTCACCAGAGACAGAGTGGGGAACAGAACAGGCTGACTGACTGAAACACACTGCTGAGGGGAGCAGCGGGCAAGTCAGGAGAGGTCTGCTGCACCATGTGGGTAGCTCCCTGGCAGGGGATTGAACTCGTGCTGCAGAGGCTGCGGATAGCTTCATAGACTGCATCTTAACCCCTTGCACCACCAGGGAGGCCCCTGTAGATGTCCTCTTTAGCCGCTAGTTGTCAGCCAGATTTTCGAATCTTATCTCCAGACCTATCTTAGTTTGATTTCAATGTCCATTACCATAAGCCAGTTTTTCAGTTGCAAGGGGATCCTGTAAGAGCTGTTCTCCTCCTGTGCAGTGTTTGGCCTGACCTGGTTACTCCACTCACTCTGGACAGGAGAAAAGAACCTCACAGAACAGTGTCCCCCACAAAGTCACCTGTTCTGATTTAAAATTGTTTAGACATTAGTGATCAGGAGGATGTCAGGAAACACTCGGAGGCTAGGTTATCTCTACAGCAAGGGATGAGCAACCACCCAGAGACTGTGGAACAGGCTCAGAGCCAGCCTGGTCATCTCTGCCCTCCCCTTCTGTCTGATCACAGCGTTAGGTACCGCCCTCTCTCGGCACAGCCCATGCCGGGTGGCCAGTTGTGCAACTCACCACTTGCTTGGACTGGAAAGCTTAACCCAGATGGATTATTTCCTCTCCCAGAAAGCCTTGTATAATATCTGCCTTCTGCCTTCATGTAGAAGTGCCACCTAAACTTTTCCCAAAGAGATAGCTGCAGCCTGAGATGGACAAAACCCCAAGCCAGAAAGCCTCACTAGCTGTTTCCTTCCCATAGAGGCAGGTGGCAGCCAGTCCCCAAGGGTCCTACCCAAGCCCCATTCACTGGGCTTGTGCAGAAAGATGTAAAGTGGACCAACTGGGGTCTGTCTGACCACATGAAAAACTGTTGACCACTTTGTAAAGTGAGCTACTGGGATTCTGGGAGCTTCTTCATTCCCAGAAGGCACACTGGGGTGAAGAAATGAAGCTTTTATAAAATTTTGTTCCAGTGAAGTAAATTAAGGAAGGGCCTTCCCGATGGTCTAGGGGTTAGGTCTCAGTGCAATCACTGATAATGACCTCGATCCCCAGCCAGGGAGCTGACCCACATAAGGCACAGCAGACCTCTCCTGTCTTACCCTCTGCTCCCCTCAGCAGTGCATTTCAGTCAGTCTGCCTGTTCTGCTCCCCACTCCGCCTCTGATGAATCCTCTCACCTCCTGCACCTCTGGCCTGTACCCCAGTTCTTCTACACAAAAAGAAAAAAAAAGAAAATTAAGGGCACTTAGCAAGTACATTGATTTTTCTTTTAACTCCCAAAGTTGATAATGAACTTTTGTTGGGGGTCAGGTAAGAGACTGAAAATCAACAATGGATAAATACCTACTATGTGCCAGGTGCATGTATTACTTTAAGTAAGTTAGTGAGAAGCTAATTTTATCCTCAGTTTGCTAATTAGGGAACTCAGGCTAGGATAAGTTTGCTAACAATAACAGTAATAATAATAAATAAGAATAGTAGTATCACCATCGTTGATTGATTATTGTTTGCCAGGCATTGAGCAAAGTACATCTTACATAACATTATCTCATTTAAGCCTCACCAAAACTCTATGAGGTAATAATTCCCTATGTTTTTAGATGTGACTAAAGGAGATAACTAACGCAAGTTAGCACTAAGATTTGAACCCCCATCTATCAGACCCAAAACTCAGTCTCTAATACCTTAGTTATCTTCTTATCTGGCTCTTGCTCCAAGACACACCACAGTTCTCTGTTTAGTTATTGCCTCACCTGATGATGTTGCTCCAGGTCCCATCTCTCCCTGGTTCTTTGGAACCAAAGGGGGCGCTGTCGACACAAAATGAACCTGTATCCCACTCATCGGCCTTGGGAAGAATTCAAACACAGTTTTCATGAAACAAGCTGCAGGAGACAGTGATGTCCAAGGTCAAAGAAACCTGCTTGCATTTGAACTCCAGTAGCTCAGTAATAGCTTCCTAATGCCCCCCTTGGACATATAGCTTGGGAAGAGACACATTCATTAGAGGAACCTGCATGGGGTTGCTAGTTCAAGGCACAGATGATGTTGTCCCTCAGCTGTGTTGATGTGAACCTCTGGGTGAGGCTGGGAAGCTTCCCAAATTTGAGAGCTCTCCCCTCAGTTTTATAAATAATAGGAATCAGTGGCTGTCAATTAGGATGTGAAGATAAACTGAAAAAAGCAAAAAGTTCCATAACAGTGACAGACTGAAGTTTTGTAAGAAGCACAATGCCTAAAATCTGACACCATTCAGTGTTTACAATCCAGACCGTTTCTGTAAATTAGCTTCTGAACACAACCAGACTTAAGAAATTTCAGTATGTAATCAGACCTTTTTTAAAAAATGCAAGGAAACAACAATCAAGGAAATGTTACTCCAGAAGTGAAAGAAGGCTATCTAGCAACAACCACCATGAGAAATAACAACATAATCCTAGAAAAATAGAGGGGAAAGAGTCAGAGAAAAAGCAAAGTTTTCGACCAAGTCTCACCTGGCTGCCTTGCACAAATTTGCCCCTGTGGAACACGCAAGCACTGAGGCAGAGCCCCCTTGTTCAGAGGGGCTTCCGCCCCAGGTACCACCCCTCAAAACTTCCCCAGCTCTGCCACTGGCAACCCGTCTAAGACTTGAGTCATCTTACCTAACGGCTACTCAACCTCTCCTCCTACACACCTCCAGCTTTGGCTTAGATTGAAAGAGCCTCTTCTCTGTCACCCCAGACACCACAGAGCACAGTGGGCCATGGCCTGGAATTGGAGTCAGGCAATGCTAGGATTGAATCTGGGCTCGGTCATTTGTTCGTTGTATGACCCTGCACCAATGATTGAAGCTCTTTGAGCCTCAGTTTCTCCTTCTGTAAAAAGATGTAAAGCCCCCACTTCTATCCTTGTGCTTGGCACATCTTAAACAGCCTTATTTAGCATATCATCTCCATTTTTCATGGCCCCAGTTCAAATGCTCCATTCCACTGGAAGCTTTTTCTGATTGTTCTAGCCTTTCTTATCGCTTCTCGGCCTTTTGACTAAGATCAAGTGTGTTCTAGCCTTTCTTGATCTCCCACTCTGAAACCCTGTAGCCCCTAACTCAGAGTAAATTGGCTTGAAATTATATACTATCCCTAAATGTTTCTTTATGAATTTTCTGCTAGTGTCTTCCTTGAAGGTCACAACTAGGTCTTAGTCTTTTTTATATTATTGACAGTATTAGCTTATTCTATTTTTTATTACTGTGTTTAGCAAATTCACATTTGAGATCAGGATAAGCCTTACAATGTAACTATATACTAACATCATGTTTCTTCCCCCAAGATGATTCTCTAAATCCATGATATATATGACAACAGCATTTTAGGAATAAGATTTGTTTGATGAGGCTAGATTTGCATGGACCCACTCACAAACCTCCCCCAGCATCTCTCCTCATTAACCATCCTCGCACCCTCTCCACAACCTATTCTTTGACCAAAGACTGCCTTTGGGTGACAGGTGGCAGAAGTGTGAGCAGTACAATCTGGAGACTTGGTAGTATGGACACACACATCCAACATCCATTAAAGGGGAGGAAATTGAGATTCTGATACTTAAATTCACCCAACAAGTCTTGTGTCAGCTCACCTATATGAAGATTAGGCCTTTGGTGATTGAGTGATTGATTGATTGATTGATTATCTACTGAGACTTAGCCTTCATTATTGTGGTCCCCAGATTAACCAAGCTTAATAGCCACATCTGGAGGAAATGACCCATCCAATCCTAAGGTTTCAACAGCAACACCATTAGCACCACACCATCTTTTAACCAACAGCAAAGACTGGCCACAAAAGTCAGTGTTCCCTGTTTCTCAAGTTGTCACCTCCAGCAACCCTCTCAGAAAGCAAGCTCTCATGCCTGCCAGGGGACTGATATTGGGTAGGAAAATAACAAAAGAAAATTCTTTTTTTTCTTATTATATATATTTTTTAATATTATTTTTTTATTTTTTACATCATTGTTCATTTTTAAACAATACTTGCTTCCCCCCACCCCCTCAGGCGTAGTCCCCATAGAGTTTCCTTCCCCAATGCACCCGTGCACCATCACCTCAGTCCCCTGTGCTCCTCCCTCCCTCCCTCTGATCCCTCTCCCTCCTCCTTCCCTGCAGGATGTCTCTGGTTTATAATTGTCCGTTTTTGCTTTGTTGTGTTTTGTACTGTTACTGTTTTTTTACACTGATGTCTTATTGGGTTCCCCTATATTCCTGCTATAAGTGGAACCATCCAATATTTTTCAACTAAAGAAAATTCTATTGGGCCTCCACAGTGGCACAGCTGTTGAGCACTGGGTTGCAAAGCTGCCCGCAGCCTCTTCAGCGCCAGTTTGATCCCCAGCGGGCAGACCTCTTCTCTGTCCGCTGCTCCCCTCAGCAGTGTACTTCGTCAGTCTGCCTATTCTGTTCCCTGCTTTGGCTCTGGTGAATTCTCTCACCCTCCCGCTCTTCTGACTGTACCCAGTGCTTGTATAAATAGATAGATAAATAAATAAATAAATAAATATTTTTAAAAAAAGAAAAAGAAAAAGAAAATTCTATTGTGAAAACCCTCCACTGGGAAAGGCTTCTCTTGGTTAGGACCCTTAGATCTGTGCCTTTGTACAGCCACATGGCTTCAAATTAGTTTGGGTTGACCCAAAGCACATAAACTTGGATTAGGTGAACTTCTAGTATCTTTATGGGAAGAACAGAGACTAGAAATATAGTCATGCAATTGGGTCAGCTATTTCATAGACATCACAATTCAGCCTTATAATTACAGAATTAATATTTTTAGCTTCATGTATGCCTCTGCCAACCATTGATTCTGCGGTTGTTTAACTTTCATAATGCCTTCAGTGATGGAAATCATAAATAGATCCATTATGTCTATGAAGCTCAGAGCCAAGAAAGAGTTAACAGGGGAGCCATCCCACTGTTGTTGCCCACTCTCAGGAGTATGGAACGTATGCAAAGCTAAAGAATGAGTTGGATAGAGGAGACTGGGGAGAGATACCCAAAAAGGAAGTAAAGCAAAGAAACCTGGGCATACACAATCAGCCAATGGGAATTAACTTGTACTTACATCCCTGGTGCTGGGTATTTAGGAGACATATGTTCACAGTCTTCTCCTTGCTTTCAATGATCCTGCCAGCAACCTAGGAGGTACCAAATGATAGCAAAATGCTGAATTTTGTAGACTCTGTTGCCATCCTACCTAGGTTCAAATCCTGTTTTGTGTTCTACCAGCTGTGTGATATTGGGCAAGTTACTTGAACTCTCTATGCCTGTTTCTTCATCAGTCAAATTTAGATGATAATAATGGCACCTGACTTGAGAGAATGATGCAAGTATTAAATGATTTAATATATATAGCATGCCTAGACAGTTCCTAGCACTTAGCAAATGCCTGATAAATGGTAGTGATTATGATTATTCATTGCAGAGGAGCAACATAATCCTACTTGGTACAGTAATGCTCCAAGATCAGGCATCTCGTTCAACATTTGCATTTTTCACCATGGACCAGAATAGTTGCATTTGGTGAGAACTTACCAGGCACCAGGAATCATAATAAATACTTCCAGATGAAGAAGCTGGAGCCTTGAAATTTTATCTCATCTAATTCTTCCAGGAGGAAGGTGACAGGAGTTTTTTGTCATATATACTCCCAAAAAGACTTCTCATTCTTAAATGTTTGAGCTAATGAACATATAAAAAAATGTAATTTCTCCAACAGGCTCTTTTCTTAAAAAGTGTCAGGACAATAAAGAGAGAATTCCCAAATCAAAGCTCATACATATCACCATCATATTGCAAATCCTTCCTGCTAGTGGCATCACCTATGAATTTATCTAAAATTTTTTTTAACTGATTTTGCTTGCATCCTGTGGTGCCTCTTCAGGGTGGGGGTAGGAGGGAAGGTGGTGAGTGATTTTGAAGGTGGCAGATTGGGAAAGAGAAAAAATAATTAAGAACTTTCCCAATCTGCAACCTTAAAATATAATTAAGGAAATATTATTCCTAAAAAATAATTAAGGAAATATTGGCCTACGTTAAAGGGGGCAGGGTCTAGGGAAAGGATGGACCCCATTATACTGAGTAAGGTAAGGGTCCCTGGTCTTACATCAGGTGACTTGTCTTAATTCATTTCTAGGACGCATGCATGTATTGTGTGTCCTTTTTGTCCCAAGAACCATAGTAGCCTCCAGGGATTCAGTGAGGTTCGAGAAGATAAGATTTTACCTGCAACAGCCAGTAGAAAAAGAAAGATCCCTTCTGAGGCCAGTGCTGAGGACACAATGAAAGGAGAGAAGCCAACTTGAGCTCTCGTTTCCATAGTGTGTGGTTCAAACAACACAGGCTTGGCCCCTCGCCAGCGGGGCGACACTCAGCACATCTGTTTCTTCATCTGAAAAAGAAGCCAGTGATAGCCATGCCTGGGGTTACTGTGAAAATTAACAGTTTCTCAGAGTTACTGTGAAAAATATCCAACAAAGACAGGGGACAGTTCCCAGCATTATGCTTAGCACAGGGGAAATTTTTCGTTTATGTGTGATTCCCACCTTCCTGTCCCCAAACGACCACCCCAAGAGCACCCAAAGGCTGGACAGCTCTTGCTATAGGCAGCCTGGACTCAAGTACTTGTTCTACCACTTATTAACTGTGTGACATTCATTGGTCAAGTCACTTAAACTTTCCATGACTCAGTTTCCTCATCTGTAAAATGCAGATAATAAGCAACTCTCTCATCAAAGATGTATGAGAATTAAATGTAAATGAATGTGTTCAAAGATAAACTGAGGAACATGAAAATTTTTAAAGTTGATTGGAGCAAGCATTGATTTCAATCTGGCAGCACCAAACTGAAAGGTCATCCACCAACACGAGTTAGGAGAAAGGCTTTCACAGAGGAGACAGTGGCGCAACATAAGAAAATTATTGATTGGCCAGAGTGTAAGTGGCTGCCTTATTGGGAATGCCTGTTTGATATTGGTTGTTTTAAAATGTCATTTTTTTATATTTTATTTTATATAATTCTTACATCATTTTTCATTTTTGCACAATGTATGCATTTTCGTTATGCTTATATTCCCCATACAATTGCGCCCCCCCTTATTTTGACCCTAATCCATCCTCTCCCCTCTTCCCACCCCCCCCCGCCCCAGAGTGTGTCTCTGGTTTATAGTTGCTTCTTGATTTTGATTTTTACTTTGTATTAATTAGTGTTTTTCCTGGTCTCTTATTTAGATTTTCTAAATTCCTGCTATGAGTGAGACCATCCAGTATTTTTCTTTTTCTTTCTGACTTATTTCGCTGAGCATGATTCCTTCCAGCTCCATCCACGTTGCTGCAAACTGCATGTGTTTATCTTTTTGATTGCTGAGTAATATTCCATTGTGTATATGTACCACATCATCTTGATCCAGTCATCTATTTTTGGGCATTTGGGTTGTGGAGATTTCTTGACCTACTAAAGCTAGAGCTGCCATATGATCCAGCAATTCCACTCCTAAGTATTTACCCAAATGACACAGAAACATTAATTCCAAAGGGCACCTGCACCCCTACGTTTATAGCAGCACTCTTTACAATAGCTAAGCTATGGAAACAACACAACCTAAAATGTCATTTTTGCAGGTACAAGTGCATTTGCAATCGACTCTGGCTGTGGTTTAAGTTTGCTCACACAGGCTCCCAAGGCATTGGAGCCACCTCTGTCTTAATTGTCTCCTTGTTGAATGACTTTAGCCAATGTGACAGGTCAGCACATAGGTGACAGAACACACACTCAGGGCCCTTCCCACTCTGCAGGTTTTAGCTCCTTTACTTCACCCAACAACACCATAACGGATGTTGTTTTTCTCCCATTTTATGGACAAGGGAACTGGGATGCAGCCTGTTAACTAAGATTCCCAGGCTCACTCAGCCAACAAATGTCAAAGCAGGAATTCAAATTTAGGAGGTCTCCCCCTAGAATCAAGACTTAGTCACTGTGTTGTTTTATTTTTTTTTTAATTGAAGTAACATTAGTTGACAACATAATGTAGGTTTCAGAGGTATAGACTTATATATCCACATCTGTATTTTCAGTTTTTCTTATAAACCTACTTCTTGTTACTTATTATTATCATGTAGTTGAGACGCCAGAAGAAAGATAGACTGGAAATTCTAAACTGCTCTGTTCCTTCTTCTGCCCCTCTGCCCCAATCCCCAGTTTCCAGCTCTTCTCGACAACAAGCATTCATAATACAGTGTTTAAAAGCTTAGGGTTTGATATCATCCAAGATCCCCACTCCAATCAAATTTAGGTTCAGTGTGATGGTTAGACTTAATTAGAGTCAAATTCCTCTTTTATTTTGGTTTTATCTTAATCATCCCTTTTATCCACTGGTCCAGAGCCCTATAATTTCCCACAAAGGCACTCTGAGATGTGGTATTATACATTCAGGACCACGGGACAAACAGTTTGTTGACATACACACCCACTGCCAGAAAATGTGTCTCTGAAATCATTGCACCAGGAGAGCATAGAAAAAAATGTAATTTCTCCAAAGGGCCCTTTTCTAACGTAAGTAGCAGAACAATAGGTTTTCCTTGAAAATCTCTCCGGTGAAAAGAAGGTATGTGTGAGACCCAAACATGAGAATATTTCAGAAACCAGTGACACGAAGGGAAAGTGTGGTAAGTAGAAACATCGAGGTCCCCTCATCTCGGAGGAGGAAGAGGCAATCACAGAATTTTAGAGCTTAAAGGTATTTCAAAGTCCATCTAATCCAGTTCTTTGCAAACTCTTTTTAAGTGCAGATTCTTTTGTTCAAATGAAATCTTAGCCTGAAGATTTATATAAAAGCTGAAGTGCTCTTATTGTATCAGAGGGGAGAGGTCTAGAGCCTCACCCACTCTATTCCCATCCTCTCACCCCCAACAACCCTTGTGTGGAACCCCTGGGGTTCCTCAAAGCACAATTTGAAAATCATTAATCTAATCCAATCTCCTCCTTTGACCACTGGGGCAGATGAAGCCCAGAGAAGCCACCCGACTTGGCTGAGTTTATGTAACATATCAGCAGCCAAGGGAGATACCCTTATCTTTCTTCAATGATTTTTCCATGATGCTACCCAGAAGCCTCTAGTCAACTGCCTTTTTTTTAAAGATTTATTATTTATTTATGCATACAAGAACTGGGGTATAGGCCAGAGGTATGGGTGGTGGTGGTGAGAGGATTCACCGGAGACAGAGTGGGGAACAGAACTGGCAGATCGACTGAAATACACTGCTGAGGGGAGCAGCGGGGGAGACAGGAGAGGTCTGCCATGCCATGTGGGTCAGCGTCCTGGCCGGGGATCAAACTCATGCTGCAGTGGCTATGGGCAGCTTCATAGGTTGTGTCTTAATCCCTTGTGCCACCAGGGAGGCCCCTGGTGTTTTTGTTTCTCCAGATTGTGTGTGTGTTTATATTTGTGTGTTTGTGCCCAGGCCCAGTGTTCCCAAGAAAACCTAACAAACCAGTCCCTGCTCCACTTGGAGGCTAGGAGTCTGCGGTTTGGACACAAAGTCTCAGCTGCCCAAGAGAGCTAGTGCAAGAAGGCAGAGGCTTATAAACACTGCCCACCAGCCACCAAGGCTGGGCAGTTCATAACCTCTGAGAGTCCATTTCTGTTCTCATGGGGAAGAACTGCAAAGCTGGTGGTTCTTCGCAAGACTTCTGAGAATTGGCAACTCTCAGCTCCCTCTACCCCACCAAAAGACATCAAACCAGACAGCTAAATCTTCCTTTGTCCATCAGTAAGGAGGAAGAAAAAGGGAAAACAGCTCACTACATCCAGAGACATTAGAATTTGAGTAAGTTTGAGTAAGTTAACAACCTGTCCTGGTAGTATTTTAAGTGAACTGGTAGGAGACCCAAGGTGGGTTCTTTTTTTTTTTTTTTAAAGATTTATTTATGCATACAAGAACTGGGGTACAGGCCAGAGGTATGGGGGGGGTGAGAGTATTCACCAGAGACAGAGCGGAGAGAGGAACAGGCATATTGACTGAAATACACTGCTGAGGGGAGCAGCAGGCATGTCAAGAGAGGTCTGCTGCATCATGTGGGTAGCTCCCTGGCCAGGGATCGAACTCATGCTGCAGTGGCTGCAGATAGCTTCATAGGTTGCATCTTAACCCCTAGGGAGGTTCTATATGCTGTCTGTTCCCTTCCCTTCTCAGAAGGCATGAAGTCTGAGGAAATGGTAAAGAGGCTTTCTGATTAGCATTCTCTACCAAGGAAAATGCTACCACCCTAATGTAAACAAAGGCTTATTTGGGGGTGACCTTTCATGACCCTCCCAGAGCCAGGAGATTGCTATTGTGATTTGCATTAGCGAGATGAAAAGTTCAGGAAGGTGAGTTAAGTTATTTAAGGTGACACAGCTAAAAAGTGATGCACCTGGAATTTGAATCCACAACCATCTAGCTGCAAAGCCTGTGTGTGTGTAACCACTGCCCCATCCTGCCTTTCCTCCTGGCCACAGGGGGAAAAGGGAGAGGAATGGATATACAAAGGTGCAGGACTCCGCCAGCGCAGGAGGGAGGCTACAGAGCCAGGCACCAGGACTGGGTTTCAGAGTTTCTCCCGGAGCTAGCACAAAGGAGAATTCCCAGTAAATTCTGATCCTACAAAGCTCCCAGAGGCAAGACTTCTGGGCTTGTTTACTGGCCCCCCTACCCCCCCCCCAGGCTGGGGTGGGGGCTGGTGAGCTGGACACAAAAGCAGGATAAAGGTAAACTTTCTGCATGTGAGAACCATCTCCCCCACCCCCAAGTAGCCGTGTCACACTGCATGTCACCGTCATCAAAGGGGCTGTGCGTAAACCTGAAAAACCAAACGGACCTGTCTGTAGGTGTTACTTATATCACAAGGCTACAGGTGCCTTTATTTCCACTGTACACTGGTGCTGGGAGCGCCTGCCTTCTCTTGCCTTGAAAGCCTCCTCTTTGGACCTAGTCACCGCTGTCCTCAAGTAAGCACCTTTTCTTTGCTCTTTTGGCTGAATTGTTAGGAGTGTCAGGGCTTAGAGGCTTGGGCTGGGACCTGGGTGTATTTGTCCATCTCCAGTTCCAGACGGCCGACCCTCCTGCCAGGTCCATCAGTCCCAGCGTCTCCGGAAACTGTGTGACTCAGGTTTAACTGCTTACCTGGGGGAGACAGTTTTGCCTACTCAAGCTGGGTAGCCACCACACTCCTCTGCACCCCCCATTGCCTCAGGGTCGCTTGACAGAACCCTGGGGAACTAAGAGAGAATGCTTACAGGCGCTCAATTCTCTATCCTTCCTAAAGACAGTCTTTAGGAACAGAATCTGAATTTTACACGAAGAAATATTCAGCTGCAAGGGAAACTCAATCCCGTCCTTTTCCCCTGTGGCCTACACCCCCACCTCCTCATACAAGGACAAGACCATAGCTGCCTTATCACGGTTGGGGGCATTTTTCAGGAATTTGTCTGTACGGCATAGTTTAACAGAAACTCATTCTGCCCTCCCACACCATTTCAGAATAGAATGCTTCTAGAATAGCAATAGTTAGGGATTTTCCACTGTCTTCTCCCACCTTTTCCAAGACTGGTGTGCGGAGCTCTTATTTGCTCACCCGCCCCCTGCTGGCCGTCTCTGGGTAGCACATCCTCCCTCCTCTAGCAAAAGGGATCTTTGAATGTGCAAGAATTTTATAAACTGGAAAGGATATCAGAGATGATTAAGTATGACCCCTTCATTTTACAGATGAGGCAACTGTGTCCCAGAAAGGTATGGAGACAGCTTTGTGATTTAGTCTAGTTGAAAGACCCCAGGAGAGGGTCTGTTTACCTCTCCAAGTGGAAGTTTAATCCACTTGTCTGCCATGTTTTCTTTAAGAATGTTTATCACGACTCAGGGTATTCTTGGCAGGAGTTTTCACAATTTGATTGTTTTCTCTTCTCAGAAGTCACCCAAGTAGCAACCTTTCAGCTATATTTACTAAAATTGATTTCTCACCCCTACCCTCTCTCCCCGGAGAATGACCATATGCATTTATTCCCAGTTCTCTGCAGATATTATCAAATTGTATTAAATTCTCAGGATATCCTAAGAATTGCAGGTTAAAATCCCTGTTTTAGAGACGAGGAAACTGAAGCCCAGAGAGGGTCACAGGTTTATATACACCACAGCTTGTAAGAAACAAAACAAAATGAAGAACTTTAGCAGACTAAGCAGTGAGAAATGTGTCCCGCATCCTGGCTTTATAAGTGGCAGAGCTAGAATTTAAATCCTGGTGGAGTTCATGCAAAGTCTGTGAGCTTTACAGTACAGCCCACAGAAAACTACAGCAGACCTCTTATGAGTCCTTGCTATTCCTTCAGAAAAACAAATAAAATGGAAAACTCCAGAGCAAGCTAAAGGAAACTGAGAAATCACTTGGCTACCATCAGTCTGTTCTCATGGCTGCTCTAATTTCTCCCAGAAGAACAAACACTCCAGCACCCAACCCACAATTCTTCTTTAACTGCAAGTTTTGAAAACATCCATTGTGTTTTCCTCAGTGGTCCCTTCTTCGGGAGGCCCAAGAGCTGGAAATTTGACTAGGGCTAGAGATCTGGTAGACATTGGGGTGTCTTGAACACTTTGGAGGAGGAAAAACATTTTTCTTCCCTGAGAGACTGCCCAGATAGCAGGATGAGGGAAAGCTTTACCTGGCCCCCTTTTCCATGATTTATACCCTCACAGCTTTGTTCTGCCTGGTGATATTCTGGTGCATAAACAGCAATTTCTAGATGCTTCATTGGATGGATTTTTGATCACATGCCCAGAATGAAGTTGACAATCTCCCGGCCAGGGTCAGGAAGGAATTTTCCTCCTCTGGAAAACTGGCCGAGACTGGGTGGTTTGCGCCTTCCCCTCTCTCTGGAAGGCTGAGCAGAGGTGCCTGGTTGCTCAGGCCATGGGCATTGGGACTGCTGCCTCTGACTCCTGTTGGGGTAAGGAGCCCACAGGCCTGTGCCTTTGACTGGGTGGACCCTCCCTGTGCACGCTGGGTGAGTGAGCCGGCTCTCAGAAAGGTGAGGAGGCCACTGGAGGCCTGGGGGACCTCAGATTCCACACCATCACTGTCTCATTCCGAAAGGTACCGGTAGCCAGCCTTTCACACACCTGATTCAGAACCCACCTGATTCCTCCACCTGTGTGAATCATGCTTGTGCCTTTCCCACTTACGAGGTAGCTAAGATGGTGATTACATTTTGGGAAAACTAATTCCAACAGCTGTGGGTAGCAAGTGAGGGTCCAGAGGGCTAAAGGGGCCTGGTGGATCAGTTTACTACTGCAAGTAATGGGCATAGGAGGGAAGGGAGAAGAACAAATCAGGGGTCTTTTTTCTGATATGAAAGTTTGATCTCTGTTTATAATAGTGAGCTTGCTTGACCACAATACCCATATATAACCAATGTGCATGCATACACTAGATGTGCCGGCCCCATCGGGTGGGTGCCTATTGAAAATCAGGAAACTCAAACAGAACTTGAAGTCCATGTCCTCCATGTGTTCATTTAGTAGATGAAGAATTAAGGCTTGGAGAGGCCCATACAAGAGGCAGAATCATGACCTCCCCGCCCCAGCCCAGTGGTCTCTATGATGGCAAAGCAGCCAACCCCCAAAATAAAAAATATAAAACTAGAACAGTGGGCCTAAGACCCTCTGTTGATGTCCCCTTCTTGTTCTGCTACTGATCATAGGTCACTAACTATAGGGTTAACCCAGAGCTTCTCAGTCTTTTTATTTTCATGATCACTCTTTCCAGACAACTTTTCCTTAGTTGCAAAATATTAACGTCATAAGCAACATTATATATCTGCTTTGGTGCCATGTCCTTGGGACAGGCACGAACTAGTAAAGTCTAAGATTATTTTTTTAAGATTGATTTATGAATACAAGAACTGGGGTAAAGGCCAGAGGTGTTGGGGAGGGGTGAGAGGATTCACCAGAGACAGAGTGGGGAGCAGAACAGGCAGATCTACTGAAATACACTGTGGAGGGGAGCAGCAGGTGAGACAGTAGAGGTCTGCTGCGCCATGTGGGTAGCTCCCTGGCCAGCCGGGGTAATGAACTCATGCTTCATAGTGCTGTGTTTAACCCCTTGCACCACCAGGGATGCCCAATGTCTAAGATTGCTTTAACCCTAATAGCCAGCCCTCTCCCTCTGGGGGCACTGTCACCCCCTTGGGGGATTCCTGGTCTGACTCAGGTCTGGATCTCCATATTGCTGGTCCTCAAGGTCCTTACTGAAAAAGAATCCCCAAACAGGTGTTCTTTCCCACCCACCCTGTCCCCTGCCCCACATAAAAAAAAAAAATCTTCAGAGCCAAAGTGTTCAATTATCGCAAGAACCGTAGAGTGCCTGAAACAGTGGAGCTACTGAAAAATAAAGCAGCAATTATTCCTAAGCCTCGGGCCTTGAGCATGCTGGCTAAGGGGCCTGGGACTTTCATAGAGAGCTCAGAGTTCACAATACCCCCCCTCTCTGTAATGGCAGCAAAAAAAGAAAGAAAAAAAATCAGCTGTTGCTTTTATAAAATACATTTTTCCAAAAAGCAAGAAATGATTACAAAAGGAAACTAACATGCTGCATACCCGAGAGAGCCCTTTAAGAAAACTTAATAGATATAATTTGCTATAAGAGGAATTACCAAAGGGAATCGGATACAACACTGTGTGTAACACCAGAGAGGTTACAGCACGAGGGAGTGGGCTGGTGGAAAGAGAAAAAAAATTCCTGAGAGGCAAATACCTATTGACCAAAAATACTCTTAATTTTTAAATGCTCATATTCAATTTACCAATAGACTTTTTTTTTTAAATAATAAATTTTATTGTTATATTCCCCATACAATTGCAGCCCCCCCATTCTGACCCCAATCCCTCCCCTCCCACCCCCGCCCCCCTAAAAGTGTCTCTGGTTCATAGTTTTTTGTTGATTTTGATTTTCACTTTCTTATAGTTATTCATTTTCCTGGTCCCTTATTTAAGTTTTCTAGATTCCTGCTATGAGTGAGACCATACTTACCAATAGACTTTTGACAGCTGTTTGTCTGGCACAGATAAGGAAGGGCTCACTCCTGCTGTGGAGTTTTGTGTTTGGAGGGTTACTCACTGACTGTGACGATCTAGGCATTGTCTACTATTATTTTCCATTCGGAATAGATCTCTCCTTTCTCCAAACCCACCCTTGAAGATCCTGCAGGAGGCCAGTGAGTCTCTTCCTCAGTTTTCTAAGTCTCTGGGCCAGAGGGCAGGAGGCCTTGTTTACCTTTAGACCTCACTTAGAGGAACATTTCTGAGGCTGAATCGAGAAAGTAGAAAGAGATTTGGGTTCCAGGGCCCCTTGTCTCTCTCTTAACCTTCCTCCCCTATCCCTCCTCGTCTTGCCTCCTGCTCAGGATATAAAACCAGGCAATCCATGGGAAAATCAGAGCCCAGACCCAGGCAGCCTTGACCTCTGTTTGATATGACTCCCAAGGGAGCGATGCATGAACGTGATAATCCACTGGACACGTTAACCCTCGCTGGGCATCAGGAACAGGTTTCCTAGCAGGGCTGGTGATTCCCAGCCAGGACCCAGAAAGAGCGCCCACATGTGAGGTTTGAACTCATTTATCTTTATCAGCAACACAGTTTTCATGCGTGTTTGATAGTGATGATGACAATAGATTTGCAAACACCCGCAAGCAATCAGTCTTTGATTCTGGAAACACACCATCCCTGCTCTTCTCAGAGTAAATGCCTATAGGATATGTAAGAGGGTCTAGGAGACGGCCTTGGGCAGATGTGACCTTGAGCATTTATAGAAAGGGAAGCAGATGAGGCAAGAGTCAGAAAACTTAGCAAGAATGCTCTACAGTGTAACCATCTCCATTGACTGTGTGACCTTGAGCAAGTTACACTCATTTCCTGGGTTTTCATTTTCTCAACTGTAGAAAGGCAGAGAGGAAAGATCAGACTAACTCGGCACTTTCCCACATGTGGTACTCGTATTGCTCATAAAACAGAAGATGAATTTGGCTAGGGGTAGGCAAACTTTCTCTTAAAGAGCCAGATAGTGAATATTTTAGGATTTGTTGGCCAAGAGTCAAAATCAAGGATATTACATAGGAACTTACATATCCATTAAAATGTAACCACTTAAAAATGCAAAACCATTTTTAGCTGCTGGCCATTCAAAATTAGCTTGTGGGCTGGATTGGGTCTACAGGTTGTGGTATGTTAACCTGAGTCAGGTGGTGCATAGAACAATTTTTATTTAAATGCTTATATTTTTATTTTTATGAAAGTTAAAAGAATCTTGACTTTCCATTCATAGTGGTGATAGAAAGTTTTCCGCCTAAATAAATGTAGTTATGTTAAAACAAAGGAGGACTGTGAGGCACTGGCAATTTGCTCCTGCCCTGCAAATCTGCTGTTTGCCCTCACCGGGGTGGCCAAGTTCTGGGAACAGATCTCAGCTCCCTGGTCTGAGCAGATGAAAACCCAGTTTGTGAAGTTCACCCAAAGGTTCCCACTGAAGGCATTGAGTTACCAACCAGATCCCAACAGCTATCCAGAGTCTGTAGGACAGGTTATAGGCTGGGGTGGGGGCTGCTGCCCAGGCGGGGTGCATTGATGCTGCAATGGGTGCATTGATGCTGCAGAAGATCAGTAACTTGATCTTGACCTTGGTCATGATGGGGGGTGTCTGCACTCTGTTGTCACTCAGCACCTGCACCCTGGCAGTCATCTGCTTGGGGCTCCTGCTAGATGTCTGCTGGATGTTTGCCAGCTCTAAGACCCAACTAAGAAGGTGGTCAGACCCACTAGAGAAAAGACTTGTAGTGTCTTTAAGGGATCTTGGCAGGAGAATGTCTTTGTGTCTGCTTGCCAGGCCACTATCACGGCAGGATCAGGTCAATCACCTTGTTACTAATCCATCCAGGGTCCAATACAGGCATCTTGTCTACCCAGCCCTGTTTCCCCTCTAAGGCATCGACTGCTCTTTTTGAGGGGTACATGATATACATACTAACATTCCTCATGTCCTGAATAAAAATAGAAAATACACAGAAAAGAAATTTATATCACCCTAAATTTTAATATCCCTGAATAACTACTTTCAATTCCTTTGTGCAACTGTAGTTCTTAATTTTTTTCTATGCCTTTACACAGATATTTTAATGAAAATGAGATCATATATAACACAACTAACTAAACCTGTGTTTTATACATATATGGAAAACATATGTGTAAAGCATATATTAAACTAGACCTGTGTTTTAAAACAAATATACTGAAACACCCCCCAAAAAGGAAATTGATTTATTTTAATATTATAGCAGTTATCATGGTTGGGGGTAGACAACTAAAAGCTTGGGAAACAAGCTCATTATATTAAAAGAATATTAGTTTAATATCCCAGGACCCATAATGCAGTCATCACTCTGACGCAACTTTGTGATCGTAAGAGGCCGTGTCCTCAGCAAAATGGGAGTAAAACACCCATAGCTCCTCCACATTACTGTGGGCATCAGAAAAGAGAAGTTGGGGAACAGATTTCTTTAATCCATCAAACATGGACTTTTTTTTCTGAATTGTGGGACTATGGGAAGCAGCAAAGAAGCAACTTAAAATATGAGACTGGCCTGGTGAGGAGGCAGGCTTGAGAATGGACCCGAAGTCCATTCCCTCGCCACCCTCCACTAGACACCTTGTCTCAGAGCTTCCCACCTGCCAGTGTGTCTGGGAATGGAGCACAACAAATAGGATTATGGACTTTTCAAACAGACAAACCTATGTTGTCACCCAAACTCTACCACCTGCCAGCTGGGTATTTGGGGGGCATGTTGCCTAGAATTTTAGAGCATCACCCCTCATCTGTAAAACAAACCTCTACAAGCCTGTCTCAGAATTGTGGTTCTAAGGAGACCATGAACAATGACTGTGACTTGTCTGCTACAAGTGTCACAGGCCCTCACTGTCTTATCAAACTCCAGGGCTAGGTGTGCTACAAAACACAAAATTCGCCAGATATTAGGAAGGTTATGCAGTGTACAGAAAGGAGAATACAGAACACTCCCCTCAAGGTATTGCTTGCTAGGACCACTTAAAAGCATTAATATTTCTGTCATGTATCATATGAATGTTCATTAACTAGAATAAAGAAATCTGTGACTATGCATTTATGTAGCTCATCTATATGTGTGTGTGTGTAACACATGTGTAACAGTATGCAAAGATATATAACATCAATTCAGGGCTGTTTTTTGTTGGGATATAAGTTTGCACCAAACGCATGCACACACATGCAGGTTCAAAGCATTCGGATTTCAGAATTGTGCATCAGGGTTTGTGAATAGATTCATTTATAGCAATTCTTGCCCTGCTTTCAGGAGCACATTGCTAGACGTTAGAAGTCAGAGCTGGAGAGGGGTGTCAGATGTAAGTGAATAGGAAAAATAAAGAGACAGCCTTGTAATCATAAGAAACTCGTCTGCATTCCCAACCTTGCCACTTATAGGCCAAGTCACATGGGTAATTGTCTCAGCCCCTCCACCTCAATATTTTAGCCTATAAAATGGGGATATACATACAAATGTCTTAGATTGGGCGAGAATTAAATAATGTCCCGGTGGAAAGCACTTCAGGACATGCCTGGTCCCTAGGAGGCTCATATAGGCTCACTGAGGCTATAAAGCCCAAGTGTTGCCCCGCTGAGGGGCTTCGTCTGCCTCTTCACAGCCTCTCCCCTCTTGCAGGGTGATGTTGGACTCGGTGACACACAGCAGCTTCCTGCCCAGCGCATCCTTCTGCGACCCGCTGATGTCGTGGACTGATCTGTTCAGCAATGAAGAATACTATCCCACCTTCGAGCATCAGACAGGTGCGTACGCCTGGAGGAGCCCATCTGAGCTGGGCTGGGGAGGGAGACAAGACGGTGCTGGCCTTGTTGGGCCCGGAAGAGGCCGGCTCTCACCATGTTCAGGGCAGAGGCCAGGAGAGGCCCTGGATCTGCCCCCAGCCTCTTCCCAGCTCTGTGATCTTGGGGGCTCAGCTAACCTCTCTGAGCTTCATTTTTTATTTGTTAAAATTTATTTGCTTACAGGAAAAATGGAGATAATGCCAGTCTCTTAGAGTTAATTTATTTCAATAATGTAATGGAAGGAAAACTGGGCGTCTGTTATCAACTAAGCATTGAGTGCCTAGTCATCATGGTTTTAACTAACATTTGCTGAATACCAGTCCCACACAAGACCCCATGCCAAGCACTCATCTGATTTATAGAATCCTTAAGAGAAAAAAAACAACTATTACCCCTGTTTTACAGATGAAGAAACTGACGCACAGAGAGGTTAAGTGATTATCCAAGGTCTCATGGTTAGTTAAGTTTCATATGAGTTGACTTATCTGTGCTCTTAATCATCCTTTGTGGTCATCTTACACATGATGTAAAGCTGTGGCTGACAGTAATAGTACTAGTAATGTCACTATAATAACATTATTATCAATGTTATTGTTATTCTCTGAGTGTCTATCTCCTTTTCAGTTTTATATCCCTAAAGCAGGGATGACGGGGTTTGAGCAAGCCAAAGAGTATAAAATAAACAGGCACAAAGCAAGCTCTCTGCAAATATGAGTCTCCTCACTGTCTCTGGGGCCACCCACCCCACGTCCACGTCCCCTCTCTCACTCAGCCGAGTCCTCTCTGCCTGAGAAGGAAGCACGGAGCCTTGTGCAAATCTCAGGCCAGAGGGAGGCCAGCTGAGCTTTGCCCCAGAAACCTTCCAAGGGCCTCTATCCTCAGGCACTTCACTGACTGCACACCATAGCAGCCTGGGCGGCTGCCACTGGCAGGTGCACGCCCGGGGGGCGGGGGGTGGTGATGCAAGTGCTAATCTAGCTGTCAGACCCCACAGAACCTTAACCCACTGTGCCCCAGCTCAGGGTCCGCACTTGAGGTCTGGAGAGATCAAGCCTCCCAGGTTGTTGGGAAACATTCACCACCACCAGGGCTGCATAGAGCAGGTGCTTATCCACATAATTCCATCCTGCACCTCCCAACCCCCCGCCACACACACACACACAGGACGTGCCCACCTTCTATGAAAGGTCCAGATAATTACCTCTGGACTTGAATCCTGAAGATATCTATACAAGAAGGTCTAAGAAATATTCTGTTTCCCAAAAAGACAGAGAAATGTGGTCAATTTTCTCCCCTTGAAGTTTGGTTGCAACTAAGTTTGAAGTGACAACATGACAGCTGTCATGTCCCCATTCCCTCTCCATGAGTTCCACCCATGGGACACAGCTCCTGGCCTTTCCTCCACCTTGCACCACCACCCCTGCCTTCCAGGTCACCCTACCTCCTGACTATTCTGCTGGGTAGCAATGGGCCCCAATGTCTGCCCCCGGGAACACCCCAGGCAGGAAACCAGACTTGGGAGACAGTTGTCCTACAGGTATAGTCTGACCTTGACATTTAACAACTGCGCCCTCTTAACCTCTTCTCCCCAGCTCTCTCATCTGTAAAATGGAGGTAGTAATAATGTGTACCTGGTAAGGCTCTTATGAGGGCGAAGTGAGTTAATTCGTGTGAGATATTTGCAGCATGGTCAGGCACAGGTCTGGGCCCAGGTGTGTGTAACAAGTAAGGATTAGCTTTGGTTCTGGATGATGAAAAAGTTCTGGAGATGGATGGTAGTAGTGGCTGCACAATGTGAATGTGTTTAATGCCACTAAAATGCACTTTAAAAAGGTAAATGATAAATTTTGCACTACATATATTTTTTTTAAATAATAAATTTTATTTTTATATTCCCCATACAATTGCAACCCCCCATTCTGACCCCAATCCCTCCCCTCCCGCCCCCCACTCCCCAAAAAGTGTCTCTGGTTCATAGTTTTTTGTTGATTTTGATTTTCACTTTCTTATAGTTATTCATTTTCCTGGTCCCTTATTTAAGTTTTCTAGATTCCTGCTATGAGTGAGACCATCCGGTATTTTTCTTTCTCTTTCTGGCTTATTTCGCTGAGCATGATCCCTTCCAGCTCCATCCATGTTGCTGCAAATTGCATGTGTTTATCTTTTTTGAATGCTGAGTAATATTCCATGGTGTATATGTACCACATCTTCTTGATCCAGTCATCTATTTTTGGGCATTTGGGCTGTTTCCAAAGCTTAGCTATTGTAAACAGTGCTGCTATAAACATAGGGGTGCAGGTGCTCTTTGGAATGGATGTTTCTGTGTCCTTTGGGTAAATACCTAGGAGTGGAATTGCTGGATCATATGGAAGCTCTATGTTTAGTAGGTCCAGAAATCTCCACACAGCTCTCCATAGTGGTTGGACCAGTTTGCACTCCCACCAACATGCACTACATATATTTTACCACCACAACAAAAGACCATTAACAGTAGGAATGACAGCCAGTGTGGCTTAAGCCTAACAGTCTTAGATGGATACAGCTTTCACCCCAAGGGATTGGACCAAGTCATTGCTAAGGTCCCTTCCAGAAGCTTCTCTGATTTCAAATTTATGTATTTGAAATCAATATACCAAGCAACATCACAGATGTCGCTTTTTTCCCCACCACACTTTGAGAGAATAGACTTTCTCACCAAGGTGTGAGGCCAATGAAAATAAAATTTCCTCCAGGAGGGAGCGAGCTTCCTAACACTCCCTGAGGGAGGAGTCAGACTTTTGACTTGCCACCTGGAGCTGATTGTCTCTGACCTGTTAAAGGTCAAAATTGCATGTGAAAGGTTAGTCTCCAGGAAGAGCCTGTCCCTCAGAGTTGCTTGGACACTGCGCCTCCTAGGCCCAGTTCTCTTCAGAGCCCCACAGTGGGAGGGATGCCCAGTGGTGGGGCCTCCTGGCCTCCTCTCCTCAGAGAAAGGCATCAGTCTGAGTGTCAGCAGAAGCTGTGTGTCAAGGGTCAGCCACCTTTGCCTCTGGGCACTACTCTGTGAGCTGGCCATGCGCCTTGCCCAGCAGGCTCTGACACATCTCTCCTGAGGCCCTCGCCGGCCTTCAGGAAACTCCATTTTGACTCAGAGCTGCCCCCATGGCAGCTAGCTGCACAAGTCTGCAAGGGAGGGCCGGTGTGGCCACTTCCCAGCCCGTGACCTGGGGAGTCCTAACATCTCTCAGCTAGGCTTTCCTCCCCTGAAACAGTTCCTGCCTCCTAGAATGTGTTTAGCAACGTACCTGGCACTGGACAGCGCCCCCCGCAGCCAGGAGCCCTGCTTCACTCCCAGTGGGCGGCAAACAGCTTTCTCTCTCCTCTCTTCATTTTTCACTTACTGCCCAAAAGCCACACGGGTCTCCCTCTCAACCTTTCCATTTCATTTGGCAGCTTAGATACCCTGAGACCCAAGAAGGGAAGATAAGGAGAAAGAGAGAGAGAGATCGTCGGCACTGGAGAGATGATGTGAAAGGGCAGAGAGAAACAGCTGTTTTCACAATCTTTTTAAATGGCCGTAGCAGAGGCAGCTGAGCCTGTGCCCTCCATGTGCCAACCACGAGGAGCTGCTGACCTGCTCTTGCAGCAGGGCCGCTGCTTGGCTGCCCTGCCAGCTGGAAAGTGCACAGTCACAGGCTGCAAAATAGAACTGCACTTGCTCGCTCTGTCCTTTCTGTTGGCTCTTTTAATAGAACAAATTATAAATCCTGGCAAAATCAATCAAAATATGCAAGGGGGCACATATATTTCACAAGCATATGATATTTTTAAAAGATTATTCCTCCAATCAAGTTCCAGTAGCCAAACATCTGGAAAACCACATATCCTGGCCTCACCCCTGCTTTCTGGAATTCTGTCCTGAACCTCCCCACACCCATATACTTCACCCCTAAATGCCAAGGCGGTACCCCCTTTGCTTGAGAATTTTGTTCTTACTTGGTCTGCACAGAGGTTTCTAGATTGGGGTAGCTTTAGGGGGTTCCTGGGGGACCTGAGGTGACAGGTGGGAAGACAAGGCTCCACCTCCCTCTCTCCACCCCATCCCCTCAACCAAGTGCCTGCACTCAATTCTGAAGACAGTACAACACAGAGGTGGTGAACGGCAACGCTTGGTTGCTGGTGCTGACCTACTTCTCTTTGTGTGACCCTGAAAAGGGATTTCACCCTTCTGTGCCTGACCTTCTTCACCTCCTTTGCAAAATCTAGGACTTCATAGCACTGTGTTGAGGACAGCATGAGAAAACACAAAGAGCATCACATGGTAACGGGCACATTCCGAGCACTCAATAAAAATAAATTTCCATTATTATCCAATGGAAATTTTATTTGAAGAGAGAACCAAGAAAAAAGTGTAAAACCCACTGATCATGGGTACTGACACTTGGAAGATGAGGGAGACAGGCTTTAGGTCCTATGTGGGCTTTTCCTAACAAGATTTACGTATTGGGTAGAGAAGTTTAAGAATTGATACAAATGAGAGTCTAAGAATCTCTAAATCAAAACCAGATAAATAAATATGAAATCATCGGAAAGTCTGAGGTCAGTTGTGTGGCAATAGTCACAACCCAGGAGCACCCCCTGGGAGAGACCCCACCGCTAGCCACCTGCAGCCTACACTGCACACCCCTGAGCCTTCCAGGTGGCTGTGACCCCAGGTCACACAGGGTTTGGAGCGCTCTCCCCCTGCCTAACCACATGTCCGAGACCACAGCTCTCTGCGGGACTCATCCAGCCCTTCTCGTCTTTTCTCCATCCAGTTCCTGACACTACTCCCAAGCTCTCTTTTGCTTTTATTCTTTCCATCTCGTGGTCTAAATCATTCCACAGGCTTGGAAGGAAAGTCAAGAAGGGCAAGTGGATGGGGCTGCACCAGCTCTGGGAGGAAACCTGAAAGCAATTTATCATTTCAGGTTTTCCCTCGTAAAGTCCTTCCTTTCAGTGACAAACCGCAATTGATGGTGCCCCATCTCCCTAGTCCACTCACCAGCTCTCTTCAGCGCTGCCCCAGGCAAAAAACTTTCCCAACTCCCTATGCTAATAAATCATGCTAATTATGGTCCAAGCTATGTAGCTAGGCCTCTTCCAACCCAGACTGTCTGCCTCCTCCAGCCAAGCCCTGGGCTTGCTTTGTTCTGGTATTCCCTTAGCTAGACTGAAGCCCCAGTCAGGAAGACCTCATTTCCCTGAGAACAAATGTAGTCTCCAAAGAATATCTAATGACAGGTGACATATCGAAAGCTTTACTGTCATCAAGATAACTGGGCTATTTTCTTAATACGCATCATTTATTTTCTTTTTTGCAACAAATTTCTAAGTAGTGGAAACTATGATTATGCCTGTTTTACAAATGAAGGAAGCTACAGCTGAGAGAGGTTCAGAAACTGCTAGGGTTGCATAAAATGTACAGCCAGAACTACAAATCTAGAAGGTTCTCCTCCACAGCCCAAGTTCAGATACTCCACAAAGCCCTGCAACTCCCTTTGGGCAGTCCCTTCCCTCCCAGGTCATATGACAGAATCTTAGAATGGAGGACAGGAATAAGAGTCCCATTGCACACCCATAGCTGGAAGCTTCTCTGTGCTCCCCAGTTAGCAACTTCCCTGTTCTCCTGCAGATAGTCACAGGGTGCAACTCAAAATTCTAAGCTGAAGGTGTTCTTTGGAAACATTTGCTGCAATGGCTATTTCATTATATTTTTAAAAGTTAAAAGCTCCCTGAAAATTCTTGCTTCAAGTGAGATTCCAAGAAAACAAAGAGTGTTGCTTCTGGAATTTCTAATTCAGAAGGCTGGGGAAAGGGCAATCTATTTGGAAGAGATGACAGGGAGACTAGCAGAAGTTACTTTTTAGAGAGTATTTACATAAGTTGAAGAAGACATCAGATGTCTGTAACAAGGAAGGGGGTGCGAATGGGTAGCCCCTCGCTGGCATTTCTACTGAAGATGCATAGGTTTATCTCCTACGTTCAGTTACCCTTGGCACCTGCTGTCAACCTATGGCTTGAAGCCTCTCTCCCCACCCCCATGCCAGAAACACCAGCCTGGGATATTTTCTGATTGTCCAGCATTTTACAAAGTCACACAGACTCACCTGTGTCCCCAAATATTGAACAACATTGGCCTCCTAACTCGTGTATCAAGCCGAGGACAGATTAACATGATTAATAATATAAGTGCCCTCGTTTTTGTGAAGAAAATAAGCTCAAAGCTCCAGAAAAGAGCAAAGTTGCCAGGCCTGCACTCACACAAAGAATATATTGGAAGTATTTGAGAAAATGCAATTAAAGTAGTGGTGTGAGTTATTAATAATATTAACAAGTATAAGTGGGTGGTGTTTAATGAGCACAGAGACATGCCCGCCCCTGTTCTAAGCACTTTTCACATATAGATTCACTTAATCCTTTTACAACATGATAAGGTCGGTCCAATTAGTCCCATTTTTCAGATGAATCCCAAGGAGGCAGGACCACATACCTTCTCAAATTTTTGAGGAACCCAGTTTCAACTTCTAGAGGAGTGATTTTTCAGGAGACCTCTGAGCTAAGGAAGGGAAATATCTTCATCACCAGGCCTAGCAAAGCATCATTGCTTCTTTCCAGATAAGTTTTAATTTGAAGAAATACTATTCGATTAAAAAAAATTAAGTCTTAGCATGCCAAATGGAAACAATAACCTCAAGGTGACAACGGTTCAACTGCATGTGAAATTCTCCACCACGGAATAACTGCCAGAGTGATCCAAAATGGGGGAGAGTTTTGATCGGCCCTCGGATTGGTGTTTAAAAATTAAATAAGTTGTCAATACTTAAAAGTTGTGAGATTTCACAAAACAATGCAGGGCCCTCGTCCCACATGGCAGCAATGAGCTGGGCTGAGCGGCCACTATCCATGTGGCTTGAGCTTTCCAATTCCCATTGTCCTCAACCAAGGCCACTCCATGCATGGATGTGCATGACCCGCTGGGCATTTGAGTGCTGCCATCCCAGCTCTAAAATCTTAAGTCCTCCATCTGAGTTCAAACATATCCCAAGCTATAGTATCACTTGTGTATATAGTATCCCCCAGAATTGCTGAAAACTCTCTGGAGCTCCTCAATTCTTTCCTGTGCAGCTGGCCCTTAAACAAGTGTCCTGACCTACTTCTGACTTCAAAGAAGCTGGCCAAGCCTATTGTTAATAGTGGCCTGTGGACATTTAGATTGAGTCTGGCAGACACAGTGTGCTGTCTGGTCAAGTGATAGATGCAAGCAGGAGAGCGTGATAACTCAGCTTCTCCAAAAAGTTCAGCTAATTTTATGAATGGTAAACACATTGAGGAAAACACTTGACATTTCTAGACTAGACAATCTGTTAAAGGTACCATATTCTGGAGTGTATTATCCTTTGACTTATTTATCCTGAGTTTGTCTCTTACAAATAGCAAAAGGATCAACTTCATTCACTGGGATTGCAAAGATGGTTATTCTCAGGCTTCCCTTCCTTTTTTTTGATTTTTCAAATAGCTGTATTATGTAACTATATAAATAATTTTATATTATATTTTGATTTTTTAAATAGCTGTACTATGTAACTATAGAAATAATTTTATATTCTAAAAACAGAAATAATTTTATATTCTATATTTTATATTATATATAGTAATTTTATATATATTTTACTTTTTTAAAGATTTATTTATTTATACATACAAGAACTGGGATGTAAGCCAGAGGTGTGGGGCGGTGAGAGGATTCACCAAAGAGAGTGGGGAGCAGAACAGGCAGATCTACTGAAATACACTGCTGAGGGGAGCAGCGGGCGAGTCAGGAGAGGTCTGCTGTGCCATGTGGATCACCTCCCTGGCCAGGGATCGAACTCATGCTGCAGTGGCTGGCGATAGTTTGATGGAGCTGTCTTTAACCCCTGCGCCAACAGGGAGGCCACTATATATATTTTATATGTGCCAAGGTGTGACTTCAGTCCCACCTCTTTTAGTCTTCAAATATGTGGCCCTCCTCAACCAAAATTGGCCCTCCTCAACCAAGATGAGTGAGGTGTGTTGTGATGCAAAATCCCACATCTGAAAATAGAGAGTTGGGATGGGGCCTGACTCCCTCACTGCCTAGCCCTGCGACCCTAATAGGAACCTCCCAGAACCTCAGTTACCATAACAGTAAGTGTAGCTGGAGACACTAATGTTCAACCATTCGCTCTGGGTTACATTCACGGGCCACCCACAGTGGGAACTCCTGAGCCAGGGAGGGCAAAGCAGATCCGGGCTTTGCAGAACTCAAGGTCTGGAGAGGGAGGGAGATGGAGCTGAATCCTCTGAGGACACTGGAGAGGGGAAAGAGGGAAAAGATCTCTGAAAAGATAGAGTAAGCCATGTTCCTGAGGATGAGCAGGAATCAGGTGAGGCCTGAAGGAAACCTGATGCTAGGGAAAGGGAAGCAGGCACATGAGAAAGACCTGAGCCTGGAGGGGCTCTGGGGAAATGAGGGGGAGTAGGACAGAGAGAGAGTCAGCAGTAGCAGGTCTTCCTCACTTCTGTCAGCCTCCCCTCTGTAGTAGTGAGGACAAGATCACGGAAACACCCCACAAATGAAAACATCCTGTGCCTGTGGACTCTCTGGCCTCCATGTTGCTGAGAACAGCCACTTCTTCTCTGCCCTGTGACTGTAGGAAGGACTTTCCCAGTGAGGAGGGCCCGCCATGGTTGGCTCTGGCTCTGGCTCCCCTCCTGGGCCCAGGCTGCACACAAAGCCCGCTCTGTGGGCGAGCTTCAAAGGAGAAGGCTGAGGAGAAGGGAGGCTGGGCCAGCAACACCTTCCTAGTGTCAGGGCCCACCCCCAACCTGGGCATTTCTCTGAAATCTTTAGGCCCTCTTGGTTTCCAGAAACAACGTGGCCCTTTTCAAGTGCCAAAAAAAATAACGAGGGGGTAGAAGTGGAGAGGGGAGGGGAATGGAGACTTAACAAAACTTTTCCATGAAAGAAATAAACTGTCGTCAAATGCCTCAGATCGATAGCCATCTCCACAGGGGCTCAGCCCAGGACCAAGAGTAGAAGAATTTCAAGGCTCATAAACGTCTCTCATCAGAATACCAGGAACGTCAAAGGCCCCTGGGACTACTCAAGCCAGAAATGAGTAGACGAAAGCACCCCATAGCCTCAGAAATGGCTGCCCTATTTTCCCAGGAGACCCTGCTTGCCACAAGGGCCCCCTAAGGGCCCCAGAACTGGCTCTAGCCAGAGGCCAGTGAGCAAGAGGAGAGGCATCCGGCCTTTCCAGTCCCCTCACACTCTCCTCCACCAGGTAGAGGTGACAACGTTTGCCTGAACCAGCGGAGGTATGTCAACTCCTTGCACACGGAGTTCCAGTTGCAACTCAAAATAAATTAAAACAAATCTATTTAAGTTTGACTGCTCCTCAATCCACCCCACAATGAGAAAAGAGATTTCTGAAAGGACTATAAGTTTTAGGGGAGCCTTCATTTCCTCCTTTGTGAAATTGGCTTGATCGTATCTACAGATTAGGACAGTTGGGAGGATTTGAGGAACTTGAGATGGCACAGATTAGGACAGGCCGCAGCTGGCCTGACCCCTTCTTCTGCCCCCTGCCCCCTCCTCCTCCTCTGGTGGGGAGCAGAGTGCTTAGGAATCGGTAGCTCTGGACAAGATGGAGACCCTTGGATATCCTGCCTGGGATTAGAATCTCCACAGCTCCCTCTGGAATGGTGGCAGCAAATGCAGCATATAAAGGGAGGTTAAAAGGGCAGTAGCCTCATTGCCATTTGCTGTGGAGAAGAACTCGACAGTGACACTTTCTGTCACCCACACAGCCTGGGCCAGGGAGCTAAGCCCTACCCTGCTCTCTGCCTTTCTCCTCGAACCTTCTCCTCTCTAGGTCTCCTACTGCCTCTGTCTCCCTCCACGTTTCATCTCTTTTCTGTGCTAACCCTCTGAGGACCAGAATGACAGAACAAGAAGAGCCATGGCTTTCCAGTTCAGACTTGGGTTCAAATCCCAGCTCTGCCACACACTGGCTGTGGGGTCCACTGTCACCCTCAGGTTCCTCATCTGTGACCTCTTACGGGACAGGGACCAAACTTCTTATTCACCATGAATTCTTTGCACACAATTTGTTGCCACATAGTATATGCTCCTTAATAACATTAGTAATAGCTTTAAAATCTTCCAGGCTCTAAGTTTTTTTATACCAACATTTACATTTACTATACAGAACAGCCCTCTAATATAGGTGCTATTCTCATTTTACAGATGAGGAAATTAAAGCTCATTTATTAACTGAACGAATGAGTGAATGAATATATATTACAGCAGTTGCAAGAATCATTTACGTCAAAGAACCTAAGGACCTGGTACCTCACCTCTTCCATGCCCCAGGTCTGCCACTCTTTCTGTGTCTCCTGGCATTGGGACAGGGTTGTTGTGCACCAGGTCTCTGCCCTAGGGCCAGGCATGGCCTCTTCCCAGATTCTGGGAAGGATGGTACCCACCTGTTTGGGTATATATGGGGCTTTTCTGAAGGAGTGAAGGGTTTCTGGCCTCACAATAGAAATTCCTTAAAATACCCCTAAAAACACACGAACAATGTGTTCTCCACCACCCCCTTCTCCCAGAGGCACCTGCTGTGACCTGAGGTGTCAGACTCTTGGCAACAACTCACAAGCCCAAGGCGCTCAGCACCAGATGGCCAGATACAGTGGTGTTCAGCCAGTGGCCGAGGTGGAAGGGGTCCACAGCAGCAGAGGGGATCCAGCTGACTTCAAACAGCGCTTTGCACACACTGTTGCATTGATGGATAATCTGTGTACCACACAGCCTTTTACATTAACCCCAAACTCAGACTCCACAGCAGCCCTGTGAGTTTAACCTATCAACCCCATTTTGCAGATGAGGAAACTGAGGCTTAAATGTCTATAGAACTTGCCAGTATGGAAAGCAGCATAACCAGCTTTAAACACTGACCTGTCAGACTCCCAAATCCATGTAATTGGTACTATGAAGCCAAATAACTGAAGGGATTTTTCCTTTCCTTCCCTATTATTACCCTTTTTCTACACACTAGAATGAAGCCTGGGTACTCCCCAGCCTACTGGGTTTTTGCCCCTTTCATTCCCTTTCCTGCACTGAAGTCCACCCTGAGTACCCGGTGACCTCTCGTTCTCACCATGGACTAGAAGGTGGCCTGGGCCCCTGCAGCGACCTAAGGCTGGAGGCCTTTACAACCCTCTTGGACAAGGGGTGAGGATGTTGACATAACTGGAGCCTCCTTCCAAAGACTTTCCCGGTGGCCATCAACCCTCACTTCTCTCTCCTCTGATGTAGCTTGCGACTCCTACTGGACATCTGTCCACCCTGAGTACTGGACTAAGCGCCATGTCTGGGAATGGCTCCAGTTCTGCTGTGACCAGTACAAGCTGGACGCCAACTGCATCTCCTTCTGTCACTTCAACATCAGCGGCCTGCAGCTGTGCAGCATGACGCAGGAGGAGTTCGTGGAGGCAGCTGGCATCTGCGGGGAGTATTTGTACTTCATCCTCCAGAACATCCGCTCTCAAGGTCAGTGTCCAGGGGGCCCACCTCCAGGGAGGGCCGAGGACTGGGACCAAATGACCCTGTCATGTCAGTCCCTGTCTGGAACTCACCGAGCAATAGTTCATTAACTGGGACTCTGTTAACCAACATCCCCTGTTATCCAAAACTTCTCAATACCTAGAAGCTCTAGTATGCTAGAGCAATGTCCAGGCACCAGGCTGATGCCACAAAATCATGAATTATGTTCATAAGAATGTGGGCATAAAGGTTTCTGCCTGATCTTTCATTAAGCAGCACAAAAAAAATTAGACCTGTTTGAGTTGTTTCCAGAGAAGTCCAGCTGATTGTCAACATTCCTAATAGGCAGGGTTCTAATGCCCACAAGGTGGCGCCTGAAGCATTACTTAAGGCTTCAAGCAGCCCTGCAAAAGTAGAATGTTGATGGGCAGGTTTTTTAAACCTGGGAGGCTTGCAGGGAACATACACATTCAAATCCCTTGGTCACAAATACAGGAAGAGAGGTTCCAGGTGGTTAAGTGACTTCTCCAGTGCCACACAGTAAACAAGGCTGATGGCTGCATGGAAAGTGGATGTGAGCAGGGACTTTGAGATCAGAACACTGCATACCACCCTGACTTGGGAACTTGAGAGCCTTAGGGCCTCTGGCTAAGGCTTAACCTCCCTGCATCTCCTCATTTGTACAGTGGGAGGAAAACACTCACATCCACAGGCTTCTTGACGCCTTATCTGGCATAGCAGATAAGGCCATGAATGCAGCCGCAGGCAGCTGAATATAACTAAGAGGCAGAAATTTTTTAAATGAAGTCAACACATCTCAGCTCAATTTTAAGAAGGATCTTTCTAAAACTTAGCACCTTCTAGAAGAGTTGCACCAGAAGATACCTAAGATAGGAAGCTCCCCATCACTAGAGGTAATCACGCAATCTAATAGCACCTGCTTGATGAGGAGGCCATGGCAGGATTCCTGTTTGGAAAATCCCAGAGGACCTGCTGCTCTAGGAGTCTTTGGCCTCCCATTGCTTTCCCCCATCACCAGTGCCTGGGAGCAGGAAATCTAGGAGGGTGACCCTGGAGCACAGTTTATCTCCCCTGGGAGCCACAGTCCAGGGGGAGGGGCCGAAGGTGGGGCCAAGGAAGGGACAAACAGACCTGCTGTTCGCTGACCTCCTATCTATTTGATTATCACCACTAACAGGGCCATGCCAGGAACTGGGAGCAGAGTGCCCCCACCCTGCAAAAGAGGGCAAATCTGAACAAACGGGTGTCTCAGGGAGGAGCTCAGGGTTCATTCAAGCCACAGAGGCAGTAGCCCTGCACACGAGTCCCAGAGCCCAGAAGAGGGAGGCACCCCTTGTTGAAAGAGGATGCAGTTGGCATCCCCAGACCCTGGCATTACCAGGGTCAAAGTGCAAGTCCTCAAGTTTGTCTGCAGGAGCCAGCCACCCCTGTGCTGGTGTCTGACAGGGTGGGCATCTCCCTTCCCTGACAACTATGTATCCAAAAACTCCCTGCCACGGGTCCCAGGACCCCAGGGTTTGTGCAGAGCAAATAAGCTAAAAACCAACTGTTTTTTAAGCAGGTGATCAACTGCATTTTCTTGCTCCAAAGAGCTCCTGGGAGCACCCATCAGGCACTACTGGTGGGATCTCAAGCACTCTGTAGCCAGGGCAGTTGTGGTGGTGGGCAGTGAACCTGTCTCCTCCCGCTAACTCGGGCTCCACTCCGAAGCCCTCCTGGCGTGTTCCTCAAGCAGGAACGTGACTGTTTTCATGCACATGACTTAAGTTTGCATGGTTTCCTTTTGCCCAGGACACATTGTTTCCACCTGTTACCTGAAATAGTTTGTGAGCACTGAGTTTCATGCTCAGATTTTCACCAATAAATGATGTGGTGAAGGGGTCATCACCTGTTTTAGACCCTGTGTTACCCCACAGACTAGGACTCTGGTGGAACGGGACACCGAACACAAGTAAGTCTTGGTGGGGAGAGGAGCTAATGGGGTCCTGAGGTCTGAGGGCCCGGGAGCCGTCAGGCTCAGTAGGTGTTTCAATGGGCCCAGAAACATGGGGCCCCGTCACTGGTAGGCGAGGTGGGCAGGAAGGGTGGAGAGCAGGGGCAGTTTCCGTGGTATATGCGAGAACTGGCCCTTGTCGCTACTGCTCGGGCAGGCTTTGAACAGAGCAGACTGGGGGACCATGGCCAACTGCTACCAATCAGGAAAGAGCAAAGGGACTAAGCGAATACCAAGGTGCCCTGTTCCAATCTCCTTTTTTAAAAAAAAAATAAATAAATATTTATTTATTTATACAAGCACTGGGTACAGTCAGAAGCACAGGAGGGTGAGAGAATTCACCAGAGCCAGAGCGGGGAGCAGAACAGGCAGAAGGACCGAAGTACACTGCTGAGGGCAGCAGCAGGCGGCAGGAGAGGTCTGCGCGCCATGTGGGACCCTCACCTGGCAGCTGGGGATCGAACCGGCGCTGCAGAGGCTGCGGGCATCTTCGCAACCCAGCGCTCAACCACTGCGCCACCAGGGAGGCCTCTGCACTCCTGCAAATAGAAATCTACCCTCCTCGTGTTGGACACCAAGCTAGAAAATAGGGGTGCTTTGGTCTGTGCTGCCACATGAAAGCATGACCTGAAAGTCCTAATTCATGCCCCATCCACCACATTCTTCAGAAGAGCCCTCCAAGGCGCCAGCCCAGTCACCCAAATCCTCACCTTGGTTTCTGTGATTCTTGTGGCCGCCGATGTCCATTTCCACCTTTGACCAGCCCCACGGGCATTCGAATCCCCAAGGACAAGAGCCACGTCAGAGATCACGGACTGAGAACCAAAGGGAAGCTTGATGTTGTCATCTGTTGCTAATGAGGAACATGACTCTGGGGCAAGGTGCACAGAGCTCAGTGGTGTGGCCAGCTCAGAACTCCAGCCTCCTGGCGCTCGTTTGCACAGAGGCTGCTGGGGTGCCGGGCTCTGGGGCTTTCTCCAGTGGCTTCAGGGTGGCCCTGGAAAGACTAGGTGGTTCCCCCCAGGCTCCTTCTAGAATAAAACTACCCCACAGAGGGGACCTCCTTCTCCCCAGCACCTCCCTTCCCAGCTGGCCAGGGGAAACCAGGATTGCATGGTATGGTTTGTGGATTTCTTTTTCTCTCCTAGGTTATTCCTTTTTTAATGATGCTGAAGAGACCAAGGCTGCCATCAAAGATTGTAAGTAATCAAGCTCTCCCAGGCCCTCGTGACCACACTTCCCCCAAAACCTAACATGTAGTGTGCTGGGCACAAAGTAGATGTGAAGACAGGCTGGATGATCCAGTAAGCCTACTCCGGAAAACCCAGCACATCCAGTCATAGTGCCTCTGGCCCAGTTGATGTTCTGGAGCATCAGATACCCCCAGCCCAGAAATGAGGGGCCTGGCCAGCTAGGACAAAGTGGCATCTGAGTCTTCAAGCAATGCCCCCAAGCTCCTCAGTGAACATGAATAACTCTCACTGCCCACTGTAAGGCACTTACTGGGTGGCCTTATTGAGGGTGCACCAATGTTGAGGGTTCTACATACATGATTTTATTTAATCATCATCATAATTAGGTAACATGGTGATCTGATCCCTCTATTTGCATTTGAAGAGACCAGAAGTACAGTAATTTGCAAGTAACTGCAGAGCTGGGATCCTGACTTGTTTTCTCAAAGCCTATGGTTTTATGCATTGTGCTCTTAAACACACACACACACACACACACACACACACACACTACCTATGTGCACATAGGTTCCCAGGCCCTTCTCTCCATTCTGCTGCCCACTCAGTTAAGATCCAAGGTCCAGGGGCTTCTCCAGGTATGGGCACAGCCCCACGTGACTCAGAGAACAGGATGGTTTCAACTTAGTACCCCCTGAGGGGACTCGGGTCCAATGAGCTATAAAGCCACCAGAACAGGCCCGAGGGGTGCTCCCCAGCTCCCTCCACTTCATCTGTTCTCTGCTGCCTCCCACATCCACAGAATAAATACCAGTGAACAGAGGCTACAGGCCTGGGTTCCTGCTGGACACCTTCTACTCCTGAGCCAAGTTCTCTGTCCTCTCCCAGCTCCCCAAATAGCCTCAGGGCTCTTTCTGGCCTGCTGGTATCATGGGACATGAGGAGCTTGGTCTGGAAACTGCTGCTGCAGCTCCTGTCCCAGCTCCTGGGAGGTTTCAATCAACAGCTGTGACCACATCCTTTGGCCACAGGTCTCTGCTGTCAAGGCAACTGAACCTGCAAGTCCCACACGAAGCAGAGCATCCCGGCATCCCCCACACGGGCACAGCTCGCCTGCAGGGACACATCAGAGAGGGAGACAGTTGTGAGCTTCCCCCCCACACACCCCTACCCCAACACAACCCACATCTGCAGGGAAGTTGAGTGGGTTCAAAGTGTGGCACTGGCTGAACTTAGTGGAGGTTTGGATATTCACAAATACACCACAGGGATGGCTTTTGCCCCTCTGTCCCCACGGCCACCCCCAGCCAACCAAGGCCTCCAACTAATGGACCCATGAGTACCTTCAAAGCCACCACTGGCAACCAGGAACAGAACAGGAGGATCTCTGGTGAGACCCCGGGGAGTAACAATCACTGCCCCCAGAGCCCCGCCCCCCATGGACCTCTCCTCTGTTGATCCTGTCAATCAAATAGCCTTCTTCCAAAGCACCTGGAAGAAATCACGAAAACTGAAAGGCAACTTTTCCGTCCCACTTCTTGCCACTTGGGCACCATGTCTGTTTATCTTCACCACCCCACTGATTTCTCTCTTCTTGAAGGAACTAGGTTGAAGCAGCGGGTGGGTGTGCTCTGGGGTGGCTCCATGCAGCAGGGCATGGGTCAGGCGGAGGGGCAGAGTTCCTCATCTTGATCCGCTGTCAGCCCTGCTGGCCTAATCACCTCCCCCCACCCACCACAGCCTCTATTTTCAGCTGATTTCACTTGTGCATCCACGTGTGGTTTGCGCAAACCTGCCATGTGCAAGGGCCGGTTTTTCCACATCGGTGCAATTCGAGACTACCTGCAGGGGCCTCAGGGGCCTCAGGGGCCGTGGAAGTTGAAGGCATGCGTTCCTATCTTTCATTCCAGTGAATGACAGCTGGAGTCACTGGTGCTAGGGCGTCCACGTCAGAATGTGTGGATGCGGGTTCAGCTCCAGCCTTAGCCAGAGGCCACATGACAGGGCTGTGCACCCCACACCTCCCCAGGGCTCACTCCTTTCCTGCTCCAGCTGTCTCCTCGTCAGTCTTCCCTGTTGGCTCTAAGTAAAACTGGCACTTTGCGCACCCCCTCCACCATCACTTCCCCTCTTGCTACCTGCTTTATTCTTTTCCATAGCATGTGTCACTGACTGAACCATCCTTATTTGTTCATCAGGTGTGCCTAACCTCTTGCATGTAAACCCCCTGAGAGGACAGACTTGGATTTGTTTGGTACTGAGCCCCTAATGCCTGATCCAGTGGGCACACTGTGGGTCTGTGCACAGGAGCCAATGAGTGAATGACCCACATGAGCACCCACCCTCTCTACACCCCTGTTTTCTTAGATGTAAAATGGAGATAGCACTAGACATACATCTCAAGGGTGGGTGAGTCATGTGCAAGGGTGGCGTGAGTGCCTGACAATAGCAAGTGCTCAACAGAGCTAATTATTGGTTAAGGGCCAACAGCACACCTGTTATTACAGGCATAGGAAAGCAATAGCTGTGAACATTGGCTTTGTAACACAGCTGCTCACAGTTCAAGTCCTGGCTCCATCACTCTGATAAAATTCTTAAATTTGCTGGGCCTCAATTTCCTCCTCAATAAAATGGAAATAGCAGTAATACTATAGTGGCTTGTAGCAAGGATTACATGAGATACGCCACATGAAGCGCTTAACAGAACTTGGTCATTAGTTTTAAGTACCCCCAAAGCTGTTCGTAGAGGAGGAAAAGAGACACGATTGATCTTTACTATGTGCTATGAACAGAGACGGGATCTAATGCAGAGATCAGGGGCAGAGAAGAGGTCTGTAAGAGTTGACTTGGTAGAAGTGGCAGGTAAGGAATCTGTGCAAAGGCCCTGAGGCAGGGGAAAGCTAAGCCCCATTGGGACAGTCTGACCCAGGAGAAGAAAAGGAGTTAGGGAGCAACAAGAGATACAGGTGAGGTGGGTGGGGATGGTAGGTAGATCTAACTAACATGGTAGCCTTCATCCTGGAGACAGCCAGGAACCACTGCAGGATGTTAAACCAGGGAGTGACATGACCCCAGTGGCACTGAGACAAGTCACCCTGGACAACAGGGTGGTACACAGGATACACTCCTTCCCTTGATAGCATACTTATTCTTTCTTTCATTAGTTATAGTAAAGTATACCTACTAGACTATACCTACTAGACTATCATACAATGCAAGGATAGTTAGTGCAGTATAGTAGATAGTCTAGTGACTGCTTATTGAGCACGTAGTACATCCCGGGCACTGTGCTAGACACTGATGGGCTAAAATTGAAGATACAAATCCCTGCCTTCTCATGAACTAAGACAAATACATTGTATAGTATGTGCACTGGAGATAAATATTATGGCAAAAAAAAATAAAACAAGGGAAGTGGGTGTGGGGTACTGAGCAGAAGTGTGTGTGCAATTCCAATTCAGGTAGTCAGAATGGGTCTCTCTGTGAAGGCGATTTGGGTTAAAGATTGAGATGAAGGTGTGAATCCAGGGAGAACCAAAAAGAGCACTCAAAGACCTACAAGATGGAATGTGCCTGCAAGTTTCAGGAAGAATTAGGAGACCAGAATGGTTGGGGCAGAGTGGACAAAATGGTCAGGAGGTACAGATCTGGTCCCCTTTTTTTGTTAATCATTTATCACTTTAGGATGATGCTTATATGGTGTCTCAGGTTACTTACAGTGTTACTTATGGAGTAGGTGAGTTCTGAGTTATCAGTATTGAGTTAATGCCCTGCTTTCTAATATTCATAAACTCTGGTCTCTGCTTTTACTTGTGTCCCTTCCAGTATGTTCTCCACACACTAGCCAGAAAGAGCTGCTTAAAATGTGTGTTTTGAAAAACTCCAAAGTCATCATCTTGCACTTTCAGTAAACTCAAGTTGTGACAGTGGCATGCAGGGAAGGCCCTATGTGACCACCCAGCCTCAGGAGTTACCACTCTCTCGCCTGGCACAGCGCCTGCCTGCCTGCCTGCCTGTTGGTACAAGGTCCATGCTTGGCCTCACACATTCTGTTCCTTCCACCTGCAACACTGTTCCACCTACTCATGTGGGTCCTTCTCACCTTTATCTCTAATTGTAAATGTCTTTTGATGGAGCCTCCTGGGTCACCTTCATTTTTTTTCTGGCCTCTTACTTCCGTCATTACACTTAAAACAATGGGTGATTTGGTTGTTTCACTGTGTCTCACCTCGCCAGTTAGTCCTTATATTTCATGTGAACAGAGACCCAGTCCGTTCACTCCAGTCCCCCCAGCACAGAGTCCAGAACCTCACACTGTAGGTCCCCAATACTGAATACAAAGGCCCCTTAAAAGCAAATATCACATCTCAGCATCTTTTTACCTCCCACCTGCTAATCACCCCCAAATCATCTAACAGACTCTTCCATCACAAAGCTGTTCAGTGAATATTTGCTCATCCTGGTGTGATTTGAGGTCTGCATGTGTCCCACTGAGTCCTTCCTACAGCTGTAAATCATTCTGTTACAGATGCTGATTCCAGTTGTTTGAAAACAAGTGGTATCAAAGGTCAAGACTGTCACAGTCACAGTCGAACAAGTAAGTTAGAGATGCCATTTTCCATATCTAATTTCTTTTTTTTCTCACTTTTTAGGATTTTTTTTTCTTTTTTGTTGTTGTTTTTGTTTACTTTCTGAAGTAATCTGTCTACTTCTAAAAGCTTTGAGACTGAATGTTTGAGTGAGCTCAGTCATTCCCAAAGAAGGTAGTAGAGAAATAAAAACTTAATTGTAGGATTCTTCCACCCAGACAGATGTGCTTATGACATTGTACCACAACCTCACAACCTGTCAGGAAAAAAAAAGTCATTTTATGACTTCATATTAGTCCATAGTTCCAGGCAGTCTGTGAGCTACCAGGCTGCCATCAATGTGTGTGTGTGTGTGTGTGTGTGTGTGTGTTTGGTAAGTGCTTCCATAGAACACACATCTCAGGCAGCTCGCACAGGTTCCAAGTAGAGCCCCCAGTCCTACCTATGAGAAATAAGTAATTCTCACCAGGTTAAATAAGTTGTACAGTTCTTCTCTTAAAATTTAAAAAAAAAAAAATTATCTTGAACATATCTTGAAAGTAACTTCTTTTTCCTTCTCAAAAGGCCTCCAAAGTTCACATCTATGGGAATTTGTGCGAGACCTGCTCCTATCTCCCGAAGAAAACTGTGGCATTCTGGAGTGGGAAGATAGGGAACAAGGTATTTTTCGAGTGGTTAAATCAGAAGCACTGGCAAAGATGTGGGGACAAAGGAAGAAAAATGACAGAATGACGTACGAGAAGTTGAGCAGAGCCCTGAGGTAAGTTAATAGCGCCGAGTGTCATGAGCTCTCAAGTAGAGTTATGTAAAATGGCCAGCCTCAGAAAAGTAAACTGTTTTTGCAGTTTTTTTATTTGGTGAGCACAAGGTCACAAGACAAAACTTCGGTTCTTAGTTACAGGAGGGATTACAGGTTGTAAATCGACACCCCATTGCTTTCAAGCTTGGCAGGATTCCCCGGGGATCACCGTGAAGCCGGCCCATCTCACAGGCACGCACACAAAACACATTTTGAACTGAATATGGTGAGGTTCGGTCCTCACGATGTCTGGGAAAGGTTTAAGTGTAAGTTGATAAGAGGGTGTGGAAATACCAGGGTGAGCCAAGAGCTCGTCACCTGAGAGCAATGAAGAGTCTTTGTGTTCTGTTGTTTCCCTGGGGTGCAGACCCTCCCCACATTTCTCTTGTGCTGTCTTTCGCAGATACTACTATAAAACGGGGATTTTGGAACGAGTCGACCGAAGGTTAGTGTATAAATTCGGAAAAAATGCACACGGGTGGCAGGAGGAGCAGCTATGATCCGCTCCATCGTCAAGCTCACTTTATGGATTTCTGTCTTTGAAAACAATCAGATTGCAATAGACATTTGAAAGTCTGTGTTTTTTGTTTTGTTTTTTTTTGAAACCTGCAAATGTGCTGATAAAATTTCTCCACATCCCAGCTTACGTGTGGATTCCGAGTCATTGTCCTCCACTTGGGGGTGATGGCAGCAACCCCTGAGAATTTTTTTTTAACCGGGGGGAGGAAGAAATGATCTTTTGTGATAACTTGATCAAACCTGATTTCCCTAATCAAGAGTTGCAGAATCTCAATGCCATTGGTGCTGCTCAGAGAAAAAGGATTTAATTGGGCCGTTAGAGACTCATCCAGCGCTTCTATTACGAAAGCTCAAAAGTTTTCCCATATTTAACTGTGGCAGCTCGCAAAGGGGTGATTAGTTTGTAGCTGATATAGTAGGAGGGGTGAGATGTGGGTAAGACAAACATACTGTAGATTTTAAATCATGAAGGGCAAATTCCATAGAACAGTTTCTAATGAAAGAGCTAAGCCATCAAGCTGGGACATAACTGGATTTATGATAGGCTAGTAGTAAATTTATTAACCAGCGTATCTTCTGTGGTCAATTGGCAAAACTCCCAGGACCATCCTTCCAGAGTAGCATACTTAAAACTAGGCACATTAATTCTTGCTGAGTTTATTTCTCCTCTTCTGATGGTGAGAGAGGCAGGGGATCATAGGGGCACCGAGTCAACAGACGCCTGCGTGGATTTCCGAAGCACAGGGGCTGTTCCTGTGATTCAAGCTGTCAGATCGATAAAATTGTCATTTGTTGATTCTGTCTTGTGACCAAGACATTAAACTTTTATGAACTGGAAATGTCCTGACACCGCTGTCATAGCCAGGTTAAATTATGGCTCTCTTTTGTCTTCCTACCTGATTTGTACTCGTTTTAAAACACATATTACCTTGACAAAAATAGCAAATTTACACCAGTAAATGTTCACGGGTTAAAGTCTGCACTGACATTTCTCATCAGTCACTGGTAGTCGCTGCAAGCTCTTGCTGAGCAGAGTCCCAGTGGGCAGTCCCTAGGACTCCAGCTTCCCAGGCCAGGAAGCTTCACGTGCCGAGGCACTGACCACCACACAGGCTGAGGACCACTGTGCTTAGAACTTAACTGCAAAAGTAACTTGTTTCAAAAAATGTGAATTACTGTATGATAATCTATTTTTGGATTCATGTGTTTCCCAGGTGGATATAGTTTGTAAACAATGTGAATAAAGTATTTAACATGTTCAACTGTCTCTCTATCATGAAATTCACCCAGCAGACTCAGCAGCCGGGGACAACCTCAAACACCTTTGATTACCTTTCCATTTCCTTTGGGAGATGGGTTTTTTTTGTAAGTGTCTAAGAGATGCAAGAAATATATGGAGTGATCTTATCCATACCCTTACGCACCTTAAGACAAAGGCAAAATGGGTCAGCAGCGCTGCAGATAGAGTTTTGGTTGTGACACACGCACAATTTTTTTTTCACTTACTGTTTTGAATATTTATTTCATTTCTTACTGAGAATCGCCTTACTTATAAGTCAGAAGATTTACTGAAAAATCCAGATTTCCAGCATTTTTAAAAAAATCAGAGCTGACAAAAGTTTTCTCAGGGCCTTGTAGCAATTATTCCTGAGCTAAGTAGAAGCTGCCCCAGGGGCCAGAGCATATCACGACTTTCTGGACATTTGCTTTATTAGGCTGCTACGCAGCTTTGTGCTTGCACTATTGTGGGTTTTGTTTGTTTGGTTTTGTTTTTTATACATCCAAAACTTTTATATATTTTGAATTTGGGACCTTTATGCTGGGGTCTGAAGATGACTCCAAGCCATCTGAAGAGCTAAGCACCATGTTAGTGAACTGGATCAAAGTCCAACTGAAGGAAGAGACTGCCTAGGAAATTTGAAATTCAGTAACAGGAAGGGACTGGGAGCTTTCAGGCAAAGAGCTTGGCAATAAAGCAGCAGCAGAAGCAAGATGCTTGGGAAGTGGAGGGGGGGGGGGTGGTGATTGAAGTGTGGGCAGAGCAGGCATAAGGAATGACAAGCTCCTTGAAAAATGCTGTGTGCCCCCAATAAGGCGGGGGGTGGAGTGTGATCATCCAGCAATTTGGAGTACAAGAAAATTAATCCAGATGCTACTCAGGAAGTTTTCATTTTTCCAGATCCATTAAACTAGCACCCTCTTTGTATGTTTCTCGGTCTGCCCAAAACAAATAACCAAAGTTGACTTAGAACAACAGAAATTAATTCTCACAGATCTGGAGGCTGAAGTCGGAAATCAAGGTGTTGGCAGAGCCACACTCCTTCCTCCTGCCTTAGGCTCCGGGGAACAATTCCTCCTTGCTTCTTCGACTTCAGGTAACTCCCATGTTGCCTGTTTCTCAGCCTGGAGCTCTAACTTCCCAATCTCTGTCTCTCTAGACTCCTGTTCCTCCCTCTCCCCTGGTTTCTGTGAAGGGCACTTCTCACCGGACTGAGGTTCTGTCTGGATAATCTAGGATGATCTCATCTGAAGAGCCCCAATTTAAGGATTTATTTGGCAAACATCTTGTTGCCAAATAAGGTCAGCTTCACAGGTTCCAGAGGTTAGTACATGGATAAATTCCTATTGAAGGCTATCCTTCAACCCAGTATGCTCTTAAAAATGAGAATTTTATTTAAACATATAGCTTTATAATCTATTAACAACAGAAAACACAAAGGACTATATAAAAGACCACTCTTTTAGCAAATAATACCAAAGCAAAACAAGAAAATAAAAAGACAATGCAAAATTTACTTACCATAATAAATGAAGGAGTATTTCCTTCATAAAAAGGAGTGCAGCTGAGGTTTTCATAGCAAACTTTCAATATATGAATGTGATCATTTAAAATTCTCATTCAAAATTATACAGAACTTTGTGAGTTCTAACCCTTCACATCTTTAAAGCTCTGATAAGCATTTTAAAACCTCCAATTTGTCTTATCAGATCATCAAAGTGGAATGTGACTCTTCGCCTTTTAATAATACCACAGAGGAAGAGGCAAAGAAATGGCCAAAGACCTTGCCCATAATTTTTCTCTCAGAAAAATGAGGGCTAAGAAGTTCTTACAACTCATCTCCTTAGCAGAGATTACAAATTAAAATGATGTCCTTTTATCAGGGAAACAATTTTGGCTTTAAATTGAAATTCTAACATTGAATTTGAAAAGAACAAGGTGATCCCTCAGTATTTCCACAAGCCTAGGCTAAGTCCTCTTTTCAGAGGAAGAAGTAATCCATTTTCAAAAAACCACAAGTCAAATTTTAGGGAGTGGTGTACCACAACCTTAAGCCAAAACATCTTTAAAGGTGAAAATGTTGAGAAATGAAAACATGTGTCCACACGAAAACATGTCCACAAGAGTTGGCAGCAGCATTATTCACAGTAGCCAAAAAGGGGAAACCACCCCACCAACTATGGGATGAGGAGTGAGTAAATACAGCACAGCCTCATCCAAAGGACAGAACACATTTGGCCATAAAAGGAACTGAAGTTCCAATATGTTACCACATGTAAGGACTTGAAACATACTAAAGAGGCAGCCACAAAATCCATATATTGTTTGATGCCATGTAAATGAAATATGCAGTGTAGGCAACTCTGTAAGTTCAAGGTGACAAGGACTGGTTGCAGCATTAAGTTGGAGACAGAGAGTGACCTCTAATGGGTACAGGGTTTGGGGGGGAAATGGTGAAAATGTTCTGAAATTGATTGTGGTGATGGTTGCACACCTCTAAAAGCCTTTACTAAAAACCCCTGCATGGTACACATTAAGTGACAGATTTTATGGGAAGTGAATTAAATCTCAAAAAAGTTGTCATTTTCAAAAAAGACAGTTCCAGTGATCAATTCTGTCAAACGCTGTTGAAGAGGGCACAGAAGACTAGGAATGAGAATGAAACATGGATCTTTTTAATGTGATAAAATATACATAAATTTATCATTTCAGCCATTTTTATTTGAGTGGCATTAAATGTATTCACATAGTCATGAAACTATCACCACTACCCATTACTGTAACTTTTTCATCTTTCCAAACAGAAACACTATAACCACTAAACAATAATTCCCCATTTCCACCTCTGGTAACCTCTATTCTGCTTGCATCCCTACGTATTTGCCAGAACCCATAGTGAGCCTACCCGGTATGGGTTGGTTGTGCTACAATCCTTACAGCTTTGGCTCAAAAACTCTTAATGTCATCATAATGTCACTTAAAAGGAATATAATTAGTACCTGCCAGTAAAACCTAACCTCACCAAATTTATCTCTGAAAATTATACTAAGAGGTCTCCAGAGCAAAGTGTGTTCGATTGTTACATACAGTCAGCATATTAAAGTGATTTTAGCTATCAACTCCTTTTACACAATGGAATAAAGTAGAAAATCTTAAAAACTGTTTTTGTGTTCAGTATTCAAATTAATAACCTCTTTCCCGTCATCAAATTATATTAATTTTTATACATTTACCTTGTATATTTACTACTATAAAGAGTTATAACAACAGTAAAGCTACTATATTGAGAGTATTTATCTCTGAATCATTTACTTTCTATATCTACACATGTGATAATCTTCAAGCACAAAGACTTGAGGAATTTAGGCAGGAGAGTTTGACAGGAGATTAAGTTTGAGCTAAGAGACTAAGAGTTTGATTCCATAAGAGGTCTAATGGTTTTCTGAAGCCCAAGATCTCAGGGAATTCCTGAGAGTAAGTACAAACTGGTCTTAGAGATCTGAGACAGAGGAAACAAGGATTTCCAAGGAAAACAGGTTTCACTTAATATTCAGAATTCACTTTAAAGTGTTCCCTGTGATTTTCAAGCGTGATAGGCAAATATGGGTTAAAAAATAACTGAGGGGTCTGAACCCTTATTTTAAAAATTCATAATTAGATAAGGTAGTGAGTGAATGGACAGGAGATCTAAGCATTTTTCAAAGTTTGCTGTTTTCCCAATAAAGGTCCCCAGTGTCTCAGTAGGCTGTTTCTAAAGGCTAGCATTTAAACAAATGACATAGCTTCCTCGTGATATTAGCATTTCTCAATTTGAAGAGTAAGCATCTGCTAACAAGTGATACTCAGATTGAGAGTCTGGTGAGACATTGAGTTACATATATGAACCCGAAATAAAAAATCAAATACCATTCTTCTATTCTTGTGTAGATTAATTTATTGCAAAAATGTAAGCAATTACAAATCAATTGATTGCAAAATCAGTACAATATTAGCATTAATATGATTCCAAATAGAAAAAAAACAATCTGAGCAATTCCAAGCAGGAATAATCATTAAGCCATGGTACTGGGTACTGAAGTTATTTTTAAAAGACACCAAAGTATTAAATGTCTTCCTTATAAGACTTTTTTTAACTACAATTTCTGAGCAGATTATCTTTATCTTTTTTCTTGTACAACTGCAGCCGTATTTGTATATAATCGGCCATGAGATGATACACATCTACTAATTTCACCAAGATTTCCTCTTATCAAATACAATCATATTTCTCTAGAAATGTTTATTGTAGCCATTTTAAATGTATAATCCATCCAACTGTCAAAGCAAATACATGTTTCTATTAAGTGACTGTTAAACCCAAATCTTCATTTTTCCCCAAGGGAAATAGCATTAAAAGCCATTACTACATTATCTGCTATTGAAACCTGGACTATCGTTTTAAAAACATTAGTTTGTATTTGGCAATCTAGCACAGAATCTTTTATCCAGCAATGAGTGGGTTATGTGTGATACCATTCTTCACTTCACAGGCTGAGCATCTCCGGGTGCAGGAAAAGGGGCCCGATTCTCACAGATGAGCTTTCTCCTTTGCAGCCAAGTGACTCCCGGGCTGCATAAAGGTGTGAACTGATTTCTGTTTTAAAAGAGCAAGACCAGCAGGTTAACTCACTTGGCAGCTGCAACTTGGCATTTACTTTAGCTTCATTTGTACTCAAAAGAAAATAACAACTCAAAATCCATCCACCTTAAATATCCTATAGATTATAAAATGAAATGAAGAGTTTTGCAGATGTGCTCTTTAAATCTCAAGTGAGATTCTAAACAGCTGCTTAAGAAATCTAGTAGTTGTGCCTGAGGAGAACCATCATAAAAGAAAACTGAACCATGTCTAGTCTAATCAGGGACTCACATCCGTCTGCCATGATCAGGCAGCTCTGGGCTCACCTTAGAATTCATAGAGTTGTATTTGTCCAAATGAGCCTGAACGCGGGCCCCCAGGTCAGGATGGACATCACTGAAGTTCTTGACCTGAAATCAAGTAAAAATAATGCAAGCAATCACGACTCATCCCCAGTGTCTGCCTCACAGTGTTTACTCTGGGGCGGAAGGACCCTTCAGCAGGGGTTAGGACCACAGTGTCAACAGGGAGTAAATCTAGTGTCCAGTGAAAACCCGGACATATACTGGCTGAGCAACCATGGACAAGTCATTCAGCTGAACTTCAAAATGGGCACAATGGTGAAATCTACCTCACAGAAAATTGTGAGAAAGACACATATGTTGGGAGCTGCATTTACTGCATGTGAAAAGCTGACATCAAAGTAACTCCAACAAGTGACGGTAATTTGCATTAAGAAACGGACCCAGACACTGCCTGAATTGAAAGTGGGTATATAAAGATACTGGCATCTGCTGGGCAATTCCACATACTTCAAGCAGGAATTCACTGCAGAGAGCAGCGTGGGGTGCAGGGATCAATCCTGACCCTCACCGATGAGCTTTTTCCTTTGCCACCAAGTAAGGTCCAGGTTTTCTAAAAGTGGGAATCTCATTGTGTTTAAAAAAAAAAAACAAACAAAAAAAAAAACAGAACAGGCTGAGCCTGAGCAGAGAGCAGGAGATGGGGCACGAGGAACCCACATGAAGCCTTACAGTGTTAGCAAATGTGAGAGAAGAATGCCAAGGGTTCAAGCCCATTTTTTAGTGGACCTTTACTAGCTTCCACAGAATTGGCTATAGCCAAATTAAACAGCATAGAAAAAAATTGACCTTGAATTCAACTAAATTATCACACATTGGACAAAGAACTTAAGGATCAATGGAGATGCCATAAGATATCAGAGAAAATATTAGGAGAAAATAATCAGAGGTGGATGGGGAAGAGCACTAATTTTTTTTAAGTTCCCTTTGCACAATTACAAAAGGAAGGACGCTTTGTTTTCCCCATGAGGGCCCTCATATAGCTGCGCTCCCTTCTTGTGCCAGCAGATGTCGCCCTTCAGTTTACAAAGTGTCACCCACCGCTTTCTTCTGGATGAAAAGCTGTGCGTCTTTCAGGTGGCCAGCAATGTTCTCGCACAGGCGTTTCCTCTCCTCTTCATTCAGCACGGAGCAATAGAATGCCCTCACCTGCACATTGAACAGAGATGATGCAGTTTATTGTGAACATAATTCACCCAAAATACCACATTTGAAATGAAAAAGTAAGACTTTTCATTGACATAAGAAAGAAACGTCACTAGCATAAAGATGAAAAAAAAAGGTTTTGAACTCTAGGAATAATTTAAAACTGTAGTTGACATCTGTTTCTCACTTTTTTAAAATTTTAGCTTTATTTTTGTATGTGGTGTAAAATGTGTTAGACACAGTCATGAGGAGGCCACCCACACATGGGACCACCAAAGGGCCTCTTTTGTAGCCTCTAGGGAGAGAACAGACCGTAGGCAGTCATAGTGACGGGAAGCAGGGTGAGCACCTGACCCAGGGCAGGTCACTGAGGGCCGGCCAAAGGGCACGTGATGCAACCTAGGGTGAAAAGATTAGCCAAATCAATCTGAATTCTTCTCTCTAGAATAGGAGACACACATATTGAGAGACAAGGAAAAGATGGCTAAAGAAAAAAAAGTAATACAGAGAAAGAAGCCATAAAGAAGAATTTATCGTCATGACCAAGTCACACCAGTGATGAAACAGGAGCTCTGTGGCCAAGTGGAGAAAATAGAAGGCCAAAAATAAGCAATTGGTACCAGAAAGAAGGAGTAGGCAGATGGGGAGTAACAGGGTCATGTGACTGGTGTGCCTCATAGGGGAAAAACCCACACTCTTGCTACTGAGGCTCCAGTGCTGCTGTGAATCCAGTTCTCTAGCCCTTGAATTTGCATGTCCTGCCCAGATCCTTAGATTCGGTTTTACTTAGAGGTACTTATCTATTTCTTAGTTGGGGAAGAACTGCTTCCCCAACAGCCCTCATTCATATACCTTCAATGAAATTTGAGGAAACTGAAATGAAAACAAAGAGCAAAGAAATATAACTCTTCAACTCCATCTAACAAAGTGACTAATTAATGATTAGCGATATCTTCCCTGTTTTCAATTTAAGATATATTAGACACTTGAAGAGGAGGGAAATATGCCGACGTTGATAGAGGAAGACACTGTACCTGAGTGACATTATCCTCGTTGGCGCTGTTGTAGCGCTGCACGTCTGCAGAGTATCGAGATCTGTGCTCCAGGGCAGAGTGCTGGTGCTCCGGGGCACTGAAGCTGTTGGGGTAGTAATTGGGTGCACCGCCTTTAAAGGAGAGCCGTACATATTCACTTAGGGAGATGAATAATAAAACAAACTCGCAAATCGTCAATGAGATAAATTCAAGTGGCAATCACTCATTCACACACACCATATTATTTATAATATGTGCACCATATTATGCACATATTATTTTAAATGTCCCACATTTAGCTGCAGGCAGTACTCAGATTCTGAGAATACTGCCTTCTTCCAAATGCTTGAAGGGGGCTGTCTCACTTTCAGACTCAATAAAGAGATTCTCAAATTCCTTTTGAACACTTCAAAAGTCTAATCTACAGTCTTCTGAGACTTACCAGTACAAATAAATGTATACAAGTTTGACTAGGTGACCCAGGGATACATTGCAGATTTGAGTTTCACCTGCGCTTAAAATCAGTTAAACACTGAATCACAGAATCCTTGGGAGCAAAGCTCCACTCCTTTAACTGGAAGTTTGGAGCTCTGAGATGTTACCTGATGGCTGTCAGGTCAATTAGTGGTAAATCTGGGATTAAAACTCTGGGTTCTTTTGTCTCTTCCATTCCAGAGCACACTCATTTCCATTACAGAGCCGTACTCTGAGATTCCTTAAATGTTTTCAAAACTCATGGGCCATCGTTCCTTTATTGATTGTGATGACTTGGTTCAATTCTAGCTTCACTTTTACTTCCCTTCCCAGAGAGATATTTGATATTTCTAGTATGGTAACGCTTACTTACCTGGACTTAGAGGGGAAAAAAGTAATGACAAATACAGTTAAAACACTCTTATGACTTCTGGAATAATGTATAGGCTTTTTCCTTCACTTTGGCATATTTATTTTCCTAACTATACTCGACTTCAGTTTATATTATCAGAAGCTTGAATTACCTGAGCACACACTGACTGTGCACAGAAGGAGTGGCCTAGAAACATATTAAGTGCTTTCAACAAGCCAGTTTGGGTTGGCATTCTACTCAGGGCACTGCCAGAATCGATTATTCAAACAAGATAATCAAGAGGTATCTATACAGCATATTGACCAAGTGCTGGCAAGAAGAGGGAGGATACCATACTATTATGGAGCCCAATTATCACCCCAAGAAATTCATTCTAGGTCAGCCACATCTAAGTGAAAAGTAAAGTGCTCCAATAACCAGCCATCTAGAGTGGAATTCTGCATAAAGAATTGCCTCTTTGAAATGGGCCTATTTGAGTAATTAAAACATTCTATTTCCAAGTAAATTCTGACCTTTTATTCAGGTTGTCTTCAACTCCTGGGAACACTTTTTTTTTTTGGGGGGGGGGCGGACAAGGTGGGAAGAATTGTTTGTTTTTTTTTTTTAATTTGGGGGGTTACATTTTTGTTCTTCCCTATGTGCACATGTTCTACTCACCCTCCACCTAATCACCCGTGCCAGCACCCCATCTGTCTCTCTGTCCATCCCCTCTTTTCTTCCAGCACCTGAGAACCTTTAAGTTCTTTCATCAAACTTTAAGAGCACATTCCAAACACTCCACCTTTAAAACTAGGCAAAGGGAGTGTCAAAATACATCCTTAAAGGTTTGTTTCATGTGTATGCCACTGCAGTGGTTAGCACGAACAGTAAACGAGAAGGAATTACTTATTAATAAAGTTTCAAAATATACATGACACCCCCCGCCCTCCATACAGCCAGTCTCAATAACAAAAGGACTGAAAAATATGAATTGGGGATAGAAAAGAAAATTAGAATAAAACTACAGAAGATGGACACAAGAAGGCCCAGAGTCTGGCTACACTTGCCCCTCCTCAGCCCCAGCAGAAGTAAAAAGAAAAACAAAAGCTATGAACTCTTAACTTTTGCACTTCCAAGAGTCAATTCTGGTGACTGAGAGTGACTGAAGGAATTGCCGGTTTTGTGAAGCACCTTTCAAACCTAACCCCAGAGGTGGAGGCTATTCTACTATAACCAGTGGGAAAGATCTCCCTCCTGCCTTTAACTATCAATGGACAGCAAGGAAAGTCTAAAGGGGGCACTCTCAATAAAACACAGAAATATATAAAATACATTTAAAAGTAAGGAAAAATCCTCAGGTGTTAAAACCTCCTTGCTGGGCGGCAGAGGTGGGGGCGGGGGGCTGGGGGGGAGGGGGTCCCTACCCTGATTGTCGAACATGCACATGGGGCCATCGCGCTGGTAGTTGGCCAGTCGAGTGCGGAAGGGACAGTTCACAGGTATCTGAAGATAGTTGGCTCCCAGGCGGTGGCGGTGAGTATCAGGATAAGCAAAAAGACGGCCCTGCAGTTATAAAGGAAACAGAAGCTGGCTGTGTGCGTATAAACGCAAAGACAGGAATGATGATAAATTTTTTTTTTTTTAAGTGAGCCATGGTGTCTTTTTTTTTTTTTTTAATATTTATTTATTTATTTATACAAGCATTGGGTACAGTCAGAAGCGCGGGAGGGTGAGAGGATTCACCAGAGCCAGAGCAGGGAACAGAACAGACAGTCCAACAAAATACACTGCTGAGGGGAGCAGCGGGCGGCAGGAGAGGTCTGCGCACCATGTGGGACCCTCGCCAGCGGCCCGGGATTGAACCGGTGCTACTGAGGCTGCGGGCAGCTTCGCAGCCCAGCGCTCAACCACTGCACCACCAGGGGAGGCCCAACGATGATAAATTTGATTCTAAGATTCCAAGTACAAAGCACGCTGCGTGATCCCCACAACCCCTACCTGTGCCCCAGTAAAGAAGAGCAAAGTTTCTTGTCCCTTATGAAATGAGTTCTCCCTAAGTGAACAGCCCTTCATCTGTCATGCCTTTTGGACAGGCAAGTTGTTTTCGCATCTGTTCTAGATAATTATTCCTTATTTTTTTCTCAAATGACAAGTTAGTGTCCTGTCTTATACTATTTCCAATAATTCCCAAGGATGTAACTTAGGAGATGATACTGGAAAATAAATTTGTGAGAACCCAACTAACTGGAGTCATGAACTAATTCCTTCCCTCCTCCTTGTCCCACTCTGGGGGGGCAGGGGGTGATCAACCATTTGCTCTTCACAAAGAGAAAAGAATTTCTATGAAAACAACTGTGTAGGAAATTATTTTAAAATATAAATCCCATGTTGTGTTCTGGATTTAGCTCTGAAACCTTCTAGATATAAATCAAATATAAAATGATTTGATTTTTATATTTTATAAAACTGGTTCAAAGTGAGGGCCAAGGTCTTGAATCAAAGATTAAATTAAGTCGCCTGTTTACCAAGGCAGTAGGGTAGGCATTTTACTATTTCTTTAGTTAGTGCTAAACAAAAAGTAGTGTGATCGGAGCCTCCCCTGGTGGTGCAGCGGTTGAGCGCTGGGCTGCGAAGCTGCCTGCAGCCTCTGCAGCACCGGTTCGATCCCGGCCACCGGCGAGGGTCCCACATGGCATGCAGACCTCTCCTGCCACCCGCTGCTCCCCTCAGCAGTGTACTTCAGTCCTTCTGCCTGCTCTGCTCCCCGCTCTGGCTCTGGTGAATTCTCTCACCCTCCAGCGCTTCTGACTGTACCCAGTGCTTGTATAAATAAATAAATCTTTAAAAAAAAAAAAAGTAGTGTGATTAATTCTACATTAATCTTAGTGTCTATTTAAATATTCTCATTATTCAAAGCTCAATTCTATTAGCAGTTTTCTTTCATTGACTTTGAACCTGAAAGTCAATGGACTGGAATCTGAAAGAGTATTCTAATATCTCTAACCAAAATCTGGTTGGGCAAACTTAAACAATTATTTTGTATGAAATCACTCATATGAACATTCTTTTTTTTTTAAGATTTATTTTTTTATTTATACACTAGCTGGGATACAGGCCAGAGGTGAGGGAGGGTGAAAGGATTCACCAGAGCCAGAGCGAGGAGCAGAACAGGCAGACAAACCGAAAACACTGATGAGGAGAGGAGCAGATGTGACAGGAGAGGTCTGTCATGCCATGTGGGTCTCTCCCTGGCCAGTTGGGAATCGAACCTGCACTGCAGAGGCTGCGGACAGTTTCACAGCACTGTGCTCAACCTACTGCGCCACCGGGGAGGTCCTCATATGAACATTCTTAATCCAGTGTCTCATCATGATGTCAATAACTTCTCTGGGGTGAGGGACTCTACCTTCCATATTCATTCCAAATAGTCCAAGGTGATATTTAGGGGTTGGTCATGCAGCTGGACTAAGATCCACTTGTAAATTGCAAGTTGGTTGCCTCTTTCAGCTCAAAATAGACTAAGTCATGCTTTAACATTACCAACTGGCTAGAAGACACACTTAAGCCAAAAGCTGGATACAATGTCAATCACATAAATTTGGTTTTCTGTCACCTTATATTTATCAAACAACCCCAACCGGCTGGTCATGGGACACCCACAAAGTAAAGGTTGGGAAATGAGCACAGTGAGGCCATACCCTGACACCAACTTGAACCTAAGTCTCTGTGCCTGAGCTCCCTTGAGGGCCTGGGTGAGAAAACAGAACAAAGGTCTCCCCCAAGTCACCAGCCAACTCCTCACTCCTGGCAAACAGCAGAGTACAGTCCGCACCTGCACCTTCAGGTATTCGCAGGACTATTTCTCTGTGACTTGCAAAATTCTACCTATCCATTCCATCATGGTCTGGCTTACCATTTGGGGGGTCAAAGTTTAAAATTTACTAGCATGACCTTGTTGAAAGGTAACTGAGAACATGGTCAATTCGCACACCGCCTCCGCCAACCGAGCCAAAGCACTCATGAGCTCCCATCAGAGAGGCTTCCAAGTCCTAACTGACTCTCCACTTCAGTCCCTCCTCCCACGATGCCTCACCCTACACATTCTTGCCACCCTGCCAGAATCTGCCTAAGGCTCCACACAGATGCTTCAAACAATTGCTCACTGGTCTTTAAATGGCTAAATTTAGTCCCTCAGTCCCTGCCTGCTCTCTGAGTCCTGGCCAGCTGCATAGCACCTAAGTCACCTTTGGAGTCAGGGAAAAACTAGACTAGTGTGCCTTGGCTGAACCTATTCTTTTTTTTTTTTTTTTAAAGATTTACTTATTTATGCATACAAGAACTGGGGTACAGGCCAGAGGTGTGGGGGAGCATGAGAGGATTCACCAGAGACAGAGTGGGGAACAGAACAAGCAGATCCACTGAACTATACTGCTGAGAGGAGCAGCAGGCGAGTCAGGAGAGGTCTGCTGCGCCATGTGGGTAGCTCCCTGTCCGGGGATCGAACTCATGCTGCAGTGGCTGCAGTTATCTTCATAGGCTGTGTCTTAACCCCTGGCGCCACCAGGAAGGCCCTGAACCTTTCAAACACTTTTCTTAATTTTAAAAAAACTATAAAGCCAAAACAATAAATTTAAAATGTTTGTAAGACTGAAATGAATATTGTCAGAAACTAATGACTCATTTGCACTTATTGTCCTTCTTCAGGACACTCTCCCAGTTTCAATGAGATGCCTTATGCGTTTGTACTTTGCTATTGCTGCAGAGCCTGTTCATAGGTGATACAGCTCTTTTTCCCTGGGGTGGGGCCTCAATCCAAGGCCTCCATGCTCTTCAGCTTGAATGACTCAGTTGCTAACTGCCTCCAGGTCTCACTCTGGCCCCTCGAACCAAGGTGACCTGGATTCTTGTGAAAAGACTGTGCGTGACTTTGTACTCCTCAACCTGTTCCCACAGCCTTAGCCCTCCCAGGACAATCCTGCCTCACAGCAAATTCCAACAGCATGTCCTTCCCACAGCTCACTCCCTGCCAGCCCCCAGGCAGGAGAGGTTCCCACTGTCTTGCCTTCATCTGCTCCCCAGTTTCAATGCAAGTACTTGTGCTTACTCCCTGAAATCTGCTTCACTTCCCCTTTCTATTCCCAACCCTGTTTCCCTCTTTTTCTATTGTGCAAAAAGGAGTGATCTCACTTAATATATGCCAGATCACATATCTCAAAACTGAAGAAACTTTGTCTTATCCTAGAAGGAAGAACTGTACAAACGTCTACTCAAGTTTTTAAGGCCCTTCTGACATCAATGTCCCTGTCCAATTTTATTTCCTTGAATTCAAGAAAGAGCAAATTTTTACAGTTTAAATATATCCAGCATCTCAACAAAAACAAAGAAAATAATCCAGTCAAAAAATGGGCAGAAGAGTTAAAAAGAAACTTCTCTGAAGAGGAAATGCAAATGGCCAACAGGCATATGAAAAAATGTTCAACATCACTTGTAATCAGGGAAATGCAAATCAAAACTACAATGAGATAGCATCTCACACCAGTGAGAATGGCACTTATTAAAACAACTAGCAACAACAAATGTTGGCGAGGTTGTGGAGAAAAAGGAACTCTCCTGCACTGTTGGTGGGAGTGCAAACTGGTCCAACCACTATGGAGAGCTGTGTGGAGATTCCTTGCCCTACTAAACATAGAGCTCCCATATGATCCATCAATTCCACTCCTAGGTATTTACCCAAAGGACACAGAAACATCAATTCCAAAGAGCACCTGCACCCCTATGTTGATAGCAGCACTGTTTACAATAACTAAGCTTTGGAAACAGCCCAAATGCCCAAAAATAGATGACTGGATCAAGAAGATGTGGTACATATACACCATGGAATATTACTCAGCATTCAAAAAAGATAAACACATGCAATTTGCTGCAACATGGATGGAGCTGGAAGGGATCATGCTCAGCTAAATAAGCCAGAAAGAAAAAGAAAAATACCGGATGGTCTTACTCATAGCAGGAATCTAGAAAACTTAAATAAGGGACAAGGAAAAAGAATAACTATAAGAAAGAAAATATCAAAATCAACAAATAACTATGAACCAGAGATAGTCTATGGGGGGTGGAGGGCGGGGAAAGGAGGGCTTGGGGTCAAAATAAGGAGGCTGTAATTGTATGGGGAATATAAAAACAAAATTTAAATTAAAATATAAATAAAAAAGAAAGAAAATGCATACATTGTGCAAAAATGAAAAATGATGTTAAAAAATGTATAAAATAAAGAGCAACAATAAAAATAAAGAAAGAAAGAAATATATCCAGCATGGTCCACTTTTGTGCCTATTCTCACAGGCCTCTCTTGCCCCGTTTTACCTCTGTTGAAAATCAAAATCCAATTCATTCTTCAAAAGTCACTTCAAATGCTACCTCATTCTCAAAACTTTGTCCTCATCCTCCTGCCAGACAAGATTTCTCCTTCTGATGCACCATGTCATTCTGCCTCCCATCCTGGTTACTTTGTATTTTTTTTAATCAGTTACAGCACCCATGACAGCACCATGACAGTCCTCCTCTGCACAGAGTAGGTAGTCATTCCTTCTGTAAAATTGAACTAAAGCTAATGAAAGGCTTATTTTCTATAAAAGTCTTAGGTGTTTCCAAGGTCAAAGTAGAAAAGTTATTATTTAAACCACCAGCGTTGTTAGCTTGTTTCCATGGTGGGTGGCGCCTGACCTGGGATCACGAACTTAGGTAAGTGGCCGCAATCACTGTGGTCTGATCTAGCATATAATCTTTAACTTCTGTTTCATGCCCATAGTCCAAAATCACAAAAGACTGATTTATTACATAATTATTAAGCCAGTTATAACCCTACTGATTTCTGGTACCCCCCCCCAAAAAAAATGTTTCATGCTTTGTACTCCTGGGAAAGTATATTGAAGAGAGATTAAAAATGTGGAAAGTGGGCCTCCCTGGTGGTACAGGTGTTAAATCTCAATGCTATCAAGCTATTGCCACCCACTGTGGCATGAGTTCAATCCCTGGCCAGGGAGCTGACCCACATGGCACAGCAGACCTCTCCTGTCTGCCCGCTGCTCCCCTCAGCAGTGTATTTCAGTTAATCTGCCTGTTCTGCTCCCCATTCTGTCTCTGGTAAATCTTCTCACCCCCTGCACCTCTGGCCTACACCCCAGTTCTTGTATGCATAAATGGAAAAACAAATCTTAAAAAAAAATGTGTAATGCCTACAAATATTACCAGGATAAATGGTTAATCACTGCCAACACAAATTTGGTTTGTAAAAATAATCTCCAGATCTTTTTACAGATGGAAAAACTTCAAGCATCACCACAGAAAAGGAAATGAATAAAATCAGGCTGACCAAGGTCTTGTAATCAATAACTATATTCCCTCCCATCAGCTACAGACTGAACAAAGACTGCTTTCTTCTACAAATAACTGAGGCCTTTCTAATAACTCGTTTAAAATAAGATGTCAAAGCCTTAACATTTTGAAGAAAGTTGATTATGAAATTTGGTTTATCCTGTAATGCTCACAAAGGATATTTCAGTTAGTCTGACAGGAACTAAGGACCCAGGTTAACTAAAGTTTCTGTGATATTGTAGCTGATTCTTCATATAAGGTCATGCCAATTTACATCACGTGTGTGTGTGTATACATATGCAAGGATATATTCCTGCCTCAGAACATCTCAATCCACCAGGCTTACCTGAAGCATTTTGTCAGGACTGGGCTCAATGCCGGGTGGCATGTTGCTTGGATCAAAGGCCATTTGTTCAACCTCAGCAAAGTAATTAACTGGATTCCGGTTTAAGACCAGTTTACCAACTGGGATAAGAGGGAAGTCTTTGTGAGGCCAAATCTAAAAGTAATAATCATATTCACAATGACCAATCAATTAAAGGAAATTAAAGTATCCATAAAAAATATTCTCAAATATAATCAAGTCAGTGAAAATAATTATTTAATATACAGTAACAAGGCAAGAAAGGAAGGTAAATACACTGCTTGGGTTCAATCTTTCACAATAGTAAGTGGTAAATATTGACAGCTTCCCTGGGCAAAATTCCATCATCCTTTCAAACTTGTTCCCTGCTAACAACAATAAAGCAAGCCACAGAGATGAGCTTCATAAACGTATCAAACAGAAGCATGGAAGTAAGATGCAGCTGCACTCTCACTCACAGCCTAGGAAAATCTGAAGGGTATACCACTGTATCTTGTACTTTTTTTTAAATTAAATTTTTTTTAATAAGGTATGTAGAAAGTCTAAGATAATCCAGTTGTTCAATGACTCACCTTGGTAAGATCAAATGGATTAAACTGAAAATTTTCTGCCTGACTAAACGTCATGACCTGGATATAAAAAGTCCAGGAGGGGTAGTTGCCAGCGGCAATGGCATTAAAAAGGTCCCGGAGGCCATAGTCAGGATCTTCCTGGGAAATTCTTGCTGCATCTTCAGCCGAAAGGTTTTTGATGCCCTGGTCAGTCTACAGAATGAAAGAAAAAAGCTCAAACTGAAAGCGATTGGCAAAGTTATACAACTTCAGTCACTAATTCATTGAAGGATTTTGTTAGATGCTCAACCCAACTTTCCTTGGATTTTCCTTGTAATAATAATTCCACTATTCAAAAATGATGCAAATAGGAATTTATCAACAAGAAACACTACCTGAATACCCTGATTCCTTTAATTTTCCAGGAATCTATCTATACATTTCATATTTAAAGTCAGTCCTATCTTTCCTTTTATATAGTCTATAGTATTTGAATTTTTTAATTATTGACATAATTATTGACATGTCAATTTTTCAAATAACTGTATTTTCTGTTTTTCATCCATATAGAGAATGTTTCATTACTTCCTTCAGACAATCTGAAACAATTGTTTTTGTAAACATATACATAACATAAAATTTACCATTTTAGGTATTTTCAAGTATTGAGTTCAGTGGATTTTTTTGAGTATATATTGTGAAATAGTTACTGGGTCAGATGGTAAACCTATGTTTAACTTCTTGAGCAACTTCAAAAATGTTTTCCAGGTTGGGTATTATTTGAATTTTTAAAACCATGTTACTATCCAAATCATAAAAAAATCAAAATATTTTCAATATTTTTAAAATAAGCAAATGACTAAAGGACTTCCCACTTTCTACATGAAATGTTTTAATTACCCATTTTATATAATAGCTCAAATCAATTACTCATGCTTAGTTAGTATTCCTCCACCTTCATACCTTCTTTTTTAAGTTTTTTAAAGATATCATACAATTATAGTTCATAGAGCTGAAAAGAACTTTCGGACAGCTGCTTTGAACCAGTTCTGACTATGACCACATGAAATCAGTATTCTGACTTTCCAAACAAGCCAGAAAGGCCCAAATAACTTCAGTCCCTTTCACAAGTACTCCCATTATCACATGATATTGCCCCTTAATGGATTTCCCATGTTTCTTCTTCTGAAAGATCCCCAACAAGTGAAACACCATCGAGAGATTTCCTTAGTAAAAGTCAACTCAAGAAGGCTGGTACAAAGAGAAACCCCAAATATTTCTGAATAGTGACAACATTTGAACCCTCTTCCTTATTAGGAATGAAGCTACATTTGGGATTACAAAATGGAGATTACCATCTACAGGTCACCCAAAGAGCTAAATTGTACAGTAATACAATAACTTTCTGGTTTTCATTGAATCCCTTGGGCTTAGTATAAAAGCAATATTAGGTCAGAATAATCCAGACAAATTACCTCAGTGCCTTGGGATAAAGTAACCTACAAGAAATCCAATCTTTCCAGGACCATGCACAGGTGATATTATTATCCCAATTTTACAGCAACAAAACTGGAGTCAGAGAACTTTTTAGTAAAATGAGTTATCTACAAGAAGGAAGATTTGAGTTCAAACTGATCTAGCTACAGAGCCACCAACCATCCTGCATGTCCCAGACACATCATTTTGTGACGTCACACTGCTCTTTTTGGTAAGTATAAGTCAATCCAGGCAAATAAAATTTGACTATTAACAGCAGCTGTATGCTCTTATCATCTGGCCACATGAAAAAAAGAAACCAAAGAGAGAGAGTTCCACCTGGGCAGCATATTCACTCAGGAGGTGGCCAACAAAATATTCAAGATACTGATCAACCAGATCAGTAGTTCCCACCCTTGGAAGGGGCAGGGGGCTAGAGATAAGGAAAAGGTGAAGAATGCTGTGATCTTAGCCCAATCCTCAAGAACAGTAAGAAGACTTGGGTGATGGGAGCTTTGTCTTCCCAGAGCCCCATGCGCAAAGGCAACATATACCTTATAATGGAACTTGCAATAAACCGCCTCTCCCTTTGCATTAACCAGCTTGAAAGTATGTGATCCATATCCATTCATGTGCCTGTGTCCATCCGGAATCCCTCGGTCACTGAACAAGAAAGCAACCTAAGGAACAGGGAAAAATAAAACCAAAAATCTATCAGTTTAAATCAAGACATCTTAGATTTTTAGGACACTCCTAAGTTTCCAGAGAAATCTCCTTATTACATAGAACATGTTAGTCCATCAAATCACCCATAGGAAGGGTTACCATTATAATCATTTATAAAAAATAACAAACAGAAGAATTTTAAAGCAGTATGATATGTACATCATTAACTGCATGGATCAAAATTTATTAAAAAAAAAAAAACTATAACAAATCTGAAGCTAGCCTAACTTATTATTCACATTCTATTTTAATAACAAATCTCCTATTTGTTATTAAAATAAATACAAATAGTTTTACTTCATACTAGAGATTTTAATCCTTAACATTGCTAAATATCAATAATGTTAGAATGGAGGGAGATTAACAAAATCAATCATCATAAAACTCTTACAAGATTGAGAAATCTGAGGAAGGCTCCCATAAAGGTCAGAAATCAATTCAATTAGCCAGAACCGGGAAAACGCATCATGAGGCATAACTCACAGCTCTATCTAAGATGATACACTATGGTCAAAAAAGAAGTGTCCCCACCTGATGCAGAGACTCAGGACGCAGGGTCCAGAAGTCCCAGGCCATGTCTGCATCCTTCAGATGTGTCTGAGGGTTTCTCTTCTGGCTATGGATAAAGGATGGAAACTAATGGAAAAAGAGAGAAAAAAGATACCAACACTAAGTTTATGAGAATTATAGTGTCTTACTTTACACTGATGATTACTAGGTTTGTGGATTATAATTCTGAACAGTTCATCCTAGAACTTTAAGCTGTCAACCTTAAAATAAAATGAACTCAATATATGTAACTAGCACCAATGATACCCTAAAGTATTTAAAATGTACTCAAAGTTCTAGTATCTATTTAAGGAATAAAATGTACAAACACACACACACACACACACACACACACACACACACATCACTCCTGCTTACTCAAGAGTACGTGGACACCCTTGGTCTGCTTCTAAGGCAAAACCTCTCCATACTGCACAAGGAAAGCTGGACTGTTCCCATTAAATCAATGAATCTTGCAGTACCAAATCTAACAACTACTGCTGTTATCCAATCTTATATGGAAATCTAGCCAGTCCAAATTTTCTTGTGTCTGCCTTTCCTAGTGCTTCTCCTCAAATGCCAAATCTATAGAGAGAATTTTAAATCAATTTAAATCATCAAACATCTATGGAAAGCAAATGCCATATCACTTACCAATAATGGGTCTCTGATAAAGAAAATGGGAGTGTTATTTCCAACAAGATCCCAGTTACCATCTTCTGTGTAAAATTTCACTGCAAACCCGCGAGGGTCACGAACAGTGTCAGCTGAGCCAGATTCTCCGGCTAGAAGATTCAAATGAGGAAAATGAGACATAAAATGAGACATCTCTCCTCCTCAACCCACTTCCAGGAAGTGAGCTAGTACTGGGTTATTATTCCTACCACCCACCAGATAATTCTGTCTGCAAATTAAACAAAAGAATTAATTGAGAATAATAAGAGAGGATCTGTAATAACAGCTGAAAAGATTATCTATATAAGATAGACTTTGTTCAAATAGGTAATTAAAATTTGAATTAAAATAAGGGAAGAGAATAATTACAAAGACTAACATAGTAAATGAAGAGAATAAGTGAGTTGTCAAGATTATGAGGTTAATATTAAGAAAATGAATTAAAATATAGCTTCTTATTCTTAATTTATTTTTGCATTAAAATTTGAAAATGCACAAACACCACCATAGAAATATAATGAATCATGCATTGTATGTCATGACATAGTATGACAGATCTATTTCTTACTATCTCTGTAACACAAGAAAAATCACTTAACCTCTCCGAAATAGAACTAATCCCACTTTGCAGGGCAAATCTACAGATCAGCAAGATTGTCTGCAAAGCATCTAGTGGCACAGAGTAATTCTCAGTAAAGGGCAGATATTATCAAAGTTATTGAGCAAGATTCCCATTCTGGACTTCCTTTGGAAGCAACCACATGGAAGGAAATGCTTCCCAAATGTTACAGAGTTGCAGCAACAACCTCGGGATAAGTGTGATTTCCTAAAACTTCAACAGACAGAATTATCACTAACTTCCTCCATGTCTGAAAGTATTTTTTCTACTATAAAACTTTACTATAATTAGCAGAAGTGCTGATTTCCTGGTAAGTTTTTTCTTGACATTAAATGAGGAATGCCACAGATAAGAAATGGCTGAGTTAAATAATACCAGTCATACAAACGGACCGACTTACCAACAGTGGAAAATCGAACTGCAATGGGAGTCTTCTTTCCAATATGCTCAAACACCTTGGCCTTGGAGTATTTGGTAATGTCATGTGTGACCTCAAAGTAGCCAAAGGCACCTAGTGAGTAAGCCACAGAAATCCTCATCGTGAGACCATCACTCAGACCAGCAGGTCTTCAATAGGCATCTGGGTGACAAGCAAAACTGATGGCTTAGTCGTGGCCTGTGGGAGCTTCCCTTAGGACGGGAAGAGGAAATGTCCAAACACAAAATGATGAGTAAAATGCAAAGCCCTATTATCCCTCCGTGCTAACCTGAATGGGTCACAGGGAGAGCCAAGAAGAGGAGGATATGAGTAGGGCTGGGGTCTTGAGCCAAGGTTGACCCAAAGTCACAGACCTAAGAGGGCTGTGAAATACATTTTGGAACAGGGAAAGAAAAAGAAGAGAGAAAAGAGGAGGAGAAAATACAGGATAAGGAAGAATAGATTAAACACTTAGTAAGGATGCCCAAGTGGAAACAAACAGCATATTAAGGTCATGAGGAAAAGCCTCCCATCCCACCCAGAAAGAAAAAAAAAAAGAGCCTGGAGTGGGAAGCAATCTGATCTAGGAAGAAGAGAAGATAAAGAAATTGAAAGTCCACATAAGCATTTAAAAGAAAAACATGTTTTGGGCCTTCCTGGTGGTACAGTGGTTAAAGACAGCACTATCAAGCTATCTCTAGCCACTGCAAAGCATGAGATTGATCCCCAGCCGGCCAGAGAGCTACACGCATGGCACAGCAGACCTCTCCTATCTCCCCCGCTGCTCCCCTCAGCAGTGTACTTCAGTCAATCTGCCTGTTCTGTTCCCCACTCTGTCTCTGGTGAATCCTCTCAGCCCCCATGCCTCTGGGGGCCTACACCCCTGTTCTTGTATGCATAAGTAAATAAATCTTTCAAAAAAAAAAAAAAAAGAAAAACATGTTCTTCTTTTCTTTCAAGTTTTCTTTTTCTTATTTTTTAGCTTTCTTTTAAACGCTACCCCCATCTGCTATTTCTGGAATGAAAGAAAAATAAAAGTTTTAAAGACATTTTAGACAAAAGGGGAAAATCTCCACAAACCCACCACCCTAACACAACTATTCTCAATTTCACACAGTTGACTCCAGTACTTATCCAGTTAGTGAACCATCTAAATCTCCTTGCAGTTACAGTGTACTTGTGTCTGTATTTCCAATTTCTTATTTCTTCACTTAATTGCATAATAGAGGAAATGGAAGATTATCTTTGGGCTTAGTAACATTAAGCATTTTATATATAATCCAAGGAAACAGTCACCATTGAATTGCTAATTCCTCTGTTGATGAGCATGTTTTCCTTTCTCCCAAGAAGAGAGATTAGGCACTTTTATTAGAGGTGCTTGGGCCCTTTGAGCAATGATTTTTAACCATGGTTTCATGAAACCATCTTTCTCCCACACTCGCTGGTAGCTCTCACCTGCTCCTTTAGCATGCACAACTCTCTCTGGAATCCTCTCTCGGTCAAAGTGAGCCATCTCATCAGTGAAAACGACATCCTGAACAAGCAGGGGTCCGCGGGGCCCTGCTGTCATAACATTAAGTTTGTCTCCTACTGGATTACCAGCTCCGGTGGTCAGGACATCAGGTTTCTGGGAGAACAAGGAGAAAGAACAGGTGAGTCAGGTCAACCAAGTTCTCACACTATCATAGGACACATCATTTTGCAACTTGTATACCCTCTGTCCAAACTCTTTAAATTTGCCTTGTTCAAAGTACTGAAATATTACAAAAAATGCCATTGCCTGAAATGTCTAGTCAGGTTTCAGAAACCTTGATAAGTCTTAATACCAAACTGCTAAGAAACCTGCTCTAAATGCAGAAAGATGGCTAAAAATATTGCCCACCTACTGGCGCCAGCTACAGATACAGCCACTGGGCTTTGGGTGAAAAGAGCTAATGCATTAAACACTTATTTACTAAATAAGAGGTGGGGCTGGAGAATGGACCATGAAAAGTAAATTTTAAAAATCATTTCTGAATAAAGGTACAAGACTGTAGAGAAGTTTCTAGAAAATAATAATATTCCAGTGTGGGCAGAGGAATTACCTGGTAATGTCCTCTGATCACAATGGTAACTTTATGTTCTAAGAAAGTAAAAATGGACACGCTAAGATTAAGGGTTTTTCTTTAAAGAACCCAAGACAAAAAGGAATGAAAAGCAGCTATTTAATGCACCTCCTGGGAAGATAGATTTGAACTACATCTCTAAAAATTCTACAAAGTAGGCATCTCAAATTAATCACCTCCCCAGCTTTCCTTTTGTACTCTGCAGTAACAGAGTCAGGAACAAAGTATGCATTACGATTTACACTAAATGCACTCAACAACATTCAAAAAATATTTTTTGAGGGCCTACTATGTGACAGGCCTGTTCTAGGGGCTGGGCCTATGGAAGCAAACATCAAAATTCCTGTCCTCATGGGCAGGGATACATTCAATTATATTCAATTGGTGGCACTGTGTGATATTATTTAAAGTAGTAAAAGTTAGAGATAGCTGAAATGTCCAAAAATAAAAGAACAATTAATTAATGATGATACATTCAAATTGTGCCACCATTAAAAATCTCAGCCACCAAAAATTTAAATAACAATGAAACTATTACAACATTTAGGTGATATAATTGTAGCTCATTCTGTTCTTTCTATTTTCTTCTTCTTTTTCCTCCTCAAATAATTTTAAATCAGAAAGGGCTCTTCTCTATCTGATTATCAGTTTTTCAAATTATGTTTTTATGAAAATATGACTTACTTTCATGTAATAAGGAGATATAGTTCCGAAAGTATTTTTAATGAATATACCATATTACTGAACCACTATTTTGATCACTTTCAAAAAACTCCCTAAACTATGCCTACATTTCACTCACCTGTATAAACTTAGAGACAACTGAGATTTTTATTTGAAAGTATGCACAACATCTTGTTTTAGAATGACTTCACATAAAACATATATAATTATTTTTAAGAAGGGAGACCTTAGACAAGACTTCTCTACTCTCTTACTTCAAAGAAATAATTATAACTCAGAGGGAAAATTCTTCAAAGAATGAGGCATTATTGAGCACAGGCTCCTAAATGAATGTAAACCACCACATTTCATCACCAACTTGGGCAATTTTTACATCTCAAGATCTCTGAAATTGGAGTCTATCTTACAATACGTGGCATCTCTGCAATGAGCCAGGGTTTAGATTGGCCGAGTTTTTTCTTTCTTAGTAGTATGTGAAACCCTGGTGCACTTTACAATGAATGGCGCCTCAAATTGGATGAAAGCCCAGCCTTAAAAAAAAAAAAAAAAAAAAAAACTCAAATGCAGCTGTATTTAGTGCATCAATTCTTTTTTTCAAAATTGATAGTAAAACTGTGGCCACTAGCACTGACTGAAGTCCAGAAGGGGTGCAAGAGTGTGTGCACCTGTGGTCCTGGAATATGGGGAAGAGGGACCTGGAAGAAGTGCAGAGGAGACAGAAAAGATCCCAGGACAGAGAACTGCAATATCCCCACAGGGCATGGCTGGGGCCTCCAAGTCAGTTCAGGCCGGCAGACTTGGAGAAGGAAGCATGGAGGACTCCACTAAAAGCATCCTATAGTTATGTTCAGGAGCCTGCGCCCTTGTTTTTGTAACAAGCAACAGAAAGAAGAATAACATCCCTCAATGCCTGCTTATAGCTCCCACTATAAGATGATGGAGGGGCTATATCCTGTCAAAAAGCAACCAACCCAAGGGTAAAGAAAGAATAGATGTAGTTGATGGTGTCTAATTTCTCCCTCCCCTCCGTGACTACCATTTCTGGAGCACCTACCAAATGCAAGGTTTTATCCGGGCTACCTTCAGACTCGTCATCACACTTAAGTCTCCCAATAACTCACTGAGGGAAATGTTATTATTGCCACTTAATGGGTGGTGCTGGGTGCCCCGTAAACGTCAGCAACTTCACACAAAGAGCTGAGTTGCAGCACGGGTTGACCTATTACATATAACAAGTGTGGATGAGCAAAGATAATCCCTCCAACTTGCTAATTATTGGGTTTTTTTTTTAATTCCATGAACTATCATTTTAGAACTTTTTCAAAGATAGAAAACCTATTCTGTTGCCAGACAATTCTAAGAAAGCTCTCTCTCTCTCTCTCTCTCTCTCTCTCTCTCTCTCTCTCTCTCTTTCTCTCTAAGCAGCATTTGTACCTGTTAACATGTTTATATCTTGGTTTATATCTATCTGACTGCCATTACACATGATATTATACATGACATGCTTCTCCTAGACTGATCTACCTGCCCCCACCCCTGCCACCCCTAGAGCTGGCTCAAGAGTGCCTTCTGCACCCCCACAAAGCAAAATGCTTTGCCTGTTTACTGTTTTGCCTCTCTAGACAGTCCACTCCTTTTACATCTATATTCCCGACATTGGACATGTTGCTGAATATATCAACAAGGGCAAAATGAATGTGAGGATTGAAAATACAAATAAATTAAATTATGGTCCCATATGAAATGGGCAAGAAAGATTATTTCTAAGTAGGAGGAGGAAGCGGCAACAGCCTCTCTCCTCTCCTTTCATTTCCCTTCCAAAAAATAAAAAGTGGTTGAATTTATAACTTTAAATGCTGTGCAAACACCTTTAGACAAACTTGTTATGAAACTGCTGCAGAGACTGGCAAAGGTCTACTTTGGCTTGGTTAAAACTGGCACCAGGATAGTGAGTAGGAACTCAAAGTTAAAGGAAAATTCCATTTTGGCTTTGCTGTTTATATTTTCTGGCTGGAGCTAAAACATGAATGAAGAAATTTTTCTGGGTGGAGTAAGGTTGGCTTTCTCTTATGAAATATTTTATTAACGTAGCACACACTTATTACTAGTGCCCTTTGCTCATAGAAGTTCCAAGAACTTATAAAATATCATAGCAGGTAGGGGGGTTATAACAGGTAAGAAGGGTCAACCTGGGCCTCCCTGGAGGCGCAGGCGGTTAAGCGCAGCGCTATGAAGCTGTCCACAGCCTCTGCAGTGCCGGTTCGATCCCCGCCAGCCTCAGAGCAACACACATGGTGAGCAGACCTCTCCTGTCTCGCCCGCTGCTCCCCTCGGCAGTGTATTTCAGCTCAGTCTGCCTGTTCTGTTCCCCATTCTGTCTCTGGTGAATCCTCTCACCCTCCCGCACATCTGGCCCCTGTACCCCAGCTCTTGTATAAATAAAAATAAATCTTAAAAAAAAAAAAAAAAGAAAGGTCAACCTTATGGTGAAGGTTTGAGTTGGAGGTTGTCGTGGTGAACTAATGTAGTGTACACAGACACTGAGTTATAAGGATGCACACCTGAAATTTATATAATGTTATAATGCAATCTTACTCCAATAAAAAATTAGAAAAAGAAAGCTATTGGTCAAACTATCCTTAACTTTCAATCCCAAAGGAATCATAATAACTTCCCATTGCAGAGAACAATACAGAATATACTTGGTATTTCCTAGTCAATTACTGCCGAAAACTGTACATCTATTCAACAAAAATTCACCATGTGCCTTACAGTGTGCACACCCATGTTCAGAAACCAAAGACTGACCTGTCCCCCAAGTGACTTGGGAGGGGGTGGCAGTGAAGTTCTCCTGTCTTCCTACCCTGACCCAGGAAGGGAATAGACTTCCCTGCCTAGACACTTTAGGGAAAGGCCCCAGGCCTGCACAAAGCCTACAGCGTTTTCCCTTTGGGAAGTCAGCAGCAGTCTTGGGTAGCACAGATTCCTCCTGCTGTCCTGGGGGTGGGCCTGGTAAACTCCAGAACTGCCAAAATGCACAGCATAAATTCAATTCGGGGTGCAATTTCAGCAAGCCTCTTGGCCAAAGCCACATTTTCCAATCAAGTAATAAGCATGATGTTTAGATCCCCACCCCACCCATCTTGTTAACTCTTTGTTGATCTCTCAGCTTGGGTATGGGGAGGGGAAAAAGTGGGGAGGTCCTATTTATTAACCCACTCAAGCCTCAAAACAACAATAATAGCGCGTCATGCAGGTATTTTCCTATACTCCTTACTTGGGTTATCACATTTAATCCACCTCTCTGAAGTAAGTATTAGAAGAGGAAACTGAACACAGAGAGGTTACACCCTTTGCTCAAGGTCACCCACCTAAAAAGAAGACTCTGAATTTGAACCTAAGCAGACTGGCTCAAGGACCAAACTGCTAACTACAACACAATACTTCCTGTTAAAATGCACAGCTAACATATCCTGTGCAGACTCTATGTGCTGGGTAGTCAACACAATTTATATACATATAAATATAATAATTGACATGCATTTATTACAGAGATGAAGCCTCACCACAGCCCTTCAAGGTAAGGAGGATTTTTATCCCATCTTAAATATGGGGAGGCCAATGAGAAGGGAGGTGAAGAAACCTGCCCTAGTTGTCAAGCCACAATTTGGATCCTATGTGACTGTGAAACCTGGCCCTTCATTGATCACTGGATTAAACTAAACCACTCTCAACTTGTTTGTAACCACCATAAGGAAGCAAAAGAAAGACTAAAGAGATGTGTCAACCATGTCAATATGTAAACCTTACTTGAATTTGAACAGTGTTCAAAAAAACAGACGGGGCACTTATCCTTACTAGAAAAGCAACAAACCTAAGTTACCCCACGCCCTCCACCTAAGATACTAGCACTCAATAAAATAATAATATATAATGGAAAAAGTAGAGTCCAGAAAGAATAAGAAAAAAACAGTGTTCTTGATAAAGAACTAAACATCTTGGTAAACATGTTCAGTGAACCAAAGTAGAGGGCGAGCATCTATCACAGGCCATCTCAGCAGCCCTGAGACACAGCAGAAAGATCTTGCAGACAAGGGAAGAGCTGACTGTGCTTGTATTCAACTATTTGGCAGGAAAGGGAGCAAAAGATAGAAGAAAATCCAAAGTGATACCAAGGATCCCAGGAAAGAGAAAAGATACCAGGAAAGAGATCCCAGAAAAGAAGCAAGGATCCCAGGGGAGAAAAAGTTTCCATGCCAGGAAAAAAAAAAAAAAAAAATTGCCTTTGACATGGAAGACAAATGTGAGACTTCAAGGTCTTGCGCCTAGTGCTTGGAGCACAGACTGACTGAATAAGGTTCCTTCCGCACCCACATGGGAAATGTTTCTTTTTCAAGCAAGGCTGTTACCTAGTATTTTGTGCAAGAGTAAACATGTCATGTCTTTCCTCCTAGCTTGCAGAGTTGTCAATGTTTCCAGCAAGAAATTATCAAAACACTGTTTTGTTTTTTTTTTTCCTATAGAGGCATGTTTTATTTATTTATTTATTTGCTTGTTTGTTTGTTTTGTTTATACAAGCACTGGGTACAGTCAGAAGCGCGGGAGGGTGAGAGAATTCACCAGAGCCAGAGCGGGGAGCAGAGCAGACAGAAGGACCAAAGTACACTGCTGAGGGGAGCAGCGGGCGGCAGGAGAGGTCTGCGCGCCATGTGGGACCCTCCTCCGGTGGCCGGGGAGCAGCCGGGGATCGAACCGGCGCCGCAGAGGCCTCGGGCAGCTTCGCAACCCAGCCCTCAACCGCTGCGCCACCGGAGAGGCCCTCAAAACACTGTTAATGGTGTTCAATAAGCAAACATTTGGGATAATCCTATCAAAAATAAAACCTTTCAAATGTGCAGAATAATAGCTGTTGCCTAGGAGGGTTTCTCTGGCTTTCAGCAGTCTTTACTAGTGAGCGTGGAAGCACTGAGAAACAGCAGAGTCCTAACATATTTCAAGTAAGTTGGGAATAAGAGGAAGAAACAAGGATAATTGATCCACAAAAGTCAAAGATTCCTTTACTCCGTATAGTAAAAGCTACAGGAGTCACAGAAAGAAAATAAAGAACAAAAATGAGGGGGGAATTAATATCTACTTTTTCTACATTCTGCAATCAGCCTCTCTGTTCTTGTCTGGAGAAAAATAGAGAATGGTTTAGATATTGGTTAATAAAAATGAACATTAAATTTTTTATTCCACTTCCCAAAAGGTCTGTTTCTCTCTCTTGCTCTCTGTCTCTCTCCCTCGTTCCCTCCCTCCCCCTCGTTATCAAGTTACCCTAAAAAGTACATAGCTTCTTAGACCCTGAGAGGCTCTGTCTTATGACACTGAGTAAGGCCAACCTCTCTCCTAAGCAATAAGGAAACCATCTAAAAAGTAAGACTTGAAATCTTTAAATTCTCCGGTTTTTATGGAATGAGCAGCTACCAGGTGAGCCTAAGTATCTCGACGGAAGAGCCCAGGCATTCAAAGCAATAAGCAATGAAGTCCCCATGAAGTTCCATTCGGAGTGAGCAGAAATTCCTGAAAACCAAACTCTCTCCTCTCAATGCATTTTGAGAGAAAGAGAAATTAAGATTTTTTTTTTAAACTTTTCTCTTTTTTTTCCTTCATTTTTTTTTTTTAAGATTTATTTATTTATTTACACAAGCACTGGGTACAGTCAGAAGCGCGGGAGGGTGAGAGAATTCACCAGAGCCAGAGCAGGGAGCAGAGCAGGCAGAAGGACCGAAGTACACTGCTGAGGGGAGCAGCGGGCGGCAGGAGAGGTCTGCAGGAGAGGTCTGCGAGCCATGTGGGACCCTCCTCCCACGGCGGGGGAGCAGCTGGGGATCGAACCAGCGCCCGCAGAGGCTGTGGGCAGCTTTGCAACCCAGCGCTCAACCATTGCGCCACAGGGGAGGCCCCGAGAAATCAAGATTTTTAAGAAATCAAGAAACCAAGTCCTACCTCTGAATAAATTTGATTCAATGCTAACTTTTGAAGATTATAAAACTCCCAATTCACTTGTCAGCAACAAAATCTTCCCACAAGAAGAAATCACCCAATAAAATTGCCTTTGCCTTGGCTGGCAATCTGGCTCCAAAAGAGGATACACCCAGCTCGGCATTCTGCCTCTGCTTCTTGAGGGAGGTGACAACTGGGGGACCTCATGGTGGTTCCAAAAGATAAAGCTCTCACTGTCAAGCACAAAATAAAAACCAATTGCACAGGGAGGAGAGCAGTGGCAAAGAGCTGACCTCGTATATAAAAGCATTTGCCAAGTAAGGGGAGATAACATTTTTTTAAGAAATCCCATTACTGCTGTTACTGTCATAATTTTCTAGCAGAAAGAGCTTTTAATGTCAGAGGGTTAAAGGAATGTAAAGTTTTTTTTTAAAAAAAAAAATCATGTCACTGATTCATTTCTATACCACATGTAAATAGGTGGCTCAACTTTCACCAAATATGCAATGTATGGTGTGACTAATGCAGTAGGGTCAGCCCCTAGACACAGCGCAGACTATATTTCCCAAGTTTCCTCACTGTTTGGTGTGGTCGTGAGACAGATTTCCAGACAATGGAACAAGAGTGACCTACATCAATTCCAGAAATTCTCAATATGCCCCTCCGTCTTCTTTACCTTCTGTGACAGGACAGTGACACCCAAGTCAAGTGTTGAAAAAGGGAGAGCCTCCATCAGCCTGAGCCTCAGCCTGGAGCCCTCAATAACTATGGGGAGCAAAATACTCATTCCCCCCTTTAAATTCAAACCACTCTGGCCCACAAGGTAAGAGAGAGACATATATTTCTAATATGTTTACACAATCATCTATTTGGGGATCTTGTATCACAGTACATAGCCACATAGATTTAATCCAAAATATTGGTTATGAATCAAAATAAAAAGACCAGCAATCAAATTTTTTAAAGGATAAAGATTTGAATGGATCTATCAAAGGAAACATACCAATGGGCTATAAGCATATGAAGAGATACTCCGCATCACAGGTGTACAGAGCCAATGAATTAAAAGTACAGTAAGACACCAGTTCACACCCACAGAACAGGTAAAATTTAAAGACCAGTAACACCAAAAGTTGGCAGGAGGTGACAAAGCAAACTCTTGTATAATGTTAATGGATTATAAAATGGTACAACCACTTTGGAAAGGTATTAGCCAATTTCTCATAAGTCACACACCCTATGACCCAGCAATTCTTACTCCTCGGTATTTCCTAAGAGAAACAGAATCATATATGCATAAAAAGATGTGTAGGACTTTTCAGAGCAGCTTTATTAATAGTAGCCAAACTCTGGAACTAGCCCAGGTGTCCAGCAACAAAACAAATAGATAAATACCTATTCATACAATGGAAAACCACTCAGTAATAAAAAGAACAAACCACTGATGTATCCAACCTGAATGAATCTTAAAGCATCTTTCCTTTTTTTAATCTTAAAACATTCTTGCTAAAGTAAAGCGGAACTACACAAAAAAGCTACACATAAATTGATGGTTTAAAAAAAAATTAACCGAGGCCTCTCTGGTGGCGCAAGGGGTTAAGCACCACACTATGAAGCAATCCACAGCCTCTGCAGCACGAGTTCGATCCCAGCCAGGGAGCAACCCACATGGCGCAGCAGACCTCTCCTGTCTCGTCCGCTGCTCCGCTCAGCAGTGTATTTCAGTATATCCGCCTGTTCTGCTCCCCACTCCATCTCTGATGAATCCTCTCACCGACCCGCATCTCTGGCCTATACCCCAGTTCTAGTATGCATAAATAAATAAATCTTAAAAAAAAAATCAACCCAGAGCAAGATCGCAGGGATTACAGAAAATGAGTAGGACTAGCCAGGGTGATGTCACTCTTCTATATCTTGATAAGATAATGGGATTCACAGGTATATATATTTATTAAAATGTTACAGAGTAGAACACTTAACATCTTTGCATTTCGTACTGTATAAAATTACCTTGAAACCATACATAAACATTGAACTCTGTTCATTTGTATGCTTAGTGTCAGGGGCAGAGCCTATTAACTTACTCTGAAATCAGCCCCCCCAAAAAGGGGTTCATGACTGTACAAAAAGACAAATGAAATTAACATATGATAAAGTATATATAGTAAGATGTTCACTGTAGAATCTACATGGTGGGTCTATGCGTATACACTGCACACAATTCTTTCAACTCTTCTGTATGTTTGAAATTATTTATAATAAAAAATTGGAAAATTATATAGACTGTGACACATGCAAAATTCCTTTGGGAGGGTCTTGGGAAGAGGCATGACCTCAAAGAAATAAGCAGTTTACACTCAGAGCTGCTAAGGATGAGGAACAAGACATCAATGTGACTCAAAGAAGGACGATTTACACAGTGCAGAGACACCACAGACAGAGGGGAGAGCAGTATTTCAACTATTATAGATGTGCTTTGTGAGTGCACTGTTTCTCAAATAAACAAGTAGGTTCAGTAAATTAACAGCAGAATCTTAATGATTTAACAACAGTTAATGATTCCCTCAAACAATGAAGAAGTCAGCTAGTCTTCGAATAAAGAGGAGTCCTTTAAAAATCAGTAAGTTTTGTTACATGAAAAACTATCCAGATTTTTCCCAATTCACCGACTACTCAAGAAAACTTCAGTGTGAGTCAGGACTTAGCAATAACTCAGTCTGGAGAGCCTGGATTCCAAAAGCTGAGTTCTAATCTTGACTCTGCCACTAAGCTGCATGCCTTGCTTAATAAGACTCTACAACTCACAAAAAAAAAAAAAAAGAAGACACTGAACTACCCAAGAAACATATCACAAAGGACAGAATGAGAGATTTTCCAAGTCCCTAGAGGAGAATGGAGTCCATGGACACTGACTATTAACACCCTCTCTCATGAACACTATGGTTTTAAGCAAGAGCACTGGGCAGAATGAGGAAAAGCACAGCCCTAGTCTCTCTCTGCTATTTACCAGCAGCTATGGGAACTGGGCTAGTCCCTTACACCCTCTAGGCCAATTTGAGGCAAGAACACTCTGACTAGACGCTTTCTCTTCTAATTCAACTACCTTGGGATGCCCGTGAAGTTTCTTCACCCCTGGGGACAGAACTGAAATGCTTCACCCACTGCCGGTGGGCTAAATCCTACTCATCAGTAAAGCCCTTGCTCAGATGTCACCGCTTTGGGGAGCCTGTAAGCCAAGTCAGTGACTCCCTTTACACCTTACAGATAATCTGTATTAAGAGTCAGTCTGCCTGTTCTGTTCCCCGCTCTGTCTCACCCCCTGCGTCTCTGGCCTGTACCCCAACTCTTGTATGCATAAATAAATAAATCTTTTAAAAAAAAAAAAAGAGTCCTCAACACAGTGATGGTAATCAACTGTTGATTACCGTAGTCAAGTCTACAAAACCAGACCTTGAGCTTCTCAACGTAGTTTGGACATCATTAGAACTTATTATACACCTGTCCCAGCACGGGACCCATCACATGCAGGTTCTCAAATACAAGGCGTGAAGAAATGCACCAACCAACCCCTAATGTAGCTTCCAGCTCTAACATGCCAGACTTGACGTTTTTAAGTGCAAAGAAATAGTGGCGACCAACATTATTTTGCTTGAAGAAATGCACCAACCACCCCCTAATGTAGCTTCCAGCTCTAATATGCCAGACTTGACGGTTTTTAGTGCAAAGAAATAGTGGCTACAAACATTATTTTGTCCACTCGTGTCATGCTGTGCGTACTAAGTAGTAGTCACCGCCACAACTGCTGGGCACATCGAGATGGTAAAACACTGTCCCTGCCCCCACGGCACGAGCAAATACTAAAACTTGCAGTTATTGTTCGAACAACAAGGTTAAAGCTAAAGCTGTTCTCACTTCCCCCAAACTTCTTTCCTTGCAGCGGCAGCTCTCTGCCTCTTTTCCCCACGCGCCTTCATTACGCCCCTAAAACTGTGACCTCTGCCCTAGCTGGCAAAAGTGCAAATTTCAGAGCCAAACACGCGCGCCCCGCCACTGACAAGTCCCGCAGGCCCAGCAACCTCTCCCCGGGAATGAAACCGTCCATCTGCACCTCCCCCCGCTGCCCGCGATCGGTGGTACAGCCCCCCCACCCCCACTCCCAAAGCGCCCCGAAATCCAGGGCCGTTATCGCGGACGCCCAGGCTTCGTGCGTGACCCTCGGGCGGGCCCCGAGCGCGCGGGGTGCACCTGCGAGGCCCGCTGCTCCTTCCAGTTCTTCATCTGGTCGCTGGCCGGGTCCCGGGAGTCCGCCATGGTGTCGTGTCCGATCGGCGTCACAGAACGTCGCCGGCGACCTCCACGCACGCGTCTCACCCTTTACAGGCGACCAGAACTACCGCCCTGCGGCTAAAGTAGGCGACGCCGACCCGGCCGGCCCCGCCCCGCCCCGCCCCGCCCCCTCAGGAGGCGCCTTCTGATTGGCCGCCTGGAGGCGCGGCGACGCCAAGGAGGGGAGGGGGTAGGGGGGCGAGGAGCAAGGACTCCGGAGGGAGGGGGGCCCTGGGCTGGGAGCGTCTGGGATTGGCTTGGCGTGCCCCGCCTCCCCGCTCCACACCCCTTAATCGAAGGACCCAGAACGAGGCCCCACCTCTGGGAACCTGACTTGGGCCCCTAGTTATCTGCTTCCCTCTGGCCCCCTTGGCACGCTGCGGTTAGTGGCCATTTGTACTGAGGAAACGCTTAACCCCTGCTGAGCTGGGCTTTGGCGTCTGTAAATATGTCTCAGCTCTCTAAAAGTCAGAACTCCTGGGTTGAATTCCTCTGTGCAAGGTGAAGCTTTGGCATACCCTAATGTAAATATTGCAACAAGGATGGGTGGAGTTTGGAATAAATAAATGCAAGCACTGATTCTGCAATTAAGTATAAGCATTCATTTTAGTCTCAAATGTCACTTTTTTTTTCTTTATCACGAATGATATGCACAGAAAAACGTGCCTTAAAAAAATGAAAGGAACATTGGCAAGTTCTTAGTGGTCTTAATAATGTAAAATCCAAGGAAGAGAGTCTACTGGGTACTAGGCACTGCCAGATGGTTGCCAGGTTATTTAATTTAATCTTCACAGCAATCCTTTGATGAATGTTTTGTTATATTCCATCTTTAATGCAAAGAATCTGAAGCTTAAGAGAGGTGAAGAAACTTGCCTAAAACTTAAAAGCTAGCTAAATGTCAGAACTTGGGCTTCTGATTTCAGAGCCTGGACCCTGAATCACTGTTGTCCTGCCTTTCTCAGAGGAAGACCCTACCAGATATCTAAGAAGATACCTTACTATTCAACAGATTCTGTTTCTGAGTACACGATATGTTGATAGTACCACAGGGCCATTTTATTACCAAGAACTAAATAAAACAGACAACTTTTGCACTAACCTTCAGTGAGTCTTTCCTATTACTGATGCACAGAGAGTGAAGGTTTTTTGGGGAATGGGTGAGTTGGAGTCAATATACACACATATATTATGGGGTCAGGATTTATATATATATATATGTGTGTGTGTGTGTGTGTGTGTGTGTGTGTATACATAGATACACATATATACATACCCTTATAAGAAAAAAGTGGTATATTTTGCATTTTGGCATGATTGTGTATCAGAATATCCTATGTGGGGTATATATCCATGGTTCCTGAAATCTCTCTGTTCCCTAGCTAAACCCCCATTTCTGCTGTTTGTTCCACCTCTCTCTGTCCTAACTCACTGCATTCCCTCTGGATGTCTGAGCTCTAATTCTTCCCTTTCCTGTATTTTCCAGAAGCAAGAACACAATTTTTCTTTCCTTTCTATCTCTACCCACATTATTTATCTTAGGAGAAGGCAGAACAAGTGATTATGCTCCTCTGCTGACTCCACCACTTTCTAGCTGTGAGATCTTAAGCAAATTAGTTAGCCTCTCATGCCTCGGTATTTTCCTACATAAAATCAATGTAATAATAGTACCTACCTCACGGAGTATTAGTGGAGTAATACAGTTTAAACACTGGCTGGTAAGTGGCAGGATACAAAATCAACACGCAAAAGTCAGTAGCCTTCCTATACACAAACAATAAATCTGAAGAAGAAGAAATCAAAAAAACCATCCCTTTTCTTATTGAAACAAAAAAAATCAAATATTTGGGAATAAATCTAACAAAAGAGGTAAAGGACCTATACAAAGAAAACTATAAAACACTGTTAAAAGAAATAGAAGAAGACACAAAGAAATGGAGAGACATCCCCTGCTCGTGGATTGGAAGAATAAACATTATTAAAATGGCCATCCTTCCAAAAGCAATATACAGATTCAATGCGATTCCAATCAAAATTTCAATGTCATTCTTCAAAGAAATAGAAAAATTATTGATGAAATTCATATGGAATCACAAAAAACCCCGAATAGCCAAAGCTCTCCTGAAAAAAAAAGAAGGGAATGGAGGCATTACACTCCCAGACTTCAAACTATACTACAAAGCCATAATCATCAAAACTGCATGGTATTGGAACAAGAACAGACATACAGACCAATGGAATCGAATAGAAAATCCAGAAATAAACCCACAGATTTATGGTCAACTAATCTTTGACAAAGGAGCAAAGACTATGCATTGGAGCAAAGAAAGTTTGTTCAATAAATGGTGCTGGGAAAACTGGGTCGCTACATGCAAAAGAATGAAGCTTGACCACTACCTCACACCATACACAAAAATCAACTCAAAATGGATTAAAGAACTAGACATAAGACCTGAAACCATAAAATATATAGAAGGAAATATAGGCGAAACACTACGTGATTTGCACATCAAAGACATCTTTACAGACACATCACCCAAAGCAGTGATAGTGAAGGCAAAGATAAACAGCTGGGACTACATCAAATTAAAGAGGTTCTGCACAGCAAAAGAGACAATAACAAAAACAAAGAGAAACCCCACCAACTGGGAGAACATTTTTGCACCCAACACTAATGATAAAGGACTGATCACAAAAATCTGCAAAGAGCTGATGAGACTCAACAACAACAAAGAAAATAATCCAGTCAAAAAATGGGCAGAAGAGCTAAAAAGAAACTTCTCTGAAGAGGAAATGCAAATGGCCAACAGGCATATGAAAAAATGTTCAACATCACTTGCCATCAGGGAAATGCAAATCAAAACTACCATGAGATACCATCTTACACCAGTGAGAATGGCACATATTAAAAAAACTAGCAACAACAAATGCTGGCGAGGGTGTGGAGAAAAAGGAACTCTTCTACACTGTTGGTGGGAGTGCAAACTGGTCCAGCCACTGTGGAAAGCTGTGTGGAGATTTCTGGACCTACTAAACATAGAGCTTCCATATGATCCAGCAATTCCACTCCTAGGTATTTACCCAAAGGACACAGAAACATCAATTCCAAAGAACACCTGCACCCCTATGTTTATAGCAGCACTGTTTACAATAGCTAAGCTTTGGAAACAACCCAAATGCCCAAAAATAGATGACTGGATCAAGAAGATGTGGTACATATATACCATGGAATATTACTCAGCATTCAAAAAAGATAAACACATGCAATTTGCAGCAACATGGATGGCGCTGGAAGGGATCATGCTCAGCGAAATAAGCCAAAAAGAAAAAGAAAAATACCGGATGGTCTCACTCATAGCAGGAATCTAGAAAACTTAAATAAGGGACCAGGAAAATGAATAACTATAAGAAAGTGAAAATCAAAATCAACAAAAAACTATGAACCAGAGACACTTTTGGGGGGGGGCGGGGGCGGGAGGGGAGGGATTGGGGTCAGAATGGGGGGGCTGCAATTGTATGGGGAATATAACAATAAAATTTATTATTAAAAAAAAAATAAAATAAACACTGGCTGGTACTTAAAAGCTCCTATAACTCCTCTTCTTTTTTTCTCTTAACACTTTCTTAACTTTCTCATGAATTATCACTTTCTAGGCTTTTGTCCTAATTACTTAAGATGGTGTGATTTCCTGCCTTACTAGTCAAAAACAACTTAACTTAGATAGGCATGTACTTGGGAAGAGGTATTCAGCTCTGGTGTGCATTGGAAAGGTAACACATTGGTTTCTTTAAAAACTGTAGTAATGTACTTCCCCAAATTTTGGCCCCAGATGAAGAATTTTGAAACATTCCATGTCTTCAAAGAGCTATGTTAAAAAGTAAAATATTTACTAAGGAGTTAAAAAGTAAGATATTTAGTAAGTTATTGACTAGTTTGTTGTTATAATCAAATGGATTGAGTGCCCCCCAACTCCCTTTCAGTTGCTAGGGTTTATCTGTAAATAACATGATAGATACAAATATGCCATCATCTTCAAAGCTCTCAAATTTTACGTTTGATTTTTTTTTCAATAAAACGACATATGATAGGTGGTCATATGATGTAGACATTTCAGATGTTCTTGATTTTACAAAGTGTGATATTAAAGACTTCAGTGATAAAAGTTTAATTTTCAAGTTCTTTGGAAAAGTAACCCACAAATTTGTCTTTAATGTCCTTTATTTTTTTCTTCACTACGCTAAACATAATAGTAGAGACACTATTAACTGTGTGATTTATATGATGTTTTTGCTATCCACTCCATCCACACTGCCGCTAGAGTTTAAACTCCACAAGGGCAGGGACCATGCTCTCTGTTGTACTCCTGCCCACCTAGAATTTATTGAACATTAACTCTGCAATGGATTGTTATCAGCTTTTTGTGTTGATTTGCCTAGTTAACTCTCCCATCAACTCTGTAAGTACAGGTTTTATTCATAAAGAACTTGAATAAATAAATTGCCCAGGCCCTCCCTGGTGGTGCAAGGAGTTAAGTCTCAGCACTATGAAGCTATCCTCAGCCACTGCAGACAGAGTTCGCTCCCTGGCCAGGGAGCTAATCCACACGGCGCAGCAGACCTCTCCTGTCTCCCCACTGCTCCCCTCAGTAATGTATTTCGGTATATCTGCCTGTTCTGTTCCCCACTATGACTCTAGTGAATCCTCTCACCTCCTACCCTGCAACTCTGGCCTATATTCCAGTTTTTATATGTATAAATAAATAATTTTTTAATTAAAAAAAAAAACTTGCCCAAGGTTGTACAATTATTCAGAGAAAGAGTTGGGATTCTAGCCCTATTCGCTCATCTCCAGAGTCCATGGTTTGTTGAATAAATAAATGTTGAAAGAATCAAACTAATCATTTTTTTCATTAACTAAGCTAAATAATCAACAAAGTAAATAAAAAGAGACTAGAGTCATGTATTGACCTTTGTTCTTTTTATAAACATTGTCCTGTGGGGTTTTTTCTGTTTCCTTTACTGTTGTTTTTTTCTATTTCCTTTACTGTTGGTTTATATTTTAAAGGAAATTTTTCCAATGATAGATAAATGGAAAAACAAGACAGTTTCAAATCATGTCCTATCCTGTATGTTGACATAAGCTTTATGCTTACAAGTAATGACAAATGAATTTATATTGCTTACATAGGTAGAGTTTATTCATTGGTTTAATGACTATAATTTCGTTTAACTGAAAACACTTCTAAAAATCAACTCTTCTTTAAAACCAAAACCTGTTTGGCTCCCAAAGATAATTCCAAATTTTGGTTCGGTGACAAATTTGTTCCCAGATTTATTTATATTTATGTTTATGTTTATTAATATAAACACATAAGCATTTTTTTAGGTATTGAATAAAACCGAATCATGGAAAATGCCATTCTCTTGATTATTCAAGAAATAAATAAACCTAAGGAAAGAAAATATCCTGGCACAAAACACAATGTCATAGTCCAGATCTAAAACCAAGCTTACAAAATAGACCATCTAAAAAATGTTGAAGAGAAATGCTGGTCCCTCAGCTTTTGCTGGTCACAGAACTTCTATAGGCAAATTTTCTTTCATCAGTGTTTGGAAGAAAAGAATGACTCGAATGAATTGTGTCTTGTTGGATGACATGTATACCAAGCAGAAGGAGGAAAGATATTAACTGAGATATTTACTTATTTCTATTCTGATTCCATCCACCCTCTGAAAGGCTGGGGATGTTCTGCATATTTCAATGCAATTCTCTTCACTCTGACCTTATGAAGTAAAATTGGGGAGAAGGGAAATGAACACAACATAAGGAAAAGAGATGGGTTCCCATCCAGAGTGTCCTTGAAAGAAGGGCAGTGGACACCACCACTGCTAGTGAGTCCAACCCACCCCGCCTGTGCTAGCAGGAGAGGAAGTAGAAGTTCCCTTTGGAAGTAACCATGGTTTTATGTGTGGCAGAGGCACACACCCTCTGCTCGCCTGTTGTGCTGTCCGCCTTTCCCCCTGCCTTAATAAGAATAATTACTTAGGAGGAAGCAGCCCCGGTGTCTGTTAGGGCCTGAAAAGGGCCATAGTTGGAACTATCCTAAGGGGAAAATCCATGTGTCTTTTCTTCCCCGGGTCCCAGGCACTGTGACTGAGCTGGGTGTTTGAGAAAAAGAAAACACAGGAACCAGAATTTGGACTTTGTTCTTAACTTTTTTTTTTTTTTAAGTAACGTGTGCTTACTAATGGAAGATTGGAAAATGCAGAATAAAATATACAATAAACAATCATTTATAGGTGGCTATAAAAATCTTTCTATTCATAACTTTTTTTAAGATTTATTTATTTATTTATACAAGAGCTGGGGTACAGTCCAGATGCGCAGGAGGGTGAGAGGATTCACCAGAGACAGAGCGGGGGACAGAATAGGCAGACCGACGAAATACACTGCTGAGGGGAGCAGCTGGCGAGACAGGAGAGGTCTGTCGCCATGTGGGACCCTCGTCATGTGGGACCCTCGCCGGTGGCCAGGGATCAAACCGGCGCTGCAGAGGCTGCAGACAACTTCACAGCGCTGCGCTCAACTGCCTAAGCCACCAGGGGAGGCCCTATAAAAATCTTGCTTATCGACTTTTTCTCTCATGTGTATCTAATGTGTATGGTGTGTGTGAGAGGTGCGGGGGCATCTGCCCCCCAGCATGATGACTGGCCCACACCATGGGGCGAAAGAACCCCCTGTGCCTCACACCATGGGGCTGAAGATTCCTGGCGTCTCACACCGTGGGGCTGAAGATCTTGTCATAACCTGCATATGTTCTCTACCTTTTGTTCTTGGCCCAGGATCAAATAACCTATTTGCGAAGTCAAAGTTCTGGTTAAACATTGATTTGGGTTAAGGCACACTGGAGGAGACTAGGTGGGTAAGCATGCTCAACAAAACACGCTGAGGGGTCTTCCCTAGGGCCTCGCCTGGTGGCGCAGCAGTTGAGCGCTGGGCTGTGAAGCTGACTGCAGCCTCTGTAGCGCCTGTTCAATCCCCGGCGGCAGGCGAGGGGCCCACATGGTGCAACAGACCTCTCCTGTCTCGCCCACTGCTGCTCCCCTCAGCAGTGTATTTCCTCAGTCTGCCTGTTCTGTTCCCTGCTCTGGCTCTGGTGAATTCTCTCACCCTCCTGCACCTCTGACTGTACCCAGTGCTTGTATAAATAAATTAATAAATCTTTAAAAAAAAAAAAAAAACACTGAGAATTTGTTTTAAGCTCCAGACCCTTATGCCTTTTAGAAGTTTAGTTGAAACTTGATGATTTAAGAGAATGAGAGTCCGGTAAACAGAAGACACTACTGATTAATAACGCTGCTGACTCCATGCTGCTGACTCCCAACTGGAGGCTATAAAGATATAGTCTTTAATGTCACAACTTCAGCGAAAGGATGTGCACTGATGATTATCCCCTGTTTTAAATGCTTGACTAACCTAGTAATGAAGTTAAGTATAATTCTTTTATCCATTAACCCTAAAGGTCACCTCTTCCTTAGAATACACATAAGCCCCAGATGTCCATGGGAAAGGAATATACTGATTGTCTCTGCTTTACTTCAATGTATATACTGATGTTATCTCATGCTTGCCTTAGTGTATAAATAAAGACCCGCTGAGATACTTGCACAAGCACTTGTGCGTGTGTCTGCCTCACTTTCTCTGATTGCGCCGAAGCCGTGGTCCCATCCTTCAGCAACCCCCAACACCCAGTCTGCTGCGGCTGGCTCCCAGCAGAGAGGGAGGGAGAGGGAGATTTATAATGGCTGTTAACTTTCACTAGGAGAGTTTTAATAAGTGGGCAAGATGAAATGTGGTTGTTTGGGGATAACGGAGACTTGAAATTCAAGGTATATAAATTTAGGCAGACACCTAGGACATGTCCTGAGTAGGGACAAGAGTAGGGGCTGTTTTATAGAGGGCAAAAGAAGGATACACTAGTGGAGAAAGAGGAATCACAGGTACATACATGGTCAGTTGGAGGGTTCACAAAGTAAAAGTAAGTGAAAGATGGGCCTCCCCGGTGGCGCAGCGGTTGAGCGTTGGGTTGCGAAGCTGCCCGCAGCCTCTGCGGTGCCGGTTCGATCCCCGGCTGCTCCCCGGCTGCCAGCGAGGGTCCCACATGGTGCGCAGACCTCTCCTGCCACCCGCTGCTCCCCTCAGCAGTGTACTTCGGTCCTTCTGCCTGCTCTGCTCCCCACTCTGGCTCTGGTGAATTCTCTCACCCTCCCGCGCTTCTGACTGTACCCAGTGCATGTATGAACAAAACAAACAAATAAAATAAATAAATAAATAAATAAAAACATGCCTCTATTAAAAAAAAAAAAAAGTAAGTGAAAGATCACTTTATCTGTTTTGTCAAACAGGATTTTTTGTTCTTACTGCCTTCTTGGAATCTTGGTATTGGGGTCCATCCAGGGGTTTGACCCCATTTAGAGGGGACAGGAAAGCAACTATATCTGCACCGGAGACCAGCTTTCGGCAAAATGTCGTGTCAGGGGTTCCCGAAAGGATGAGAAGGTGTTGGCGAAATGTTAAGGGCTGAGGGGAAGAAGATGAGGTAGATGAGGAGACACTGACACTCGGTGAGGTGCAAGTTTCTTCTACTGAGGGGCTCAGCAGGCCTTTATTTATATATTTTTTGCAAGCAGTGAGATGACATCATCATATGCATAGAAACAAAGCAGAAACAATCAGAGCATCCCTTAGACTTTTTGTTGCTATGTGCCTTCCGCAAGAAGGCAACCTTCAAGGTTGAAAAACTAAGCCTTACACTAAAACTCATTATTTCAGCTAGACCATTGCCTAGGACAGCCGATAGCTGCAGGTACACTCCTATCAGCTAAAGCCAAAGCATCAAAAGACTCTTCTATTCATATGGCCTTTAGCCGGAAACTAGTTGCTTTTTGGTTATCAGCTAACAGGATGTTCTACCTAGAAACTTCTTAGCACAATTAACTTCATTTAAAAACTTTCCTAAGAAACTCCTAAAAAGCAAAGGAAGGACTTACTATAATTATTGTGTTGTATTGCTTGTCAGGCATGTGCAATAAATTGTCCTCCATTGTCAAGTGGGCCAAATTGTTTAGTAACTTATTTCTAAACAGATATTTTTCCGTGCCATTTACTTACAGTATGCTGATACATATAATTTATTGCCTAATGTACTTTCTGATAAATTTTTCTCTTTTTATGACCAAGAACAAAAAACAAAGGGATGTTAGATCTTCAGCCCCACGGTGTGAGGCTCTTTAGCTTCCGCCCCACGGTGTGAGGCCCTTTTTATTAGCTGCTTGCCAGTATCTTATCTGGCTGGGGCAACAAGGGCCCCTGCAGCACTTACTGCCTTCTTGGAATCTTGGTATTGGGGTCCATCCAGGGGTTTGACCCCATTTAGAGGGGACAGGAAAGCAACTATATCTGCAGTGGCTTGCTCTGGTCCATTTAGTATGATTCCAGGGAAGTCAAATTTCCACAGATCATGTAGACTAAGTCTCAAACACTGATGTTTGATTCAGTGTGGTTTTGTTATAATGTTCATGGAAAAAAAAAAAACCAACCCCATCTGGAATTGAATGAAACAGTTATGGGAGAACGTGCTTTCTTTATAGGTCATTGGCTTAAAATCACAGTTCCTGAGACCCTATCAACAATGTTGACTACTTTCTCTACAATGGTGTGTCCTGTCTCTTAAAAATTTTTCAAAACAGAAAGGAAATCCCCTGCACTGTTGGTGGGAGTGCAAACTGGTCCAACCACTATGGAGAGCTGTGTGGAGATTTCTGGACCTACTAAACATAGAGCTCCCATATGATCCAGCAATTCCACTCCTAGGTATTTACCCAAAGGACACAGAAACATCAATTCCAAAGAGCACCTGCACCCCTATGTTTATAGCAGCACTGTTTACAATAGCTAAGCTTTGGAAACAACCCAAATGCCCAAACATAGATGACTGGATCAAGAAGATGTGGTACATATACACCATGGAATATTACTCAGCATTCAAAAAAGATAAACACATGCAATTTGCAGCAACATGGATGGAGCTGGAAGGGATCATGCTCAGTGAAATAAGCCAGAAAGAAAAAGAAAAATACCGGATGGTCTCACTCATAGCAGGAATCTAGAAAATCTAAATAAGGGACCAGGAAAAAGAATAACTATAAGAAAGAAAATATCAAAATCAACAAACAACTATGAACCAGAGGCACTCTATGGGAGGTGGGGGGTGGGGAAAGGAGTGCTTGGGGTCAAAATAAGGGGGTTGTAATTGTATGGGGAATAAAAAATAAAATTTATATAAAAAAAACTTTTTCAAAACATTTTATTTCATCTGAATTTCATATGGTACATTTTTATTGCTTGCTTGAACCTGTTGCTCCAATAGAAATTCTTTTTTTAAATTTATTTTTATTTTTTAAAGATTTATGTATTTATACATACAAGAGCTGTGGTGTAGGCCAGAGGTACAGGGGGTGAGAGGATTCACCAGAGACAGAGTGGGGAGCAGAACAGGTGGACTGACTGAAATACACTGCTGAGGGGAGCAGCGGGCAGCAGGAGAGGTGTGCACGCCATGTGGGACCCTCGCTCCATGGCCGGGGAATGAACCAGCGCTGCAGAGACCGGCAGCTTCGCAACCCGGTTCTCAACCCTGGGCCACCAGGGAGGCTCACACCTCTTTAGGGTATCCTGTACTGCACAGACTGCCCTGGCAATAAGTGTGACTCTTCTGAGGCCACATTGTAACAAACAAGTACCAACCACTGTCCTAAACCAGAACTTCCTGTTCTATACAACCATCTTCTCAAACATATTTCATTTATTTATTTTAGAAACATTTATATCACTCCTACTATGTTGCCGGCTCTGCTCTAAAGTGATTGGCCAACATTAACCCATCCAGTCCTTATAAAAGCCCTATAAGTTATGAACTTTCATTATCTCCACTCTACATATGGGGATGCTGAGGAGTAGAAAGGTTAAGTAATCTCCCAAAGTCACATAGTTAGTTAGTGAAGGGGTCAGATATCCACCAGGTTCTGCAGGTCACGTCTCAGTTCTGACATTGTTCTGCCTGCAGTAAAGCAAACAGGAGGACAAATAGATTGAGGGTGAGTATCTCATATTCTTAAGACTCCAACCCCTTGTTCCAACTCCCAGCCACCTGCTGACCTGGATTTCTGATGTGAACCCAGTGTGGGCCTCATGTTTTATGCCCATATAACTGAAGAAGGCCACAGAAAAATGGCATTCCAGATTATCTCTTAAAGAAAGAAGGGGGGAAAGCCATGGATTTGTGATCCAGAGTATTGTAGGCCTAGAGAGTCACATGATGTCGACAGTCAAAGGATGGATGTACGTCAGAGAAGTGGCAGCTGGCAGAGGCAGCAAGAATGAAGGAGGGGAGCCTCCCTGGTGGTGCAGGCGGTTGAGCACAGCTCTATGAAGCTCTCCACAGCCTCTGCAGCATGAGTTCGATCCTGGCTGGCCAGCAAGTTACCCACATGGCATGGCAGACCTCTCCTGTTGCACCCGCTGCTCCCCTCAACAGTGTGTTTCAGTCAGTCTGCCTGTTCTGTTCCTCACTCTGTCTCTGGTGAGTCCTCTCACCCTCCCACACAACTGGCCTGTACCCCAGTTCCTGTATAAATAAATCTTTAAAAAAAAAAAAAAAGAATGAAGGGGAAGGAAGAAGAAAGAAGATCTTCAGTCATTACTTGTCTCTTCATCCTGACAGCAAAATGCAGCCAGACCCTCAATCTCTTAAAATAGGAGGATGAAGGCCTTCCTGGTGGCACAAGGCGTTAAGACGCAACCTATGAAACAATCCGCAGCCACTGCAGCAGGAGTTTGATCCCAGGCCAGGGAGCTACCCACATGGTGCAGCAGACCTCTCCTGACTCGCCCACTGCTCCCCTCAGCAGTGTATTTCAGTAGCTCCACCTGTTCTGTTCCCCACTCTGTCTCTGGTGAATCCTTTCACCTCTCCCCACACCTCTGGCCTGTACCCCAGTTTGAGTATGCATAAATAAATAAATCCTTAAAAAAATAGCAGGATGAACACTTGCTGGGAAAACATGTCCATTCAAAGACTTAGTTTCCATTAGGCAAGAGGATCTGTGTGTTGATCTCTACCACTACTAATATGAAACTCTGCTTAAGCATAAGTGGACATAAGCAGATTCTATTTTGAGGTATTGTGACCTGAAGCAAAATTCTCCCTGTGGTGCCAAGTGTAAAACAATTGCCTCATGCAATCTGAAAACAAAGATCTATTTACTTTTTTAAAATAGAGGCTCTGAAGAACACAAAATACAATATATGCATTATGTGTATTGTCTTACTCACCTCCTGACAGCAGTCTTTCTAATTTTGCCCCATGTATCCCTGCTAGTCCTCCATTTTTACCCATTACCTTATTTTTTTCTCATTTGATAAACAGGAGTCATGGAGGAAGCTGTACAATGCAGGATGCTGCTGAACAAGCAAGATCCTGGCCTTTCAGTGATAGAATAATTATACAGCACCAGTTACGCGGGGTAGGAGGACAAAGGAAAAAAAGATGGGTGAAACTAAAGAATATGTTTCTGTCATTTTAGGGCTTCGGGGGGACATGAGTCTGCTGACCAGATAATTATCTGTTTGATTAGAACCAACCATTTGATTAGAACCAAGTGTTCTAATCTAAACCATACCCCAGACCCCCGGTCATGGTTCCAATCTTATCAACAAGGCATTCCACTGATCAGCTTCTGGGGTCCCTTGTCATGCATAGGTCCTCAGCCTCCAGTGCGTTCCCAGTCACACCTCATGATGTATAAGTCAGGAGTACGTTTTATGCATTGGTCATCAGCCCCCGGGCATTCCCAGTCATGCCTCGTGATGCATACCCTTCCCAGGGTGATCAAGCTTTCTGCTTGTGGTTGATTTGAAAGGTCCTTGTGAGGTTTGGCTCCTGTGACTGATGGCCAGGCAGTTCTGACCTTGCATAAAACAGACCCACATTCATTCTGCTTAGGAAGCACTAGTTTAATTCTCTGGAAACTTGTGCTGGGATTTCATCTTTCCCAGCCCCATCCTGCCCAATATTCTAAATACCAGTGAATAACAATCACTTTCTCCTCCCTTTCCTAGGACTTGTGAAACAGCTTACTTGATGCATAAATTATGACTAATTTCACTAAAGCAACTAGTAAAGGGTAGAGAGATGATTAAAAACCGACCCCAGGTTCTGGCACACAGCTCCTGAAATCCTTGTAATTTTCTAATTGATTAGAACGCAAGGGGCATCTCTTGTTCTAATATTCATCATTGATCCTGTCCTTGGCTTGGAGCTCCCAGGTGATAGGAGTGCCTTTTGTCCTAGGGAGGTGACTCTGGGTGGAATCTTGGATGGCTTCCATATGAGGGCTGCTTGTGGAAGGTGGCCATAAGAAGAGGCCTGGAATTTTCAGCCCCATCCCCACCCCCGTTCTCTCAAGAGAGAAGGTGAGCTGAAATTGAACTTAATGATCCATCACATCCTCCACAATGTGAGGTTTCCATAATAATCCGCAAAGTATGGGGTTCTAAAAGCTTTCAGGTTTGGTGAGCACATCCAAACACAGGCTGCCACACCCAATTCCATGGGCACAGAAGTGCCTGTGCTGGGATCCTCCCGGACCTCACCCTATATATCCTGAGACGATGTACAAGAACACAGCATCTCTTCTGGGCCATTCCTACCAAAAACTTGCACCTACTCATGAGGAAACATCAGACAAACTCAAGTTGAGGGACATCCTTCAAAATAATTGACCTGTACTTCTCAAATTATCAAGATCATCAATGATAGACTGGAGAATTGTTCCCACTTATTGAAGAGGAAAATGTCAGCTACATATAAAACATGTTCCTGGACTGGATCCTAGAAAGGGAAGGTGTTTAAAGAATATTATCTGGCTACTTATGAAAATCATAGGCTATCCATTTCAAATGAATAATAATAGAGTGTTCAAATTTCCTAGATTTGATCATTGCCCTGTGGTTATATAAGAGAACATTTTACCTTGGAAATGTTCCCTTGGAAATACAAGTATTTAATGGTAAAGAAGTATGATGTCTACAACTTCCTTACCAGTGGTTTAGAAAAAAGTCCACATGCACACACAAATAGAGCAAACAGAAGAAAAACCAAGTGTGGGGAGGACATAAACAAATAAATCTGAGTAAAAGGCAAACTGCAGTTATTTGTATTATTCTGTAGTGTTCTAGCATTTTAGTATTATATCAAAGTAAAAATTTACTAAAAAATATATCAATAGATTCCTAGGAAGGGTCACACATACACATTTTTTCAGTCAATATGTTGATTATAACTTATTCAGGAGATGACTGAGAACCTGACTGGGTCCAGTATGGTTAAAATGTAGCAAGAGCAAGGAAAAAGTTGAGGAAGCTAGGGAGCTCAAACTTCATCTATGTCATAATTGTATCTCAGACAAAATTTTTTTAAGATTTATTTATTTATGCATACAAGAGCTGGGGTACAGGCCAGAGATGCAGGCGGTGAGAGGATTCACCATAGGCAGAGTGGGGAACAGAACAGGCAGACTGACTGAAATACGCTACTGAAGGGAGCAGCGGGCAAGATAGGAGAGGTCTGCTGCGCGGTGTGGGTTTCTCCCTAGGCAGCCGGGGATCGAACTTGTGCTGCAGAGGCTGCAGATTGCTTCATAGTGCGATGCTTAACCCCTTGCGCCACCAGGGAGGCCCTCAGACAAATTTTTAATAAGAACCATTTAAGAAACAAAGACAGAAGTTGAACTGTAAAATGAGATTATCAAAATCAGATAATCAGGCCACAGAGAACATTCATGTGATTTTATATTCATCTATCATGATATGATATAATGTATTAATACACATAAAACCCTGAGATCCTCTGACCAAAAATACAGTAAACTGACCTTATGTTATAATCCTGAGGTAAGGAATTACTTGACAACAAACATTTGTTTCTGAATTTTTCATTATTATATAATTTGTTGATATTAGTTTAGTAAATATCAGCTATTATCTTCAAAATAGACCCTGATTTTATGGCTGCCATTGGTGATGTTTGGAACGTGCCCTATCTTGCTCTGGTATCACGCTTGTAGGTTTAGAGATGATTCTGTATATTGTTTTGTTGGCAGGAGCTCTGACTACACAAGTCTCAACATCTGAAGTTAATTAAGTATGTGTGTGAGGCATGTGGGGGGAGACACCCTACTTACAACCACATACATTCCTTTCACAGACTGAGCTTCTGCTTTCCACGTTTCTAGAGCAAAAATCAGTCATAAAATCTACCTTTCGTAGAGGAGAGTATCATGATGCTGGCAAGGGGCCAGAGCAGCTGAGCCCACAACAAATTGAAGCTACAATACGACTCCTCATTCCACAGTGGACTCAACAGAAGAAGAAGCATTCAGCCGTGGCTAGCCAAGTCTGCAAGGATGGGGAATTCAACAGAAACTGTGGTCAATGGGAGATGACTGAGAAGTCAAGAAATTAAAATGTATAAAGGGGGCCTCCCCGGTGGCGCAGCAGTTGAGCGCTGGGTTGCGAAGCTGGCCGCAGCCTCTGCAGCACCGGTTCGATCCCAGGCTGCTCCTCGGCCACCAGAGGAGGGTCCCACATGGCGCACAGACCTCTCCTGCCGCCCACTGCTCCCCTCAGCAGTGTACTTCGGTCCTTCTGCCTGCTCTGCTCCCCGCTCTGGCTCTGGTGAATTCTCTCACCCTCCTCCCTTCTGACTGCACCCAGTGTTTGTATAAACAAATAAATAAATAAATCTTTAAAAAAAAATAAAATGTATAAAGACAATGTCCAAATGGAGTCAGAGGCTATTAGGAGAATAGAGCGTACACGTCTACCATACCTGACCACTTACAGCCTTGACTTTATGTCCTCACTTATCACCCTCAACAAACAGCACCCAGACACCTGGAGTTGGGGCATTTGGAAAGATGGCGCCAAGCCTTCTCAAACTGATAAACACTATAGGATGTCAACTTCAGATAGGACAATCAGACAGCCTCCTTTCTCTTGCCTTTTCTTGCCCCTTTTAAATAGATTTTTTAGTTTACCTGTAGGAGGAAGTTCTGTCTACATAAACCGTGTATTTTTCTTCCCACATCACATCATGCACATCATCACATCATCACAACAGCACTTGCCCAGTGCTGTTGTGGAATCACAGTTCCCTAAAGACCTCAAATAAAAGCCTTATTTTCACTTGCAGATGAAGTTCTGTCTCCCTTCACCCATGATGAATTTTTTTAACATCAGAAGCATTACATTGGGTAGAGGGCCAGAGAGGCCAGTGGCTGAAAATACGCTTCTAAAAGGAAAATGGATTAAATCAGGCTCTTCTTTGCCTCCCTGCCACTAGCCTCCATGCTGCCCCCTGTGACTTTGTTTTCCTCCCAGGTTTCATACCCACATGTGATAATGTGTTACTGCAAAAAGCGCTTGGGAGTGCGAGTATGGGGCTTGTGCACCACACCTGGGCTGGGCCAGGAAGCCAGAGAACTCAGGGCATGCACGCCTAAAAACATCTGGGCCAAGAAGAGGGAGATAGAGGAGCAAGCACAGAGATCGTGGGGGCTGGGAGGTTCCTTTGCTGCCTGCTCTCCTTTCCCTGCCTGCTGGTCTGCCTGTGTACTGGTCCCCTGCTTCAGCAGCGTTAAAGGTCTGTCAAATCTGGACCTCCATGGTGGCACAGGGGTTAAAGACAGCGCTATCAAGCTACCACCAGTCACTGCAACATGAATTCAGTCTCTGGCCAGGGAACTAACCTACATGGAGCAGCAGCAGACCTCTCCTGTCTCGCCCCTTGCTCCCCTCAACAGTGTATTTCACTCAATCCGCCTGTTCTGCTCCCCACTCTGTCTCTGGTAAATCCTCTCACCCACCCCCACACACACCTCTGGCCTGTACTCCAGTTCTTGTATGCATAAATAAATAAATATTTAAAAATAAATACAGGTCTATCAAATCTACTGAGGGTTCCAGGATTCTCTTTCTGTTTGCCCAAATCAACCATGAAACTGCCTGGCCTGGGATGTGATTGCCCCAACAGCCTCCCTCACATTATATTCCCCATGTTATTGCTCTTCACCCCTCCCAAATATACCAACATGAATCCGTGCCCTACAGATGAAAAAAAAAGAAAAAACTGTCAAAAATATTATATAACCTGAAATATGATAGTCTATGAAGTCAGCCACATAAATTGTGAAACCAAAGTCCAAGTTCTATGTGTTCTGTGACAGTGTTTTTAAAAAAGGCATATATTTAAAGATAGAAATTATAATACAGATTGTTTTAGTTACAAGTGCAGACATGTGGAAAGCCCTATCTAAGAGATGTCAGGTGGCTCAAACATTCCCTCCCTTCCAACTACTTAGGGTTTTATCTAGGAGATGAAAAGCAGATGGAAACACTGTCGCTATGGCCAGTATTTGTAGCAAACATCCCTCCCCTGGAAGCTTTAGAAAGATGTGAATGTGGAGCCAGGAAAGCAGAGTCATAATTAGATACAGATGTGCTATTATTTAATACTCTTGTGGATCTAAGTATTCATGAGAAAAGCTGGGGAGCCAAGGCAGGTGCTCCTAGGGAAAGCCCCAAGTGCACAGTTGGGCTGAGGACAGATTTAGCTGTGCAGACCTGGCTGCAAAGGAACGCTGAGAAGGGAACTAAAGAGATAAGAGTGTATTAATGAGAGCATGCCTGCAATCAGAAAAAAAAAAGTGGGGGGAAGGCAACAGAGGGGGAATACAGTAAAGAAAAAGGTAATTAGAGAAAAAGAGACTAATCAATCTTATCGTGGCAATGCTGAGGGAAGTACTATTTGCTCTGTCAAAATCAGGGAACAGTGGTGAAGGGGGGATTAAATGGAAGGATGGCGGGAGTAAAGTCTGGTTGTTCTAAAGAACTTTCCACTTGGGAAAGTTTCAACTGAGCATCACTTGCCCAAGGGGTGGCACCCCTAAAATTGTGTTTCACCAACATTGCTTCTAAGTGTCACAGCTGGAGGACCATGCGCTATGAGCACCCTGGCTGAATACTATTTTCTGGCCAGTGAGACACAGGTCTTGTTGTAACCAGCGCACAGGGGAGTGGACAGGTTCTTTGCCGCCCATACGCTAGCTCTCAAGCCTTAATTTAGAGCAGTTAACAAGTCCTGATGTTTCCCCTTTAGCAAAACTATTGAGTGAACTTCTTCTCTCAAGTGTGTTCTATTGCCTGAGAAGTTAAAAATAAGTTGAATCTTTTTAAGCCCTGAGGATCCTTTTTTTTTTTATAGAGGATATAAACTAGAAAGATAAATGATGATGTATATAAGAGTTCTAATCCTCCAAAAAAAATCCAGTGAAACCAGGTAAGTGGAGAAAGAAGCAGCTGATGCTGCCCAGTCCCAGGTGTGGGGAGACAAAAAAAGGGGTGCAGGAACATAACAGTGGTAATAAGTGTGGTCTCTGTGAATGCACTTCCTAGAAGCTGAGCCACCACTGCTATCTCCATTTCCATTCCAATGCCTTTGATTTCCTGGTTTCAGCAATAATGGAAAAATCAAATCTCTTCCTTCTTGCTAGAGCTGTCAGCACGTCTTCCCTCCAAGCCTGAGTCTATGATGCCAAAGGCCCCACCGTATCCACCGTATCCCCATTCTGTCCCCACCGTATCCCATCTCTTCCGGTAGACCCCATTCCTGTTGCCATGGCATCTTACTGCCATTGACTAGTAGATGTGCTCCAAGGTAACATGGAGAATGCTTACTTTTTTTTCACTTTAAAATCTGCTGTTTTGTTATGCTAAATCTTAAAGGGTATGGATGAGTCCAGATAATTATCTTTCCCCATGGCTTTTTAAAAGGAAATTAAATCTTTTAATGAGAACCATATTAATCTCACCAAAAGTTTTTTAAAAAATCAAAATTGAAGGCCTTCCTGGTGGTGCAGGTGGTGGAGCACAGCGCTGTGAAGCTCTCCGCAGCCTCTGCAGCGTAGGTTGGATCCTGGCCAGCTGTGGACCAACCCACATGGTGAGCAGACCTCTCCTGTCTCACCTGCTGCTCCCCTCAGCGGTGTATTTCAGTCAGTCTGCCTGTTCTGTTCCTCACACTGTCTCTGGTGAATCCTCTCACCCTCCCATACATCTGGCCTGTACCCCGGTTCTTGTACAATAAATAAATCTTTTTTAAAAAAATCAAAATTGACATTAATTTGTTGATTTTCATAAAAGCTACATGAGCTCATTTCAAGTATCTTAGAAAACCAAAAACTTAACTCCAGAAAATCACTACAAATCCCACATTCCCAAGACAACCACTTTTAATATTTTTACAATTTTATTTACATCCTTCTAATCTTGCTTATGTATATATATGCACTTAGTTATAGGTTTTAAATAAAAATGATGTCACATAATATACATATACAAATACTATGAGAATATATATACCATAAGATAATATTTGCTCTTTAGATTTACTAACATGTTATGCATATTTTTCCATGTCAATAAATTATGATCTACATGATCATTTTAATAGTTGCAGGATATGTCATACATTCCATGGCATTCCATGGATATTTACTCCTGTTGTTTTTTGAATTGTGCAGGAGCAACAGGAATTTCCCCGGAAGAAGCTGTTAAGAAAGCATTTTCCTTAGGGAATATTTCAATTTCATTGTAGTATTAGCACCTCTTAAGAAACTGCCATAACTCCAATTCCCAGAACAGTTTACAAAATAGTCCATAAAATAAAATACCTAAAAGCACATATTTATCAAACCTGATTCTCCCCAAAAAGAAAACAATAACAAACCGAGGCATTCAGGTGTAATAGACAGTAATTCATCTATGTAGACAGGAAAACATTCCAGAAAACAAACACAGAGAGAAGGAAGTAATTTAACTGTCAAACACTGGCAACATAGCCTAAGGAGGCAAAAACCAAATTCACAGGAGCTGAAAAAAGAAACTAGCAATCAGGAAGGAAGTAGAGGCAAGATCATAGAAGAAACCAGAAAATCAGCCCTTCAGATAAGAACCGCAAACATGAAAAGGGCTCTCTAGAACTCAGAAACCAGTAGAACAATAAAGAAGAAAAGTATTAAAAGAAGCAAAGGTATAAGAAACCAATGCAGGATTTCAAAGCAATAACTTCATTGTTTTCTCAAGTCACAACAAATTTCTAATTGCAAAATATTTCATACTTAGAATTTTGAATGTTATATGATTGGCTTATAAATTTAACTGTATATACAAATTATAAATTTGAATATAATTGGCATTTAAGTAATGCATATATACGTATTACAAAGTATAACAAAATGCCATGGATCCACCACTCACCTAAAAAAACTGCACATTACTAATATGGGTAAAATTCCCTCTGACCCTCTCCCCTCTCCTCTCTTTCTTACACAGTTTAGCAAGCATGTGTGTTCCATGAATAATATATTTGGGTAGATCTGCATGTCTTTAAACATCATATATGTTGTCACACTCCATGTATTCTTGCAAACATGAACCCCATCTAAACAGAGTCCATCTCTAGGACATGGAATGTCTACCAATGTCTGATAAAGTGGTGGGACAGGCAGAGGAAGTCTCCTTTTAAGAACTTAAATTGGGACATGTCTAGCAACTGAGTAGCAAGATCCAAACAAATCTCTTTGCAGAGGTCCTGAGAAGCCACTTAGAGAAAATTCAACATTAAGAAGAACCCAGGCATGAATTTAGGGACCCAGGAACAAGTCATGAGAAAGAAGTAGTGATTATGAATACAGCATGGGAATGGCGATGTACCCTTTGGGTGCAAGTATAATTTCAAAGGAGAGAGAGTGCTGTAAAAAGTATTATTTTTCTACATTCTGCAGCATCTTGGATCCCAGGCAACACTGCTTTGACCTGCCGCCAAATGATTGTGACATAACAGAGAGAGTGCCATCTTTCCTCATCTGCCCCAGTCAACCTTGGCCCCAAGAATGCTTGGGGTACAGAGCAGGAGGACACGGTGAAACCCAGGGACATCACCAAAACCAAACTGAGTCTCCCTGGTACCGGCAAAGTGAAGCAGTGATACACCTGACAAGGAGTCAAATACCATTTCAATACATGGCGTTGTTTTATGTGAATTCCCATAAACATTTGGAGGAAAGAGAAGAGATTTGGATAGCCTGTGTCTGAAAAGTCAGTGAAATTGGGAATCATGTTAATGTGGCTCTATTTTTATCCTCAAGTTGTCAGGTCTAAGAAGATTTCAAATTACGCTATAGTATGTTAGAAACTGACCTGGGGTCAGTTTTGTCAGGAATACAGAATAATTTTGTTTGCCTGGAAGTTAGGATCTAGGAAAGTTATGGACAATAATTCAGGAAAGGTAGGCTTTTCCCAAGGGATATGGGACCTGGCAGGCCAGACTAAGGGGTACAGACCCCTAAGTACAGGGTACGGACCCCTACTCCATAGGTAAGAAGTCCTGCTGAAAATATCTTTTTTTTAATTTCTTTTTTTAATTTTTTTAATTTCTTTTTTTATTTTTACATTCCCCATACAATTGCAACCCCCTGATTTTAACCTCAATCCCTCCCTTTCCCCGCTCCCCCCCCCAAAGTGTGTCTCTGGTTCATAGTTGTTTGTTGATTTTGATTTTTTTCTTTCCTATAATTATTCTTTTTTTGAAAATATCTTAATTTACAGTGGCATGTTGTGTTGGCAAGGTAAATTTGCCAGCAAGATGGGAACATAAAATAGAGCTAGTGGAGAGCAGAACACCAATTATAAGTCCAATAAGAGAGACTGGATAAATTGAAATAAGAGCAGTGACCTTCAGTTTACCACCTGAGGGGCTCATCTCACACAAGTTCACTGCCTGAGGGCTGGTGTGTCCCTAGAGCTAACAGCAGTGAGGGGCAGCTTCTCCTGTGAGTTCACCTCTTTGATGAGCTGGGCGCATCCTAGGCCAATGAGATCAGGCTGCCTTAGTTGGGAGCCCTTACTGAGGGGTGGTATCTCCGGTGAGCTCCCTGCTGTTTGGGGCATAATCCTCAGAGACCTTACTGCCATAAGGGGCAGTTTCTTGAATGAGCTCATTACCACTGGGGAGCTGCATCTTGGGTGAGCTCACTGCAAAATGGGCGGGACAGGCGTGTTCTACTGAAATGCCCAGAAGTAGGGCTCGTTAAGTGACAGACTCTAAGATGCAGAATTAGCCGAACTGTGGCAAGGCAGAATATACATTGCTGCTCCCTAATCTGCCTCACTAGGATGCTTAATGAGGAACACCCAGGATGTTATTTTCAATAAGAAGTTTCCATTGAAATTGGCCCATATGAAAATAAACACAGAAAAGATAAAATTTTGCCTCTGAAAGTCCTTCACTCCTTATAGCCTGCCATGGAACATGCAGACAGAACAAGTTCAGCTGAGGGCTGAGGGATGGGGATGTCATCATCCTATTTTTAGGAGTGAAGAATTATCAGGCTGGATGGATTATAGAGTGGAAAACTGGTTAAGTTCTCAGTTGCTTGACCTTGGCACTAAGCAAACAGAAGGCTGAAAATTCTCTTTTTAAAGAGATGTTTGTTTCCAGAAACATGCCTAACAAACAATAAGAGCCTGTGATTACTTAGTCATTAAAGCAATTCTGACTTCTAAACCCACCCAGTGAACTTCTATGTTGGATACAAGCCCCTGTGAGAACTTCCTCTCCCAGGACCTTTTAAGTTACAGATATTAGTCAGTAAACAAGGGGTAACCTCTAGCAGATATGCCAGAGATAACTATCAATGGATTGGCTAATCAGGTAGCTCACAGTTCTGACAAGGAACTTGTTTATTCCCATTACAATAGGTGCTTTGGGAAAGTGGCCTTCATGTAAAGTTGGCTAGGTTCCCTAATTCCAAATGAGTTTGTTGCTGTTATTGTAGTTACTTTTTCCTTTTCTCCCATTTTATACCGGAGTATCATAATCAAACATCATGGAACAGCAGTTCATCTAATCATGTGGTGCTATGTCCAAATCTATTTGAGAACTGACCACTGCAGGGATCCTTATGTCAAAGTCAGTTCAAGTAACTTGATAATGCTTTGGACAGTGTCCTTTTAGGGGAAAGGTGGGTCTGGACAGGGAACCAAAAGCATCTCAAGCCAACAGAGAATCATATCCAGGCTCACAGCGTGAAATAGGAGCTGGGCAGGATTTGCTTACAGGGCAAGGAGATGTAACTATATGTGTATGTGGTGACCAAAGAAGCAGAAAGTGCCATTTTGACAAGGGTTGACAAACTCTCCATTGGCTGAATGACTGGATATGCTGTATTCCAAATCTCTGCAAGACAGGAGCCCTGATATTATAATTGGACATCTAGTTCTGGACTGTAGATCCTAGGCCAGCAGAAGGCAGCTTCAAAGTTGCTGAACAGGATAGACTTAGCACAAAGAAAAGGAGAGGAGGCCCCTGCAAAAGAATCCTGGACCTAAACACCCACCAGTTCAGTCTTTCAAAATCTGCTCCCAGGTTCCATTCCACCCCTGGGTTACAGCTGACCCCATTTCAAGAAGTCAGGGTGGGGGAGGGGGCAGCTGTGAGGCTCAAGATTGTCCTCCAATTTACCCCACCCCTGGGCTGTCTTTGTGTGGGAAGATCATGGGGTCTAGCAGTAAAACTCATGGCTTTCTCCCATTTTATTTTATTTTATTTTTAATTTATTTTTAATTTTTATATTCCCCATACAATTGTAATCCCCTGATTTTGACCCCAATCCCTCCTTCTCCCCCCCAAAGTGTGTCTCTGGTTCATAGTTGTTTGTTGATTTTGATTTTTTTCTTTCTTATAGTTATTCTTTTTCCTGGTCCCTTATTTAAGTTTTCTAGATTTTTGTTATGAGTAAGACCATCCGGTATTTTTCTTTTTCTTTTTGGCTTATTTCGCTGAGCATGATCCCTTCCAGCGCCATCCATGTTGCTGCAAACTGCATGTGTTTATCTTTTTTTGAATGCTGAGTAATATTCCATGGTGTATATGTACCACATCTTCTTGATCCAGTCATCTATTTTGGGGCATTTGGGTTGTTTCCAAAGCTTAGCTATTGTAAATTGTGCATATGATCCAGCAATTCCACTCCTAGGTATTTACCCAAAGGACACAGAAACATTAATTCCAAAGGGTACTTGCACCCCTATGTTTATGGCTTTCTCCCATTTTAATACTGATTTTTGGATTTTGGTAACGCTAGCTTCCTAGGTGACTCTTTTGTCATTAAGAATTTTATTCTTGGGCCTCCCGGGTGATGCAGCGGTTGAGCGCTGGGTTGCGAAGCTGCCCGAGGCCTCTGCAGAGCCAGTTCGATTCCCGGCTGCTCCCCGGCCACCAGAGGAGGGTCCCACATGGCGCGCGGACCTCTCCTGCCGCCCGCTGCTCCCCTCAGCAGTGTACTTTAGTCCTTCTGCCTGCTCTGCTCCCTGCTCTGGCTCTGGTGAATTCTCTCACCCTCCCGCACTTCTGACTGTACCCAGTGCATGTATAAACAAAAACAAACAAATAAATAAATAAAAACATGCCTCTATAAAAAAAAAAAAAAGAATTTTATTCTTACTATGGATTGGCTTTTGTTTCTCCCGTAACCTTGACTCACCCTCAAAAGAAGGTATTTGTCTTTCCTGGTTCTTCCTTAAGTCTCTCTCTTGAGACTCCTGTTTTTAATCCTCAAATGGAGGACTTCTCTTTCCAGAATATTTTGTTTTGAGAAGTGAGAGCTTGTGTACTGTTTTCTGTTTTTCAATTTGAGATCTAAAATGCCCTGAAATGTTACAATCGCTGCATGAAAGATGATATTGAATTCCCCAAATTTGACAATTCATAAGTTTTAAGCAATATTACTAATAGTACCCTGTAAACTTACAATGAAACTTTTCTAAATTATTAATAACAAGCAAATTCTGATAAGCTGTGCTAGAGGAAATAGTGAATTATCGTTCTAGTCTCTCGTGACTGAAGCATGACTGAAGCATGACGTCTTTGGTATATGAAGAGGCTAACAAAAGAGAGAAAATATTAATACAGAGAATTAGAAATGAAAGAAGATAAATTACCAAAGATAGTATAGAAATACAAAGGATCATAAAACATTATAATGAACAACTATATACAAATAAATTTGATAATCTTCAAGAAATGTACAAATTTCTAGCATAATATAGTATGCCAAAGTCTAAATGAGAGAGAAACAGAAAAGTTGAGTAGACTGATCACAACCATGAAAATTAAAATATTCACTGAAAATCTCCCCCAAAACAAAAGGCCAGCACCAGACAACTCTAAAGAATATTTTTATCAAAACTTTAAAGAAAAACTTAAGCCCATCTTGTTCAAATTTATTCCTAAAAATCCAAGAATCAAGACTTTCCCTATACAATTTAGGGAGCCAACATTACCCTAACACCAAAACTAAATAAAGATAGCAAAAGAAAAAAAAAGAGACAGACCAATATTTCTGATGAGTATTGATACAAAAATCTTCAATAAAATACCAGCAAATTTCCCTCTATTGAGGGAAAGCTTATGGTACCAAAAACACCAGGGAGCATTATTAGCTAACATGTAAATCACGTTAATTGGTAATCAATTGCATCCTTGATAATTAATTGTATCCTTCCTCCCCCCAAAGTGATTAAGCAATGAACTCAAGCAAAAAGAAATAGGTAGGTATGTAGGCAGGCAGATAGAGAGAGAGAGAGAGAGAGAGAGATGCCATGCTAAAATTTCCCTGGAAAATTATAAAAATTATTTCCAATATCCCATTAGCTGGGAACTTAAAGAAGTGCAAATATTTGTCCTATCTCAAAGATACTTGACATGAATATTCTGAATTCTGAAAAAGAAAAGTAATTGTGGACAAAACAATTTTGTTAAATACTGAGGATAGACGTTCTTATATTTTAAGAACAAGATTTAGGAAAATAATTCCCTCTGATGCTTACTGACTGGGTTGGACTAAAGGCAGGGCATGCTTTTGTAACTCTCCCCACCCTTCTTGGGATGTGTTTGGTCCATTGGGCAGCCTTGTGATGCAACATCCAGTTAAACAAGATCTCTAGAGGTGGAGCTAAGGCTGTGCTTGGTCAATTTGAGAGCAATGTTGCCAACAACACTATCTTGTCATTGATTTTTCGTGGGGTCATTTTCTATCTGGACCCACAGAAAGCTGCTGCTGGCACATGGGAGTGATAATTGTGGCAGATGCCAGGGGTAAGAGGGAAGAAAGAATGTCAGGATCCTCTGGAGAAGTCAATTATTGTTAGGTATGTCACCATCAATAAAATCAACATCTACTCCATTGAGAAAATACCTTTATTTAGCTTATGGAGCTTTCAGTATAGGCAATGCTCTTTGGGTATGTAAAAAAAAAAAATGATCTAACCTATCAGTTGTAGGCTAGGGTACAGAATCTTGGACCCTAACGTCAATAGAAGCTGCAATTACAGAATTTAGTTATCTTTGTGGTGTCCCCAAATGTACATTGATTATTAACTTTTAGATGCATAACTTAAGAAATGTAATTAGAGCTAGTTCTGAACTGAAAATCAAATTCTGTTGGCTAGCAAGTCCTCAGTTGTTCCACATTCAACAGATTTTTTCTGATTGACTTTTTCCATTTTCCATAGAACATTGATTTTGTGACACTAAATCCAGTCTGATATATACTGATAACATAAATATTCACTTTATAAAGATCAGCAAAAATACATCAGTGAGGCTATAACTAGTGCATTTACTGAAAAACATCATAATCATAAAACCAAATGATCACACACAATAATCTTTATGTTTGACGAGCCAGTTACAGAGCCAAGGGGAGATAGTAGTTTTGACAGGTGATCAATACATGCAAACAGTGACCGTAATAAATCAGAATATTTTGAAATGTTAATTATCAGTTAAATCTAAAATAAATCACTAAGAATATTGACATATAAAAAGAATGAAGTCCAAAATTTGTTGGACAGAAATATTAAACAGTGGGAAGAGCCCTGGGTTGGAAGCCAGTATGTTTGGATTCTTGTCTGGCCTTTGTTCCTAGGTGAAAGACCTTGGCAAGTATTCTGGACAACAAATCCTTCACTTTTAAAATGAGACAGTTGATTGGATGGTTTTTTAAGGTCTTTTTAGATTAACTTTGTGTAATTCAAAATCTTTGACATTGACACATTTTTGTGTTTTAAAATGAATGGTACTGAGTTGGGTTGAGTCCAGTTCTTCCCACACAAATAACGTCAGGTAGTTTCTTAGTGCTCGTGTTCAATCTCTACCTCCTGAGCCCCCCTGGTAGCCCAATATTTAAATTAGCAAATTGTAATAACAGGCTTTAGGAGGTGAATAATTTCATCCTCCATGAGACACAAAGTAAGATAGTTTCAAAGACCCCAAAACTGTGGTTATTAAGAAAAAAAAAAATTGAACAACTGCAGTGACTACCACAACATCCTCTTTGATACATGGTAAAATAACAGTGATTCACTAATAGAAGTAGATAGGTATCTATAGTAACTGTAACAATAATTTATTTTCTACTTTTTGTTGTGAATATGCACAAGTAGAACTTGTCTGTATAATTATAAATGCTAGGTCCAGATGTACATGGGAGAATTTCGAATGCTGTTAATTTATGTATAAGAATTATTGTCATTTTAGCATGTTTGTAATTCTACAGGAAGAAGTGGGATTCTTTTTACTAATGTTGGCTTCTATTCATAATCTGTAAAGTCACTTCTTTCATATAATCACAGAAATTAAAAATGTCCAAGGCCCATTTTAGGTTATTTCATCCATCCCCTAATCTCCTCATCAAATTACTTTGTCTTTTTGTTCTGAAAGACTAACTGAGTGGGTGTGCATCACTTTCCTATTTGAAAGTCAAGTAGACTTTATCTCTTTTGATCCAAGGTCTAAATTTATCTCTACTTCTTGGTGAAGTATTTCCTAATACTTTAATGTAATTACTATTTATTATAATTAGATAATTTTGAATGTTTAATTATGCTTTGCCTTTTGGAAATTAATCCAATTCAATAAACATGAAGGTGCAATGCAAAACTACTTTGAAATATTTTCTTAATAAATATTATCCTTTCAAAAAGTGCTAAGATGTCTCCCACTCAACAGAAGTGATTATTTTAAGCAACTATATGAGCCTTGAAATATTTTCAACATCTCTTGCCTGATTTTTCAGAAAATAGAGAACTCTCTTCACCCCCCTATCGCCCACTTCCTCCTGAGCGCTCAGGATATGTACCGTGGGTGGTCTCTTCTGACTGAAAATCCCCAATACTGAAGAAATGGCTATATATTTTGCTGAAAATTGTCTTTACATAACTTGCACTATGAAACAATAGATTTATTGTTGCCTTCCAAGATACAAAATTATTTTTCTATCAATAAATATGCTTTTTCTATGGCTTGCCTCCTCCATTCCTTATAAGATTTTTTTTTTTTTATAAATTTTATTGTTATATTCCCCATACAATTGCAGCCCCCCATTCTGACCCCAATCCCTCCCCTCCCGCCCCCGCCCCCCTAAAAGTGTCTCTGGTTCATAGTTTTTTGTTGATTTTGATTTTCACTTTCTTATAGTTATTCATTTTCCTGGTCCCTTATTTAAGTTTTCTAGATTCCTGCTATGAGTGAGACCATCCGGTATTTTTCTTTTTCTTTTTGGCTTATTTCGCTGAGCATGATCCCTTCCAGCGCCATCCATGTTGCAGCAAATTGCATGTGTTTATCTTTTTTGAATGCTGAGTAATATTCCATGGTGTATATGTACCACATCTTCTTGATCCAGTCATCTATTTTTGGGCATTTGGGTTGTTTCCAAAGCTTAGCTATTGTAAACAGTGCTGCTATAAACATAGGGGTGCAGGTGTTCTTTGGAATTGATGTTTCTGTGTCCTTTGGGTAAATACCTAGGAGTGGAATTGCTGGGTCATATGGTAGCTCTATGTTTAGTAGGTCCAGAAATCTCCACACAGCTTTCCACAGTGGTTGGACCAGTTTGCACTCCCACCAACAGTGCAGAAGAGTTCCTTTTTCTCCACACCCTCGCCAACATTTGTTGTTGCTAGTTTTTTTAATATGTGCCATTCTCACTGGTGTAAGATGGTATCTCATGGTAGTTTTGATTTGCATTTCCCTGATGACAAGTGATGTTGAACATTTTTTCATATGCCTGTTGGCCATTTGCATTTCCTCTTCAGAGAAGTTTCTTTTAAGCTCTTCTGCCCATTTTTTGACTGGATTATTTTCTTTGTTGTTGTTGAGTCTCATCAGCTCTTTGCAGATTTTTGTGATCAGTCCTTTATCATTAGTGTTGGGTGCAAAAATGTTCTCCCAGTTGGTGGGGTTTCTCTTTGTTTTTGTTATTGTCTCTTTTGCTGTGCAAAAGCTCTTTAATTTGATATAGTCCCAGCTGTTTATCTTTGCCTTCACTATCACTGCTTTGGGTGATGTGTCTGTAAAGATGTCTTTGATGTGCAAATCACGTAGTGTTTCGCCTATATTTCCTTCTATATATTTTATGGTTTCAGGTCTTATGTCTAGTTCTTTAATCCATTTTGAGTTGATTTTTGTGTATGGTGTGAGGTGGTGGTCAAGCTTCATTCTTTTGCATGTAGCGACCCAGTTTTCCCAGCACCATTTATTGAACAAACTTTCTTTGCTCCAATGCATAGTCTTTGCTCCTTTGTCAAAGATTAGTTGACCATAAATCTGTGGGTTTATTTCTGGATTTTCTATTCGATTCCATTGGTCTGTATGTCTGTTCTTGTTCCAATACCATGCAGTTTTGATGATTATGGCTTTGTAGTATAGTTTGAAGTCTGGGAGTCTGATGCCTCCATTCCCTTCTTTTTTTTTCAGGAGAGCTTTGGCTATTCGGGGTTTTTTGTGATTCCATATAAATTTCATCAATAATTGTTCTATTTCTTTGAAGAATGACATTGAAATTTTGATTGGAATAGCATTGAATCTGTATATTGCTTTTGGAAGGATGGCCATTTTAATAATGTTTATTCTTCCAATCCATGAGCAGGGGATGTCTCTCCATTTCTTTGTGTCTTCTTCTATTTCTTTTAACAGTGTTTTATAGTTTTCTTTGTATAGGTCCTTTACCTCTTTTGTTAGATTTATTCCCAAATATTTGATTTTTTTTGTTTCAATAACAAAAGGGATGGTCTTTTTGATTTCTTCTTCTTCAGATTTATTGTTTGTGTATAGGAAGGCTACTGACTTTTGCGTGTTGATTTTGTATCCTGCCACTTTACTGAACTGATTGATGAGTTGAATTAGCTTTTCTGTGGAGTTTTTGGGGTTCTCTATGTATAATATCATATCGTCTGCAAATAGTGATAGTTTGACTTCTTCTTTTCCTATTTGGATTCCTTGGATGTCTTTCTCTTGTCTTATTGCCCTGGCTAGGACTTCCAGTATTATATTGAAAAGCAATGGTGAGAGTGGACATCCTTGTCTTGTTCCAGATCTTAATGGAATTGCTTTCAGCTTTTCACCATTGAGAATGATACTGGCTGTTGGCTTGTCATAGATGGCCTTTATGATGTTGAGGTATGTTCCTTGTATCCCAAGAATTTCAAGGGCTTTTATCATGAATGGGTGTTGCACTTTGTCGAAAGCTTTCTCAGCATCTATTGATATTATCATATGGTTTTTATATTTCTTTTTGTTGATGTGTTGGATAACGTTGATTGATTTTTGGATGTTAAACCATCCTTGTGCCCCTGGAATGAATCCAACTTGGTCGTGGTGAATTATCTTATGGATACATTGTTGGATTCTGATAGCTAAAATTTTATTGAGGATTTTTGCATCAGTGTTCATTAGGGAGATTGGCCTGTAGTTTTCCTTTTTTGTGTTGTCCTTGTTCGGTTTTGGTATTAGTGTAATGTTGGCTTCATAGAACGTGTTTGGTATTGTCCCTTCCTTCTCAATTTTTTGGAAGAGTTTGTGAAGGATAGGCACTAATTCGTCTCTGAATGTTTGGTAGAATTCATTTGTAAATCCATCAGGTCCTGGGCTTTTGTTTTTGGGGAGGTTTTTGATTACCATTTCAATTTCGCTAATTGTAATTGGTCTGTTTAGGTGTTCTATTTCTTCTTTATCTAGCTTTGGGTGATTGTAGAGTTGTAGGAATTTGTCCATCTCCTCTAGATTGTTAAACTTGTTTCCATATAACTGTTCATAGTAGTTACTGATTATTCTTTTGATTTCTGCTGTGTCCGTTGTGATTTCTCCTCTTTCATTGATGATCCTGTTTATTTGTGCTTTCTCCCTTTTTTCCTTTGTGAGCCTGGCTAGGGGTTTGTCTATTTTATTGATTTTTTCAAAGAACCAGCTCTTGGTTTCATTGATTTTGGATTGTTTTTTTAGTTTCAATTTCATTTATTTCTGCTTTGGTTTTTATTATTTCTTTTCTTCTACTGGTTTTGGGGTTTTTTTGTTGTTCTTTTTCTAGATCTTTGAGCTTCGAGATTAGGTTGTTTCTTTGCGTTCTTTCTTGTTTCTTGATGTGCGCTTCTATTGCTATATATTTTCCTCTTATTACTGCTTTTGCTGCATCCCATACATTTAGGATATTGGTGTCCTCCTTGTCGTTCAATTCAAAAAATTTTTTAATTTCTTCTTTGATCTCCTCATTAGTCCAATGGTCTTCCAGTAGTGTGGTTTTTAATCTCCATGAGGTAGGAAAGTTCCTTGCCTTCTTTTTATGGTTTATTTCTAGTTTGATGCCTTCATGGTCAGAAAATATGGTTGATATGATTTCAATCTTGGTGTATCTGTTGATGTTTGTCTTGTGCCCCAGTATGTGATCGATCCTGGAGAATGATCCGTGTGCGCTTGAGAAAAATGTGTACTCCGTTTTTTTGGGGTTTAGTGTTCTATAGATGTCTGTTAAGCCCAATTGCTCTAGGTCTTTATTTAGAGCTTTGGTTTCTTTACTTATTTTTTGTCTTGTTGATCTATCCATTGTTGATAGTGGTGTGTTGAAGTCTCCCACTACGTATGTGTTTTCTCTGATGTCTGTTTTCAGAGAGGACAACAGTTGTCTGATATATTTTGGTGCTCCTTCGTTTGGTGAGTATATGTTAATGAGTGTTATTTCTTCTTGAAGTATTGTCCCCTTGATCATAATGTAGTGACCATTGGGGTCTCTTTTTATCTTTTTGAGTTTGAAATCTGTTTTATCTGATATAAGTATAGCTGTTCCTGCTTTCTTTTTTGGTCCATTTGCTTGTAGGATTGTTTTCCATCCTTTAACTTTGAGCCTATTTTTATCTTTTGTAGCTAAATGTGTTTCCTGGAGACAGCAAAAGGTTGGGTTTTGTTTCTTAATCCAGGCTGCAACTCTGTGTCTTTTTATTGAAGAGTTTAGTCCATTTACATTTAGAGTTAATATTGATATGTTAGCATCTGTATTTGCCATTGTGTTTGTCTTTCCTTTGATTTTATTTATTTATTCTTTTAATAACTTTTTTTTTTTTTTTGGCCTTCTTTCATTGTTATTCGTCGCTCTGAGGTTCTGGCTTTAGGACTCCTTGTAGTATTTTTTGGAGTGGGGGTTTAGTTGCAATGAAATTCCGGAGTTTCTGTTTGTCTGGGAAGGTCCATATTCTTTCTTCAAAGAGGAAGGAGAGCTTTGCAGGATAGAGTATTCTTGGTTGGCATCTGTTTTCTTGGATTCTGTTGACTATGTCCCTCCACTCTCTCCTTGCCCGTAGTGTTTCTTCGGAGAAGTCTGATGTCAGCCTGATTGGTTTTCCTTTGAATGTTATCTGTTTCTTCCCTCTTGCCAGCTTCATTATTTTTTCCTTGTCCTGGATTCTTGGGAGCTTTACTATTATGTGTCTTGCTGTATTTTTCCTTTCGTCGTGGAAGTTTGGTGTTCTTCTTGCTTCTTGTATATCAATTTTCAGCTCCTTCTTCACATTTGGGAAGTTCTCTTCAATTATCTCTTTGAATATTTTCTCTGTTCCTACATCTCTCTCCTCTCCTTCTGGTATTCCTATAACTCTTATATTTCCTTTCCTCATGGAGTCAGATAGTTCCCGAAGTCTTTCTTCGTTCTTTTTCCTTCGTACTTCTCTTTCCTTTTCTGTTTTGGTTCTTTTTATTTCTGTGTCTTCAAGATTACTTATTCGTTCTTCCATTTCATCTATTCTGCTTTCATTGCTTTTCCCAGAATTCTTTAGTTCTTCCATTAATTCTTTGATCTCCTGCATTTCTTTTACTTCCCTCTTTAGGGACTCAATTTCTTTCTTCTGACCATTGTTTTCCCTCTCTAGGGACTCAATTGCATTCTTCTGATCGTTGATTATTTTTCCCTTATCATTGTTTTCCTTTATGACTTCTGTCAGTTTTTTAATCACGGCAATTTTAAATTCTCTTTCTGGAAGGCTCAGAAATTCTTCCAAGTTATTGTCGTTGCAATCTGGGGGCTGGCTTTCTTTTTGTGGTGTGCTTTTTCTCTGGAGAGTTGCTAGGTTGCGTGTGGTTCTTCTCCTCCCTACTGTCTGTTTTCTAATTTGCCGTATGCGTTGGGACACTGTGTTGTTGGGACTTGCCGGCATCTTGGGTGGGCTTCTCTGTTCCCCTCTGGTTCTTCCAGGAGTCATCTGTCAGTTTCAAGCAGCCTTTACTGGAGAAAGGTCCCTGTTCTAAAATGCCGATGTGGGGACACACTCCCCTGTGCGCCTGGTCTGCCCCGGCGGTGGGTTCCTGCTCCCCTCTGGGCTTGGACTGCAGGCCAGAGGGGGTCTGGCGTGGGCGAACTTCCCCCGCTCACCTCTGGCTCCTGAGGAAGCCTTCTGCAGGTAGTCTTTACTGTAGAAATGTCCCTGTTCTAAAATGGTGATGTGGGACACACTCCCTGCGCTTCTGGTCTCAGGCACACTATTCTGCGCGCCTGGTCTGCCCCGGCTGTGGGTGCTCGCTCTCCCTGTGGGCTCAGACTACTTGTTCAGAAGGGGCCCGGTGTGGGCTAACTCCCCAGCTGGCCACTAGCTCCTTCAGTAGCCTGTGCTGGGGTCAAGTCGCTAGGTGGCACCAGAGATCTCTCCTAGAGCCCTTGGGGAGCTGATTTTCCACCCCGTGGGACAGGGAGCAGAGCGGGGATGGTAGGGTACACCTCAACGGCTTTGGGGTGCTGTGTCTGCCTTGTGCCCCACCGTTGAGGGGAACCCACGCCCCTAATTTCGTGCCCCGGGTCTCAGTTCCAAAGCCCTCAGTTCCAGGACGCGGGCTGTAGCCCAGATCAGTGGCGCGGGAATGGCGCCTTTTGAATCCCGCTCCCCTGCCTGGGCACCTTGTTCCTGCTCACTCAGGGAGGGCCTCTGCCCGGGTCTCAGTTCCAAAGCCCTCAGTTCCAGGACGCGGGCTGTAGCCCAGATCAGTGGCGCGGGAATGGCGCCTTTTGAATCCCGCTCCCCTGCCTGGGCACCTTGTTCCTGCTCACTCAGGGAGGGCCTCCGTCGTCTCCCCACAAGCCTAGGTCGCAGGCGCAGGGCCCTGGGCAGCTGCAATCCGAGCGCCGCTTTCGCGCAAGCTTACCGGGCGGCCGGGGCTGTGTGCTGGTGCTGGTCTCCTCCTGGTGGGCGGGGCTCTCTTCAATGGCGCCCGGAGCTCACCTCCGCGGCGGATCCTGCAGGGTTCGCCCCAGCTCCCGTTCACGGGGTGCGGTGGCTGAAATAGTTCCTTTCCACTCACAGTCCCACTTACTGCATCCGTTTTTCTTGTTGGGCGCTTTGGTTCGTTGTTTCCCTCGTCTCTGCCGGTCGGAGAGTGCCGCCTCTGTGGGCGGGGGAGGGGAGCAGGGTTCTGCGCTTCCCTCCCTTCTCGTCCTCTTTTATGGCAACTTTCTTCTTTGGGCAGTTTGCTGGAGTAGTCCGTTTATCTTCCGTGTCCCAGTTCTCACTGGGACCTGCCGCTTTTCCTCCCTATTAACTTTTTTTAATGGGAGATCTTACTCGCAGCGTCTCCTCGCCGCCATGTTGCTCCGCCCCCCCTCCTTATAAGATTTTGATGTATTTCTTTATGAGGGCAAGACATCTCCCTCTTGAGAATCACTGAACCAAAACGATTAAGTTTGAAGAAAGGTTATTCAATTTAATACAGAAAAAATTATATTGTCAAAAAAATTACATGATACAATAAATTTTTAATAATAAATATATTCTGATGATTAAACAAAATTTAAATTTTATATTTGAAGACTAATAGAAAGATTTCATTTTTAAATGCTCTCTTAAAATTGTCACAAAATGATCTCCGTCCTACAACCTTGTAGTCTAGTCTCCCATCAGTTATCAATATCACAGACTCAGGAATTGGTCTGTCAATTGACTAAGCTGGATGGAAACAGCCAATCTCCTAAATTATCAATACAAAAACAAGGGGTTAATATCCAAAAGCTATAAGGCTCCTACCTCTCAATAGAAAAATAATATTAAGAACTTAATTCCTAAATGGTCAAAGAAAAAAAAATAACTTAAAAATGGGCAAAAGTTTTAAGAAGACATTTTTCCAAAGAAAATATACAAATAGCCAATAGGTATACGAAGCAGTGCTCCACATCGTTATTCATCAGGGATATAATATCAAAACTACAATGAGCTATCACATTACACCTTTAGGATGACTATTAAATAAAAAAAATAAGAGAAAATGTGTTAGTGAGGA